>NW_028258173.1:16010596-16311126 GCF_053883595.1 Heterocephalus glaber | reverse complement strand
GGAGGAGGAGGAGGAGGAGGAGGAGGAGGAGGAGGAGAGGTTCTAGCAATGTCTTTTAAAGAAGGAGCAGGATTAGAAGGGGAGTAGGAGAAGGAAGGCCAGTGATGTCGGTAGAAAAGAAGGAAGAGGAGGAAGAGGAGGAGGAGTTCAGCAATGTCTGTTAGAGGAGGCGGAGGATGAGGGCCCTCAATGTCTGGTAGAGGAGGAAGAGGAGGAGGAGAAGGAGGGCCAGTGATGCCTGGTAGAGAAGGAGGAGGAAGAGGAGGAGAAGGAGGCAGAGGAGGAGAGGCATGGATGTCTGGAATAAGAGTAGTAGTAGGAGAAATACTGCCAGCAATGTCTGGTACAGGAGGAGGTTGAGGAGGAGGAGGAGGGTCATCGATGTCTGGTAGAAGAGGAGGAGGAAGGGAAGGAGGAGGAGGAAGAGAAGAAAGAGGAGAAGGAGGAGGAGGGCTAGTAATGTCTGATAGAGAAGGAGGAGGATTAGGATGAAGAGTAGGAGGAAGGCCCACAGTGTTTGGTAGAGGAGGAGGAGGAGGAGGGCCAGCGATGTCTGGTAGAGAAGGAGGAGAAGGATGAGGGCCAGTGATGTCTGTCGGAGGAGGAGGAGGAAGAGGGCAAGCGATGTCTGGTAGAGGAGGAGGAGGCCCAGAAATGTATCGGGGAGGAGGAGGAGGAGCAGAGGGAGGAGAAGGGCCAGTGATGTCCGGTAGAGGAGGAGGAGCATCAGCAATGCCTCTTAGAGGAGTAGGATGAGGAGAAAGAGGGCCAATGATGTCTGGAGGCGATGATTGAGGGGGGAGGACAAAGAAGAGGGGGAGGGCCAGCAATATCTGGCAGAGGAGGAGGAGTAAGGCCAGCAATGTCTTTTAGGGGAGGATGAGTGCACTGAATGTCTGGTAGAGGGGAGGAGGAGCTGGAGGAGGAGTAGGGCCAGTGATGTCTGGTAGAGAAGGAGGAGGAGAGAGGAGAAGGAGAAGAGGAGGAGGAGGAGGGGGGCCAGAGATGTCTGGTGGAGGAGGAGTAGGGCCAGAAAAGTATGGTAGAAGAGGAGAAGGAGGAGGAGGGCCAGCAATGTCTGGCGGTGGTGGTGGAGGAGGAGGAGGAGGAGGTGGAGGGCCAGCGATGTCTGGAAGAGGAAGATGAGGAGGAGGAGAGGGCCAGCGATGTCTTGTAGAAGAGAAGGAGGAGGAAGAGAAGGAGGGGAATGAAGGAGGAGGAGAAGGAGGAGGAGGAGTAGGGCTAGCGATGTCTGCTAGAGAAGGAGGAGGATGAGGAGGAGGAAGGCAGCAATGTCTGTTAGAGGAGGAGCAGGAGGACCAACGATGTCTGGTAGAGGAGGAGGAGCAGGATGAAGGCCCGCCATGTCCAGTAGAGGGAGGAGGAGGAGGGTCAGCAATATCTCTTAGAGGAGTAGGAGGAGGAGGATTAGGGCCAGCAATGTCTGGTATAGGAGGAGGAGGAGGAGGGTCAGTGATGTCTGGTAGAAGAGGAAGAGGAAGACCAGCAAAGTCTGCTGGAGGAGGAGGAGGAGGAGGAAGAGGGTCAGAGATTTCTGGTACAGGAGGAGGAGGAGGGCCTGCAATGTATGGTAGACGAGGTAGAGGATGAGGAGGGCCAGGAATGTCTGGTAGAGGAGGAGGAGTTCGAGAAGGAGAAGGAGGGTCAGCAATGTTGGTAGAAGAGTAGGAGGAAGCCCAGCGATGTCTGGTATTGGAGGAGGAGGAGGGGGCCAGCAATGTCTGGCAGAGCAGAAGGAGGAGGGCCAGCAATGTATGGTAGAGGAGGACGAGAAGGAGGAGTTGGATGGCCAGTGATGTCTAGTAGACTAGGAGGAACAGGGTCAGTGATGTCTGGTAGAGGAGAATTAGGAGGAAGAGGGCTAGCAATGTTTGGTAGAGGAGGAGGAGGAGGAGGAGGATTGTCAGCGATATCTGGTAGAAGAGGAGGAGGGTCAGCGATGTCTAGTGGAGGAGGAGGAGGAGGAGGAGGATGAGGAGTAGGGTCAGAGATGTCTGGTAGTGGAGGAGGAGGGCCAGCAATGTGTGGTAGAGGAGGAGGAGAAGGAGGAGGAAGGCCAGCAAAGTCTGGTAGAGGATTAGGAGGAGGAAGTGGAGGGCAGCAATGTATGGTAGAGGGGAGGAGGAGGAGGAGGAAGGCCATCAAAGTCTGGTAGAGGAGGAGTTGGAGGAGGTGGAGGGTCAGCAATTTCTGGTAGAGGAGGACGAAGAAGAGGAGGAGGGGGAGGAGAGCCACAGATGTCCGGTAGAGGAGGAGGAGGAGGGCCTGCAATGTATGGTAGATGAGGAGGAGGACCAGGGCTCTGAATATCTGGTAGAGGACAAGGAGGAGGAGTAGCAGGAGGAGGAGGAGGAGGGCCACTGATGTATGGTAGAGAAGGAGGGAGATGAGAAGTAGTAGGAGGAGGAAGGCCAGCGATGTCTGTTAGAGAAGGAGGAGGGTGTGGATGAGGAGGTGGAAGGCCAGCAATGTCTGTTAGAGGAGGAGGAGGGCCAGCAATGGATGGTAGAGTACGAGGAGGAGAAGGAGGGCCAGCAATGTCTTGCAGAAGAGGAAGAGGAGAGCCAGCGATGTCTTGTAGAGGAGGAGTAGGAGGAGGAGGAGGACCAGAGATGTCAGGTAGCAGAGGAAGAGGAAGGCCAGCAATTTGTGGTAGAGGAGGAGGAGAACCAGCAATGTCTGGTAGAGGAGGGTGAGGTAGAAGAGGAAGAGGAGGAAAAGGAGGAGGCAGAGGAGGATTAAGGGCAGTGATGTCTGGTAGATGTGGAGGAGGACGAAAGCCAGCAATGTCTCATAGATTAGGAGGAGGAGGAGGAAAGCCAGCAATGTCTTGTAGAGGAGGAGGAGGAGGAGGAGGATAAGAGCTAGTGATGTCTGGTAGAGGAGCAGGATGAGAAGGAGGAGGAAGAGGAGGAAGAAGGCCAGCGATGTCTGGTAGAGAAGGAGGAGGAGGAGGATGAGGAGGTGGATGGCCATCAATGTCTGGTAGAGGAGGAGGAGGAGGAGGAGAAAGAGGAGGAGGAGAAGGAGGAGGAGCAGGAAGGTGAACAATGTCTGGTAGAGGAGGAGGAGGAGGAGGAGTCCGCGGGCGAACAATGTCTGGTAGAGGAAGAGGAGGACGAGTGCCCTAAATGTCTGGTAGAGGAGGAGGAGCAGGAAGGCCAGTGATGTCTTGTAGAGCAGAAGGAGGAGCAGGAGGAGGAGGAGAGGCAGTGATGTCTGGAAGAGGAGGAAGAGGAGGAGGAAGGCCAGCAACATCTGTTAGAAGAGGAGTAGGAGGAAGGCCAGCCATGTCTCGTAGAGGAGGAGGAGGGCCAGCAATGTCTGGTAGAGGAAGAGGAGGACGAATGCCCTAAATGTCTGGTAGAGGAGGAGGAGCAGGAGGGCAGTGATGTCTTGTAGAGAAGAAGGAGGAGCAGGAGGAGGAGGAGAGGCAGTGATGTCTAGAAGAGGAGGAGGAGGGCCAGCAATGTATGGTAGAGGAGGAGGATGACGAGGCCATCATTGTCTGGTAGAGGAGGAGGAGGAGGAAGAGGAGGAGGAGGAAGAGGAGTAGGAGAAAGAGGAGGGCCAGTGATGACTGCTACAGAAGGGGCAGGAAGAGAAGGAGAAGGAGGAGGAGGAGGAGAGTCATAGATGTCTGGAAGAGGACGAGGTGGAGGAGGAAGAAGTCCAACAATGTCTGGTACAGGAGGGGGAAGAGGAGGAGGAGGAGGGTCAGTGATGTCTGGGAGAAGAGGAGGAGGAGGGCCAGTGATGTCTTGTGCAGGAGGAAGAGGAGGAGGAAGAGGAGGAGGAGGAGGAGGGCCAGAGATGTCCGGTAGAGGAGTAGGAGGAAGAGGAAGAGGGCCAACAATGTCTCATACAGGAGGAAGAGGAGGGGGAGGGCCAGCGATGTCTTTTAGAGGAGGAGCAGGAGGAGGAGGAGGAGGAGGAGGAGGAGGAGGTGTCCCTCCTCTTCCTCTTCCAGACATCTCTGGCTCTCCTCCCCTCCTCCTGCTCCTCCACCTGACATCGCTGGCCCTCCCTCTCCTCTTCTACCAGACATCGCTAACCCTCCTCCTCCTCCTCCTCTTCCTGTACCAGACATTGCTGGCCATCTTCCTCCTCCTCCTCTACCAGACATCCATGACTTTCTCCTCCACCTCCTTCTCCTCCGCTTCCTCCTACTTCGCTACCAGACATCACTGGCCCTCGTCCTCCTCCTCCTCGACCAGACTTGCTGCCCTCCTCCTCCCAATCCTCCTCCTCCTCTTCCAGACATTGCTGGCCTTACTGCTCCTCCTCCTTCTCCTCCTCCTCCTCCTGCTCGTTCCCATCCTCCTCCTCCTCCTCCTTCTCTACCAGACCTCGCTAGCCTTCCTCCTTCTCCTCCTCTTTCTCATTCTCCTCCTTCTCTACCAGACAACGCAAGTGCTTCTCCTCTTCTTTCTCCTCCTCTACCAGACATTGCTGGCTTTGCTCTTCTGCCTCCTCCTTCTCTGAGATATTGCTGGCCTTCCTCCTCCTCCTCCTCCTCCTCTACCAGACATCACTGGCCTTCCTCCTCCTCCTCCTCTAACAGACATTGCTGACCCTCCTCCTCCTCTACCAGACATCACTGGCCCACCTCCTCCTCCTCCTCTAACAGACATTGCTGGCCTTCCTCCTCCTCCTCTACCAGACAAGGAAGGAGGGCCAGCGATGTCTGGTGGAGGGGGAGGAGGAGGTTGAGAGATGTATGGTAGAGGAGGAGGAGAAGGAAGGCCAGCAATGTCTGGTAGAGGAGGAGGAGGAGGTGGAGGGACAGCGAAGTCTGGTACGGGAGGGGGGGAAGAGGAGAAAGAGGAGGAGGAGGGCCAGCAATGTCTGGTAGAGGAGGAGGAGGAAGAGGAGGAGGAGGGGTAGGAAGGCCAGTGATGTCTGGTAGAAGAGGAGGAAGAGGAAGGCCAGCAATGTGTCATAGAGAAGGAGGAGGAGGAAAGCCAGCAATGTCTGGTAGAGAAGGAGGAGGATGAGGAGCAGGGCCAGTGATGTCTGGTAGAGGAGGAGGATGAGAAGGAGGAGGAAGAGGAAGGCCAGCGATGTCTGGTAGAGAAGGAGGAGCAGGATGATGATGATGAAGAGGAGGAGGAGGAGCAGGAAGGCCAGCAATATCTGGTAGAGGAGGAAGAGGATGAGGGCTCTCAATGTCTGGTAGAGGAGGAGGAGGACGGGGAGGAGGAGGAGGGCCAGTGATGTCTGGAAGAGAAGGATGAGGAGGAGGAGGAGGAAGGCCAGTGATGTCTGGTTCAGGTGGAGGAGGAAGGCCAGCAATGTCTGCTAGAGGAGAAGGAGGATGAGGAGAAGCTCTTGTGATGTCTGGTAGAGAAGGAGGAGAATGAGGAGGAGGAGGAGGAAGGCCAGCGGTGTCTGGTAGAGGACAAGGAGGATGATGATGAGGAGGAGGAGGAGGAGGAGCAGGAAGGCCAGCAATGTCTTGAGGAGGAGGAGGCTTAGGAGCAGGAGGGCCAGCAATGTCTGGTACAGGAGGAGGAGGATGAGGGCCCTCAATATCTGGTAGAGTAGAGTAGGAGGAGTAGAGTAGAAGGAGGGCCAGTGATATCTGGTAGAGAAGGAGGAGGAAAAGGAAGAGAAGGAGGAGGAGGAGAGGCATGGATGTCCGGTAGATGAGTAGGAGGAGGAGGAGGGAAGATGGCCAGCAATGTCTGAAAAGGAGGAGGAGGAGGAGAGGAGCATCAGTGATGTGTGGCAGAAGAGAAGGAGGAGGGCCAGCGGTGTCTGGAGGAGGAGGAGGTGGAGGAAGGGGGCCAGAGATTTCTTGTAGAGGAGGAGGAGGGCCAGCAATGTATGGTAGAGGAGGAGGAAGAGGAGTTGGTGGACTAGCGATGTCTTTTAGGGGAGGAGTGGGAGGAGGACAAAGAGGAGGAGGAGGAGGGCCAGCGATGTCTGGTAGAGGAGGAGGAGGAGGAGGAGGAGGAGGATGGCCAGCAATGTATGGTGGAGGAGGAAGAGGAGGGCCAGCAATGTCTGATAGATGTGGAGGAGGAGGAGGTGGAGGAGGAGGAGGAGTGCCAATGATGTCCGTTCGAGGAGGAAGAAGAAGGTAAGCAATGTCTGGTAGAGGAGTAGAAGGAGGAGGAAGAGGGCCAGCAATATCTGGTGCAGGAGGAGGAGGAGGGTCAGTGATGTCTGGTGGTTGAGGACAAGGAGGAGGATGAGGAGGAGGGACAGAGATATATGGTATAGGAGGAGGAGGTCCAGCAATGTATGGTAGATGAGGAGGAGGAGGACCAGCAATATCTGGTAGAGGAGGAGGAGGAGGAGGAGGGCCAGTGATGTCTGGTAGATGAGAAGGAGGAGGAGGAAGAGAGGCAGTGATGTCTGGTTGGGGAGGAAGAGGGGGAGGAAAGCCAGCAACACCTGGTAGAGGAGGAGGACTATGTGGACCCTCAAGGTCTGGTAGAGAAGGAGAAGAAAGAAGAGGAGGAGGGCCAGTGATGTCTGGTAGACAAGGAGGAGGAGGGGGAGAAGGAGAAGGAGGAAGAGGAGAGGCAGTGTTGTCTGTTAGAGGAGTAGAAGAAGGAGGAAGAGGGCCAGCAATGTCTGGAGGAGTAGGGGGAGGAGGAGGAAGAGGGTCAGTGATGTTTGCTAGAAGAGGAGGAGGAGCACTATTGATGTCTGGTGGAGGAGGAGCACGAGGAGCAGGAGGAGAAGGAGGGCCAGAGATGTCTGGTAGAGGAAGAGGAGGGACAGCAATGTATGGTAGATGAGAAGGAGGAGGAGGGCCAGCAATATATGGTAGAGGAGAAGGAGGAGGAGGAAGAGGGCCAGCAATGTCTGGTAGAGAACGAGGAGGATGAAGATGAAGAGGAGGAGGAAGGCCAGCAATGTATGGTGGAGGAAGAGGAAGAGGAGTAGGGTCAGCAATATCTGGTAGAGGAGGAGGAGGAGGAGGAAGAGGGCCAGCGATGTCCAGTAGAGGTGGAGGAGGAGGGTCAGCAATGTCTGGTAGAGGAGGAGGTGCAGAAGGAGGAGGAGGAGTGCAAGCGATGTCTGATAGAGGAGGAGGAGAAGGACCACCAATGTCTGGTAGTGGAGGAGGAGGAGGATCAGTGCTATCTGGTTGAGAAATAGGAGGAGGAGGAAGAAGAGGGCCAGGAATGTCTAGTACAGGAGGAGGAGAGGAGGGTCAATGATGTCTAGTAGAAGAGGAGGAGGAGGGACAGTGACGCCTGGTAGAGGAGGAGGAGGAAGAGGAGGAGGAGGAGAGCCAGAGATGTCCGGTACAAGAGGAGGAAGAGGGCCAGCGATGTCCGGTAGAGGAGTAGGAGGAGGGTCAGCAATGTCTGGTAGAGGAGTAGACGGAGGAGGAAGAGGGCCAGCAATGTCTGGTAGAGGGGGAGGAGGACAAGTGCCCTGAATATCTCATAGAGGAGGAGGAGGAGGAGTAACTGGAAGAGGAGGAGGGCCAGTGATGTCTGGTAGAGAAGGAGGAGGAGGGCCAGCAATGTCTGGTGGAAGAGGAAGAGGAGGGCCAGCAAAGTCTGGTGGAGGAGGAGTAGGAGGAGGAGGGCCAGCAATATCTTGTAGGGAAGGAGGAGGGTAAGGATGAGGATGAGGAAGGCCAACAATATCTGGTAGAGGAGGAGGAGGGCCAGCAATGTCTGGTAGAGGAGGAGGAAGTGGAGGAGGGCCCCCAAAGTATCATAGAGGAGGAGGAAATCGAGGGCCAGCAATGTCTGGTAGAGAAGGAGGAGGGGAGGGAGGAGGGGCAGTGATGTCTTTTAGAGGAGTAGGGGGAGGAGGAAGGGGGCCAGCAGTCTGGTAGAGGAGGAGGAGGGTCAGTGATGTCCGGTAGAAGAGGATGAGTAGGGCCAGCGATGTGTGGTAGAGAAAGAGGAGGACAAGGAAGAGGAGGAGGAGGAGGGCCAGAGATGTCCGTTAGAGGAGGAGGAGGAGGGCCAGCAATGTATGGTAGATGAGGAGGAGTTGGAGAAGGAGGAGGAGGGTCAGCAATGTCTGGTAGAAGAGGAGGAGGAGGGTCAGTGATGTCTCGTAGAAGAGGAGGAGGAGTGCCGGTGATGTACGGTGGAGGAGGAGGAGGGCCACAGATGTCTGGTAGAAGAGGAGGAGGAGGGACAGCAATGTATGGTAGAGGTGAGGAGAAGGAGGGCCAGCAATGCCTGGTAGAATAGGAGGATGAGGAAAAGAGCTAGAGACATCTGGTAGATTAGCAGGATGAGAAGGAGTAGGAGGAGTAGGAGGAAGGTCAGCGATGTCTGGTTGAAGAGGAGGAGGAGAAGGAGGAGGAGGACTAGGAGGTGGAAGAGGAGGAGGAGGAGGAGTAGTGCCAGGGATGTCTGGGAGAGAAGGAGTAGGATGAGCATGAGGAGGAGGAAAGTCAGCAATTTCTCCTAGATGAGGAGGAGGAGGAGTAGGGCCATGAATGACTGATAGGGGAGGAGGGAGAGGAGGAGAAAGATGTGGAGGAGGGTCAGCAATATCCGGTAGGGGAGTCGGAGGAGGAGGGCCAGTGATGTCTGTTAGAGAAGGAGGAGGAGGAGGAGAAGGAGAAGGAGGAAGAGGAAAGGCAGTGATGTCTGGTAGAGGAGTAGGAGAAGGAGGAAGAGGGCCAGCAATGTCTGGAGGAGGAGTAGGGGGAGGAGGAGGAAGAGGGTCAGCGATGTTTGCTAGAAGAGGAGGAGGAGCGCTATTGATGTCTGGTGGAGGAGGAGCATGAGGAGCAGGAGGAGAAGGAGGGCCAGAGATGTCTGGTAGAGGAAGAGGAGGGACAGCAATGTATGGTAGATGAGAAGGAGGAGGAGGGCCAGCAATGTTTGGTAGAGAACAAGTAGGGTGAGGATGAGGAGGGGGAGGAAGGCCAGCAATGTCTGGTGGACGAGGAGGAGGAGGACCAGCACTATCTCGTAGAGGAGGAGGAGGAGGGTCAGTGATGTCTGGTAGAGGAGTAGGAGGAGGAGGACAAGAGCCAGCAATGTCTGGTACAGGAGAAGGAAGAGGAGGAGGAGGAGGAGGAGGAGGAAGAGGATGGTCTGTGATGTCTGGTAGAAGAGGAGGAGCAGGGCCAGTGATGTCTGTTAGAGGAGGAGGAGGAGGAATAGGAGGAGGAGGAGGGCCAGAGATGTCCGTTAGAGGAGGAGGATTAGGGCCAGCATTGTTTGGTAGAGGAGGGGAGGAGGAGGAGGAGGAGGAGGAGGAGGAGGAGGAGGAGGAAGTGGAGGAGCCCTTGCAATGTCTGGTAGCAGAAGAGGAGTTGAATAAGGAGGAGGATGGTCCACACTGTCTGGTAAAAGAGGAGGAGGAACGCCAGCGATGTCTCGTAGAGGAGGAGAAGGAGGAGGAGGAGGCGGAGGAGGAGGGCCTGCCATGTCTGGTTGAGGAGGAGAAGGGTCACTGATGTCTGGTAGAGCAGGAGGAGGAGTAAGAGGTCCAGCAATGTCTGGTACAGGAGCAGGAGGAGGAGGAGGAGGAGGAGGAGCAGGAGGAGGGGAGGGTCAGTGATATCTGGTAGAAGAAGAGGAGGAGGGCCAGCAATGTGTGCTAGAAAAGGAGGAAGAGGAGGAAGAGGAGGAGGAGGAAGAGGAGGAGGAGGAGGGCCAGAGATGTCCAGTAGAGGAGGAGGAGGAAGGCCAGTTATATATGGTAGAGGAGGAGGAGGAGGTGGTGGAGAAGGAGGAAGAGGGTCAACAATGTCTGGTAGAAGAGGAGGAGGAGGGCCAGCAATGTCTGTTAGAGGAGAATGAGGAGGAGGAGGAGGAGGAGGAGGACGCGGAGGAGAGCCAGCGATGTCTGGCAGATGTGTAGAAGGAGGGCCATCAATGTATGGTAGAGGAGGAGGAGGAGGAGGCGGAGGGTCAGCGATTTCTGGTAGAGGAGGAGGAGGGTTAGTGTTGTCTGGTAGATGAGGAGGAGGAGGAGGAAGAGGGCCAGCAATGTCTGGTACAGGAGGAGGAGGAGGGAAAGAGGGTCAGTGATGTCTGGTAGAAGAGGAGGAGGAGGGCCAGAGATGTCTTTTAGAGGAGGAGGAATGCCAGCAATGTTTGGTAGAGGAGGAGGAGGAGGAGCAGGAGCAGGAAGAGGAGGAGTATGAGTATGAGGATGAGGAGGATGGTCAGCAATATCTGGTAGAGAAGGAGGAGGAGGAGGAGGATGTGGTCCAGCGATGTCTGGTTGAGGAGGAGGAGGATGGCCAGCAATGTCTGTAGATAAGAAATAGGATGAGGAGGAGGAGGAGGAGGAGGAGGAGCAGGGCCAGCAATGTCTGGTAGAGGAGGAGGATTCGGAGGAGGAGGAAGGCCAGTGATGTCTGATAGAGGAGGAGGAGGAATGCCAGCAATGGTCCGGTAGAGAAGGTTGCAGAGGAGGAGAAAGCCAGGATCATCTGGTAGAGGAGGAGGAGGAGGAGGAGAAGGGCTAGCAATGTCTGGTAGAGAAGGAGGAGGATGAGAATGATTAGGAGGAAAAGGAGGAAGGCCAGAGATGACAGGTAGAGAAGGAGGAAGAGGAGGAGGAAGAGGAAGAAGAGGGCCAGAAATCTCTGGTAGAGGAGGAGGAGGGCCAGCAATGTCTTAGAGGAGGAGGAGGGCCAGTGATGCCTGGTAGATGAGGAGGAGAAGGGCCAGCATTGTATGGTTGAGGAGGCGGAGGAGGGCCAGCGATGTCTGGTAGAGGAGGAGGAGGAGGGTCAGTGATGTCTGGTAGAGGAGAAGGAGGAGGAGTGTCAGCAATATCTGGTAGAAGAGGAGGAGGAGGTTTAGCGATGTCTGGTAGAGGAGGAGGAGGAGGAGGAGGATTAAGAGGTGGAGGAGCAGGAGAAGAAGGGCCATCGATGTCTGGTAGAGGAGGATGAGCAGGATGAGGAAGACAAGGAGAGGCAAGTGTGTCTGGTGGAGGTGGAGGAGAAAGTGGAGGAGGAGGAGGAAGAGAGGCAGCGATGTCTAGTAGAGGAAGCAGAGGAGGAGGAGGAGCAGGAGGAGGAGCAGGAGGAAGGCCAGCGATGTCTGGAAGAACAGGAGGAAGAGGGCCAGCAATGTATGTTAGAGGAGGAGGAGGAAGAGGGCCCTTAATGTCTGGTAGAGGAGGAGGAGTGCCAATGATGTCTGGTAGAGCAGGAAGAGGAGGAGGATGGCCAGCAACATCTGGTGGAGGAGGAGGAGAAGAGAGGCCAGCAAAGTCTGGTAGAGGAGTAGGAGGGGGGCAGGAATTTCTGGTAGACCAGGAGGAGGGCCAGCAATGTCTGGCAGAGGAGGAGGACAAGTGCCCTGAATGTCTCATAGAGTAGGAGGAGGAGGAGTAGCAGGAGGAGGATCAAGAGGGCCAGTGATGTCTGGGAGAGAAGGAGGAGGAGGAGGAGGAGGAAGGCCAGCGATGTCTGGTAGTGAAGGAGGAGGATGAGGATGAGGAGGTGGATGGCCATCAATGTCTGATAGAGGAGGAGGAAAGACAGCAATGCCTGGTAGAAGAGGAAGAGGAGGGCCAGCGATGTCTTGTAGAGAAGGAGGAGGATGAGGATGAGGACGAGGAAGGCCAGCAATGTCTGGTAGAGCAGGAGGACGAGGAGGGCCAGCAATGTCTGGTAGAGGAGGAGGAGGAGCAGGAGGGCACGCAAATTTTGGTTGAGGAGGAGGAGGAGGGCCAGTGATGTGTGGTAGAGAAGGAGGAGGAGGAGGAAGAGGAGGAGGATTAGAGCCAGAATTGTCTGGGAGAGGAGGAGGAGGTGGGCCAGCAATGTCTGGTAGAGGAGGACAAGGTGGAGAAAGAGGAGGAGGGTCAGCAATGTCTCGTAGAAGAGGACGAGGTGTGCCAGTGATGTATGGTAGAGGAGGAGCAGGAGGAAGAGGAGGAGGAGGAGGGCCAGAGATGTCAGGTAGCAGAGGAAGAGGAAGGCCAGCAATGTGTGGTAGAGGAGGAGGAGAACCAGCAATGTCTGGTAGAGGAGGATGAGGTAGAAGAGGAAGAGGAGGAAGAGGAGAGGAGGCAGAGGAGGATTAAGGGCAGTGATGTCTGGTAGATGTGGAGGAGGAAGGCCAGCAATGTCTCATAGTTTAGGAGGAGGAGGAGGAAAGCCAGCAATGTCTTGTAGAGGAGGAGGATGAGGATAAGAGCTAGCGATGTCTGGTAGAGGAGCAGGATGAGAAGGAGGAGGAAGAGGAGGTGGAAGGTCAGTGATGTCTGGTAGAGAAGGAGGAGGAGGAGGATGGAGAGGAGGAGGAGGAGGCATAGAAGGAGGAGGAGCTGGAAGGCCAGCAATGTCTGGTAGAGGAGGAGGATGAATAGGGCCCTCAATGTCTGGTAGAGGAAGAGGATGAGGAAGAGGAGGAGCAGGGCCAGTGTTGTCTGTTAGAAAAGGAGGAGGAGGAGGAGGAGGATAGGCAATGATGTCTGGTAGAGGAAGGACAGGAGGAGGAAGGCCAGCAACATCTTGCAGTGGAGGAGGAGGAGCAAGGACAGCAATGTCTGGTAGAGGAGTAGGAGGAGGGCCAGCAATTTTGGTAGAGGAGGAGGAGGGAGAGCAAAGTCTGGTAGAGGAGAAGGAGCACAAGTGCCCTGAATGTCTCATAGATGAGGAGGAGGAGGAATAGGAGTAGCAGGAGGAGGAGGGCCAGGGATGTCTGGTAGAGAAGGAGGAGGATGAGGATGAGGAGGTGGATGGCCATCGATGTCTGGTAGAGGAGGAGGAGGACCAGCACTGTCTGGTAGAGAAAGAGGAGGAGGAGGAGGAGGAGGAGGAGGAGGAGGAGGAGGAGGAGGAGGAGGAGGAGGAGGAGGAGGAGGAGAAGGAGGAGGAGGAGCAGGAAGGTGAACAATGTCTGATAGAGGAGGATGAGGAGGAGGAGGAGGTGGAGGAGGTGGAGGAGGTGGAGGAGGAGGGGCAGCGATGTCTGGTAGAGGAGGAGGAGGGGGAAGAGAGCCAGCAATGTCTGGTCCAGGAGGAAGAGGAATAGGAGGAGGAGGATGGACAGTGATATCTTGTAGAAGAGGAGGACCTGCGGCAGCGAAGTCTGGTTTAGGAGGAGGAGGAAGCAGAGGAGGAGGGCCAGAGATGTCCGGTAGAAGAGGAGGAGGAGGGGCAGCAGTGTATGGTGGAGGAGGCGTTGTAGAAGTAGGAGGAGGGTGAGCAATGTATGGTAGAGTAGGAGGAGGAGATGGAGGAGGAGGGCCAGTGATGTCTGGTAGAGGAGGAGTAGGAGGAGAAAGAGGAGGGCCAGCAATGTCCAGGAGAGGAGGAAAAGGAGGGTTAGCAATGTCTGGTAAGGGAGTAGGATGAGGAGGAAGAGGGCCAGCCATGTCTGGTACAGGAGGAGGAGGAGGAGGAAGAGGAGGAGGAGGAGGAAGATCAGCGATGTCTGGTAGAAGCGGAGGAGGAGGGCCAGCGAAGTCTGGAAGAGGAGGAGGAGGAGCAGGAGGGCAAGTGATGTCTGGTAGAGGAGGAGGAGGGCCAGCAATGTGTGGTAGAGGAGGAGAAGGAAGAGGGTCAGCGATGTCTGTTAGAGTAGGAGGAGGAGGGTCAGCGAGGTTTCGTATAGGAGTAGGAGGAGGAAGAAGAGGGCCATCAATGTCTAGTGCAGGAGGAAGAGGAGGAGCATGAGGGTCAGTGATGTCTGGTAAAAGAGGAGGAGTACGGCCAGCGAAGTCTGGTGGAGGAGGAGGAGGAGGAGGAAAAGGAGGAGGGCCAGAGATGTCTGGTAGAGGAGGAGGAGGGCCAGCAGTATCTGGTAGAGGAGGAGGAGGAGGAAGGCCAGCAATGTCTAGAAGATGAGGAGGAGGAGGAGGAGGGTCAGCAATATCTAGTATAGGAGGAGGAGGAGGACGAGGGCCAGTGATGTCTGGTAGAGGTGGAGGAGGAGGAGGGCCAGCAATGTATGTTAGAGGAGGAGGTGGAGGAGGGCCAACAATGTCTGGTAGAGGAGGAGGAGGATGAAGGCAAGCAATATCTCATAGAGAAGGAGGAGAAGATGGAGGAAAGCCAGCAATGTTTTGTAGCGGAGGAGGAGGAGGAGGAGGAGGAGGAGAAGGAGGAGGAGCAGGAAGGTGAACAATGTCTGGTAGAGGAGGAGGAGGAGGAGGAGTCCGCGGGCGAACAATGTCTGGTAGAGGAAGAGGAGGACGAGTGCCCTAAATGTCTGGTAGAGGAGGAGGAGCAGGAAGGCCAGTGATGTCTTGTAGAGCAGAAGGAGGAGCAGGAGGAGGAGGAGAGGCAGTGATGTCTGGAAGAGGAGGAAGAGGAGGAGGAAGGCCAGCAACATCTGTTAGAAGAGGAGTAGGAGGAAGGCCAGCCATGTCTCGTAGAGAAGGAGGAGGGCCAGCAATGTCTGGTAGAGGAAGAGGAGGACGAATGCCCTAAATGTCTGGTAGAGGAGGAGGAGCAGGAGGGCCAGTGATGTCTTGTAGAGAAGAAGGAGGAGCAGGAGGAGGAGGAGAGGCAGTGATGTCTAGAAGAGGAGGAGGAGGGCCAGCAATGTATGGCAGAGGAGGAGGATGACGAGGCCATCATTGTCTGGTAGAGGAGGAGGAGGAGGAAGAGGAGGAGGAGGAAGAGGAGTAGGAGAAAGAGGAGGGCCAGTGATGACTGCTACAGAAGGGGCAGGAAGAGAAGGAGAAGGAGGAGGAGGAGGAGAGTCATAGATGTCTGGAAGAGGACGAGGTGGAGGAGGAAGAAGTCCAACAATGTCTGGTACAGGAGGGGGAAGAGGAGGAGGAGGAGGGTCAGTGATGTCTGGGAGAAGAGGAGGAGGAGGGCCAGTGATGTCTTGTGCAGGAGGAAGAGGAGGAGGAAGAGGAGGAGGAGGAGGAGGGCCAGAGATGTCCGGTAGAGGAGTAGGAGGAAGAGGAAGAGGGCCAACAATGTCTCATACAGGAGGAAGAGGAGGGGGAGGGCCAGCGATGTCTTTTAGAGGAGGAGCAGGAGGAGGAGGAGGAGGAGGAGGAGGTGTCCCTCCTCTTCCTCTTCCAGACATCTCTGGCTCTCCTCCTCCTCCTCCTGCTCCTCCACCTGACATCGCTGGCCCTCCCTCTCCTCTTCTACCAGACATCGCTAACCCTCCTCCTCCTCCTCCTCTTCCTGTACCAGACATTGCTGGCCATCTTCCTCCTCCTCCTCTACCAGACATCCATGACTTTCCTCCTCCACCTCCTTCTCCTCCGCTTCCTCCTACTTCGCTACCAGACATCACTGGCCCTCGTCCTCCTCCTCCTCGACCAGACATTGCTGGCCCTCCTCCTCCCAATCCTCCTCCTCCTCTTCCAGACATTGCTGGCCTTACTGCTCCTCCTCCTTCTCCTCCTCCTCCTCCTGCTCGTTCCCATCCTCCTCCTCCTCCTCCTTCTCTACCAGACCTCGCTAGCCTTCCTCCTTCTCCTCCTCTTTCTCATTCTCCTCCTTCTCTACCAGACAACGCAAGTGCTTCTCCTCTTCTTTCTCCTCCTCTACCAGACATTGCTGGCTTTGCTCTTCTGCCTCCTCCTTCTCTGAGATATTGCTGGCCTTCCTCCTCCTCCTCCTCCTCCTCTACCAGACATCACTGGCCTTCCTCCTCCTCCTCCTCTAACAGACATTGCTGACCCTCCTCCTCCTCTACCAGACATCACTGGCCCACCTCCTCCTCCTCCTCTAACAGACATTGCTGGCCTTCCTCCTCCTCCTCTACCAGACAAGGAAGGAGGGCCAGCGATGTCTGGTGGAGGGGGAGGAGGAGGTTGAGAGATGTATGGTAGAGGAGGAGGAGAAGGAAGGCCAGCAATGTCTGGTAGAGGAGGAGGAGGAGGTGGAGGGACAGCGAAGTCTGGTACGGGAGGGGGGAAGAGGAGAAAGAGGAGGAGGAGGGCCAGCAATGTCTGGTAGAGGAGGAGGAGGAAGAGGAGGCGGAGGGGTAGGAAGGCCAGTGATGTCTGGTAGAAGAGGAGGAAGAGGAAGGCCAGCAATGTGTCATAGAGAAGGAGGAGGAGGAAAGCCAGCAATGTCTGGTAGAGAAGGAGGAGGATGAGGAGCAGGGCCAGTGATGTCTGGTAGAGGAGGAGGATGAGAAGGAGGAGGAAGAGGAAGGCCAGCGATGTCTGGTAGAGAAGGAGGAGCAGGATGATGATGATGAAGAGGAGGAGGAGGAGCAGGAAGGCCAGCAATATCTGGTAAAGGAGGAAGAGGATGAGGGCTCTCAATGTCTGGTAGAGGAGGAGGAGGACGGGGAGGAGGAGGAGGGCCAGTGATGTCTGGAAGAGAAGGATGAGGAGGAGGAGGAGGAAGGCCAGTGATGTCTGGTTCAGGTGGAGGAGGAAGGCCAGCAATGTCTGCTAGAGGAGAAGGAGGATGAGGAGAAGCTCTTGTGATGTCTGGTAGAGAAGGAGGAGAATGAGGAGGAGGAGGAGGAAGGCCAGCGGTGTCTGGTAGAGGACAAGGAGGATGATGATGAGGAGGAGGAGGAGGAGGAGCAGGAAGGCCAGCAATGTCTTGAGGAGGAGGAGGCTTAGGAGCAGGAGGGCCAGCAATGTCTGGTACAGGAGGAGGAGGATGAGGGCCCTCAATATCTGGTAGAGTAGGAGTAGGAGGAGTAGAAGGAGGGCCAGTGATATCTGGTAGAGAAGGAGGAGGAAAAGGAAGAGAAGGAGGAGGAGGAGAGGCATGGATGTCCGGTAGATGAGTAGGAGGAGGAGGAGGAAGATGGCCAGCAATGTCTGAAACAGGAGGAGGAGGAGGAGGAGGAGCATCAGTGATGTGTGGCAGAAGAGAAGGAGGAGGGCCAGCGGTGTCTGGAGGAGGAGGAGGTGGAGGAAGGGGGCCAGAGATTTCTTGTAGAGGAGGAGGAGGGCCAGCAATGTATGGTAGAGGAGGAGGAAGAGGAGTTGGTGGACTAGCGATGTCTTTTAGGGGAGGAGTGGGAGGAGGACAAAGAGGAGGAGGAGGAGGGCCAGCGATGTCTGGTAGAGGAGGAGGAGGAGGAGGAGGAGGAGGATGGCCAGCAATGTATGGTGGAGGAGGAAGAGGAGGGCCAGCAATGTCTGATAGATGTGGAGGAGGAGGAGGTGGAGGAGGAGGATGAGTGCCAGTGATGTCCGTTCGAGGAGGAAGAAGAAGGTAAGCAATGTCTGGTAGAGGAGTAGAAGGAGGAGGAAGAGGGCCAGCAATATCTGGTGCAGGAGGAGGAGGAGGGTCAGTGATGTCTGGTGGTTGAGGACAAGGAGGAGGATGAGGAGGAGGGACAGAGATATATGGTATAGGAGGAGGAGGTCCAGCAATGTATGGTAGATGAGGAGGAGGAGGACCAGCAATATCTGGTAGAGGAGGAGGAGGAGGAGGAGGAGGGCCAGTGATGTCTGGTAGATGAGAAGGAGGAGGAGGAAGAGAGGCAGTGATGTCTGGTTGGGGAGGAAGAGGGGGAGGAAAGCCAGCAACACCTGGTAGAGGAGGAGGACTATGTGGACCCTCAAGGTCTGGTAGAGAAGGAGAAGAAAGAAGAGGAGGAGGGCCAGTGATGTCTGGTAGACAAGGAGGAGGAGGGGGAGAAGGAGAAGGAGGAAGAGGAGAGGCAGTGTTGTCTGTTAGAGGAGTAGAAGAAGGAGGAAGAGGGCCAGCAATGTCTGGAGGAGTAGGGGGAGGAGGAGGAAGAGGGTCAGCGATGTTTGCTAGAAGAGGAGGAGGAGCACTATTGATGTCTGGTGGAGGAGGAGCATGAGGAGCAGGAGGAGAAGGAGGGCCAGAGATGTCTGGTAGAGGAAGAGGAGGGACAGCAATGTATGGTAGATGAGAAGGAGGAGGAGGGCCAGCAATATATGGTAGAGGAGAAGGAGGAGGAGGAAGAGGGCCAGCAATGTCTGGTAGAGAACGAGGAGGATGAAGATGAAGAGGAGGAGGAAGGCCAGCAATGTATGGTGGAGGAAGAGGAAGAGGAGTAGGGTCAGCAATATCTGGTAGAGGAGGAGGAGGAGGAGGAAGAGGGCCAGCGATGTCCAGTAGAGGTGGAGGAGGAGGGTCAGCAATGTCTGGTAGAGGAGGAGGTGCAGAAGGAGGAGGAGGAGTGCAAGCGATGTCTGATAGAGGAGGAGGAGAAGGACCACCAATGTCTGGTAGTGGAGGAGGAGGAGGATCAGTGCTATCTGGTTGAGAAATAGGAGGAGGAGGAAGAAGAGGGCCAGGAATGTCTAGTACAGGAGGAGGAGGAGGAGGGTCAATGATGTCTAGTAGAAGAGGAGGAGGAGGGACAGTGACGCCTGGTAGAGGAGGAGGAGGAAGAGGAGGAGGAGGAGAGCCAGAGATGTCCGGTACAAGAGGAGGAAGAGGGCCAGCGATGTCCGGTAGAGGAGTAGGAGGAGGGTCAGCAATGTCTGGTAGAGGAGTAGACGGAGGAGGAAGAGGGCCAGCAATGTCTGGTAGAGGGGGAGGGGACAAGTGCCCTGAATATCTCATAGAGGAGGAGGAGGAGGAGTAACTGGAAGAGGAGGAGGGCCAGTGATGTCTGGTAGAGAAGGAGGAGGAGGGCCAGCAATGTCTGGTGGAAGAGGAAGAGGAGGGCCAGCAAAGTCTGGTGGAGGAGGAGTAGGAGGAGGAGGGCCAGCAATATCTTGTAGGGAAGGAGGAGGGTAAGGATGAGGATGAGGAAGGCCAACAATATCTGGTAGAGGAGGAGGAGGGCCAGCAATGTCTGGTAGAGGAGGAGGAAGTGGAGGAGGGCCCCCAAAGTATCATAGAGGAGGAGGAAATCGAGGGCCAGCAATGTCTGGTAGAGAAGGAGGAGGGGAGGGAGGAGGGGCAGTGATGTCTTTTAGAGGAGTAGGGGGAGGAGGAAGGGGGCCAGCAGTCTGGTAGAGGAGGAGGAGGGTCAGTGATGTCCGGTAGAAGAGGATGAGTAGGGCCAGCGATGTGTGGTAGAGAAAGAGGAGGACAAGGAAGAGGAGGAGGAGGAGGGCCAGAGATGTCCGTTAGAGGAGGAGGAGGAGGGCCAGCAATGTATGGTAGATGAGGAGGAGGAGGAAGGCCAGCAATGTCTGGTAGAGGAGGAGGAGTTGGAGAAGGAGGAGGAGGGTCAGCAATGTCTGGTAGAAGAGGAGGAGGAGGGTCAGTGATGTCTCGTAGAAGAGGAGGAGGAGTGCCGGTGATGTACGGTGGAGGAGGAGGAGGGCCACAGATGTCTGGTAGAAGAGGAGGAGGAGGGACAGCAATGTATGGTAGAGGTGAGGAGGAGGAGGGCCAGCAATGCCTGGTAGAATAGGAGGATGAGGAAAAGAGCTAGCGACATCTGGTAGATTAGCAGGATGAGAAGGAGTAGGAGGAGTAGGAGGAAGGTCAGCGATGTCTGGTTGAAGAGGAGGAGGAGAAGGAGGAGGAGGACTAGGAGGTGGAAGAGGAGGAGGAGGAGGAGAAGTGCCAGGGATGTCTGGGAGAGAAGGAGTAGGATGAGCATGAGGAGGAGGAAAGTCAGCAATTTCTCCTAGATGAGGAGGAGGAGGAGTAGGGCCATGAATGACTGATAGGGGAGGAGGGAGAGGAGGAGAAAGATGTGGAGGAGGGTCAGCAATATCTGGTAGGGGAGTCGGAGGAGGAGGGCCAGTGATGTCTGTTAGAGAAGGAGGAGGAGGAGGAGAAGGAGAAGGAGGAAGAGGAAAGGCAGTGATGTCTGGTAGAGGAGTAGGAGAAGGAGGAAGAGGGCCAGCAATGTCTGGAGGAGTAGGGGGAGGAGGAGGAAGAGGGTCAGCGATGTTTGCTAGAAGAGGACGAGGAGCGCTATTGATGTCTGGTGGAGGAGGAGCATGAGGAGCAGGAGGAGAAGGAGGGCCAGAGATGTCTGGTAGAGGAAGAGGAGGGACAGCAATGTATGGTAGATGAGAAGGAGGAGGAGGGCCAGCAATGTTTGGTAGAGAACAAGTAGGGTGAGGATGAGGAGGGGGGAGGAAGGCCAGCAATGTCTGGTGGACGAGGAGGAGGAGGACCAGCACTATCTCGTAGAGGAGGAGGAGGAGGGTCAGTGATGTCTGGTAGAGGAGTAGGAGGAGGAGGACAAGAGCCAGCAATGTCTGGTACAGGAGAAGGAAGAGGAGGAGGAGGAGGAGGAGGAAGAGGATGGTCTGTGATGTCTGGTAGAAGAGGAGGAGCAGGGCCAGTGATGTCTGTTAGAGGAGGAGGAGGAGGAATAGGAGGAGGAGGAGGGCCAGAGATGTCCGTTAGAGGAGGAGGATTAGGGCCAGCATTGTTTGGTAGAGGAGGGGAGGAGGAGGAGGAGGAGGAGGAGGAGGAGGAGGAAGTGGAGGAGCCCTTGCAATGTCTGGTAGCAGAAGAGGAGTTGAATAAGGAGGAGGATGGTCCACACTGTCTGGTAAAAGAGGAGGAGGAACGCCAGCGATGTCTCGTAGAGGAGGAGAAGGAGGAGGAGGAGGCGGAGGAGGAGGAGGGCCTGCCATGTCTGGTTGAGGAGGAGAAGGGTCACTGATGTCTGGTAGAGCAGGAGGAGGAGTAAGAGGTCCAGCAATGTCTGGTACAGGAGCAGGAGGAGGAGGAGGAGGAGGAGGAGCAGGAGGAGGGGAGGGTCAGTGATATCTGGTAGAAGAAGAGGAGGAGGGCCAGCAATGTGTGCTAGAAAAGGAGGAGGAGGAGGAAGAGGAGGAGGAGGAAGAGGAGGAGGAGGAAGAGGAGGAGGAGGAAGAGGAGGAGGAGGAGGGCCAGAGATGTCCAGTAGAGGAGGAGGAGGAAGGCCAGTTATATATGGTAGAGGAGGAGGAGGTGGTGGAGAAGGAGGAAGAGGGTCAACAATGTCTGGTAGAAGAGGAGGAGGAGGGCCAGCAATGTCTGTTAGAGGAGAATGAGGAGGAGGAGGAGGAGGAGGAGGAGGACGCGGAGGAGAGCCAGCGATGTCTGGCAGATGTGTAGAAGGAGGGCCATCAATGTATGGTAGAGGAGGAGGAGGAGGAGGCGGAGGGTCAGCGATTTCTGGTAGAGGAGGAGGAGGGTTAGTGTTGTCTGGTAGATGAGGAGGAGGAGGAGGAAGAGGGCCAGCAATGTCTGGTACAGGAGGAGGAGGAGGGAAAGAGGGTCAGTGATGTCTGGTAGAAGAGGAGGAGGAGGGCCAGAGATGTCTTTTAGAGGAGGAGGAATGCCAGCAATGTTTGGTAGAGGAGGAGGAGGAGGAGCAGGAGCAGGAAGAGGAGGAGTATGAGTATGAGGATGAGGAGGATGGTCAGCAATATCTGGTAGAGAAGGAGGAGGAGGAGGAGGATGTGGTCCAGCGATGTCTGGTTGAGGAGGAGGAGGATGGCCAGCAATGTCTGTAGATAAGAAATAGGATGAGGAGGAGGAGGAGGAGGAGGAGGAGGAGCAGGGCCAGCAATGTCTGGTAGAGGAGGAGGATTCGGAGGAGGAGGAAGGCCAGTGATGTCTGATAGAGGAGGAGGAGGAATGCCAGCAATGTCCGGTAGAGAAGGTTGCAGAGGAGGAGGAAAGCCAGGATCATCTGGTAGAGGAGGAGGAGGAGGAGGAGAAGGGCTAGCAATGTCTGGTAGAGGAGGAGGAGGATGAGGAGAAGGGCTAGCAATGTCTGGTAGAGAAGGAGGAGGATGAGAATGATTAGGAGGAAAAGGAGGAAGGCCAGAGATGTCAGGTAGAGAAGGAGGAGGAGGAGGAGGAGGAGGAAGAAGAGGGCCAGAAATCTCTGGTAGAGGAGGAGGAGGGCCAGCAATGTCTTAGAGGAGGAGGAGGGCCAGTGATGCCTGGTAGATGAGGAGGAGGAGGGCCAGCATTGTATGGTTGAGGAGGCAGAGGAGGACCAGCGATGTCTGGTAGAGGAGGAGGAGGAAGAGGAGGAGAAGGAGGAAGAGGAGGAGGAGGGGGCCAGAGATGTCTGGTGGAGGAGGAGTAGGGCCAGAAAAGTATGGTAGAAGAGGAGAAGGAGGAGGAGGGCCAGCAATGTCTGGCGGTGGTGGTGGAGGAGGAGGAGGAGGATGAGGAGAAGGGCTAGCAATGTCTGGTAGAGAAGGAGGAGGATGAGAATGATTAGGAGGAAAAGGAGGAAGGCCAGAGATGTCAGGTAGAGAAGGAGGAGGAGGAGGAGGGGGAGGAGGAAGAAGAGGGCCAGCAATGTCTTAGAGGAGGAGGAGGGCCAGTGGTGCCTGGTAGATGAGGAGGAGGAGGGCCAGCATTGTATGGTTGAGGAGGCGGAGGAGGGCCAGCGATGTCTGGTAGAGGAGGAGGAGGAGGGTCAGTGATGTCTGGTAGAGGAGAAGGAGGAGGAGTGTCAGCAATATCTGGTAGAAGAGGAGGAGGAGGTTTAGCGATGTCTGGTAGAGGAGGAGGAGGAGGAGGAGGATTAAGAGGTGGAGGAGCAGGAGGAGAAGGGCCATCGATGTCTGGTAGAGGAGGATGAGCAGGATGAGGAAGACAAGGAGAGGCAAGTGTGTCTGGTGGAGGTGGAGGATAAAGTGGAGGAGGAGGAGGAAGAGAGGCAGCGATGTCTAGTAGAGGAAGCAGAGGAGGAGGAGGAGCAGGAGGAGGAGCAGGAGGAAGGCCAGCGATGTCTGTTGGAGGTGGAGGAGGAGGAGGAGAAGTTACTTTGTATGACTTCTGGCTTTCAGAATTTTCTGAGCCTGAGCCTAACCTGTGGGTCTGACTGAGAGAATGTTTTATATAAAATTGAGGAAAATCCATATTGTTTGCCTCCTGAGTGGTGTACATTAGATATCTCTGAGGTCTAATCGCTTTAGTGTTTTATTCCAGTTCTTTATTTTCTGTTGGGTTGTGTTTGTGTGTGTGTGTGTGTGTGTGTGTTTTGGTACCAGGGATCGAACTTGGGTCCTTGTGCTTGCGAGGCAGGCGGTCAAACCACTGTGCTAAATCCCTAGCCCAGTTCTTTATTTTCTTATTGCTCTTCTTTCTGGTTGAAATATTCATTCTGAGTTTTCAGTATAGAATTCTCCTAATATAATTAATTGTGTGTTCTTCAATATTGTCAAGTTTTTCTTCATGTAATTGGAAGCTTTATGGTTGGATGCAGATTTGCTTATGATTGCTGTATCTCTTGATGAGTTCTCCCTACACACATGCACTTTATCTGTGGTATTGGGATTGAAATCATGGTCATTGGACTGCTAGGTAAGTGCTGCATTCTATTATTATAACTTAGGATCCTCCTGCCTTCACCCCCTAAAGTGGCTGGGATTGCAGGTGTGTACTGCCATGCCTGGCAGATAGCCCCCCTTTTAAATATGATATCCTTTTTTGTCTCTTGTAACAGTTTTTGGCTTAAAATTCTTGCCATCTATCTCTGGGTACTGGTTGTATGGAGTATGCTTTCTGTCCTTTCACTTTCAACCTATTTGTGTTTTAGGCTCTGAACTGCATGCCTTGGTGACAGTATAGAGTCAGGTCATGTTACTGTTCTCCAATCTCTGCCTTTGAATTGGAAATTTTATTCCATTGACATTTATTTACACTGACCTTTGTCTCTCACATGTTTTATGTCTTTATTGTTTTTCCTCATTTCTTCCATTATTGTCTCATGTTTTTTATTTTGTTTTGGTAGTGTATCAGTTTGGTTCCCTCCTCAATTCCTTTTCTGAATGTTTAGAAATGTGTATTGGTTAACATATTAGTTTTCTTCTAATATAGCAAATGTGTAAGATAATTGTGTTATAAAGAGAAATGACATACATCAGTTCATAGTTTACAAGGTTCCAGTCCAGGGCTGATTACCCCATGTTGTCCTCACTGCTTTGTGCCTTTGGCAAGTGGCACATCATGGTGGGTGTATGTGGCAGAGAAAAACCACTTGCCTCATGGAAACAAGTCAAAGTGGAAGAGAAAAGGGAAGTGGCAGCACACTCCAGGTCCGGTTCGGGGATTTGCCTCTGTGACCAAAGTACCCCTCACTAGGCCACACCTCTTAAAGGTTCCAGCCCCTCGCAGGGGCACCACCCTGGGGGTGACCTTTAGTACATGGGCCTTTGTGGGGCCTCCAACATGCAAACTTTAGCACTTAGTCTGGAGGTGCCAATTAAATCTGAACTATGCAACAATTTAGTTTAAATTAATACAAAATAAGGTGTGATCCTTGGCATAGAAAATTTGAATCTGAGTGTTTTGTTTTGGTTGCCAGCTTGGTGGTGGTGGGGGGAACTATGGTCTACTTCTGTGATGGATCTTTGCAACATGTGAGCAAGGAATGCCCAAGCACAGGAAATAAAAAGAGCAGGTCCAGGCATGTAGTGGAAGCATTGGCTTCTGGTGAGTGGCTTTGGGCATTATTTGCCCTGTGGCCAAGTCGCCCCTGCTTCTGGCTTCTTGTGGTCTTTTCCTCTGTGTTGCACCACCTGCAACCTCTTCTAAGCATCCTTACTGCTGGGTTTGGGGCTCACTTGGGTAACCCTGGATCTCATCATGAGATTCTTAACTGAATTATACCTGCAAAGACCCTTTTTCCAAATCAGTTATATTCATGAGCTCTGGGGGTTAGGATGTGGACATAATATGTGGGCCACTACTGAACTCACCATGGGGAGTCAGAGAGAATGGATTCTGTAGCTTTCACCAAGTGGGTACACTTGGCCTTAGAAGTTCAGGAACTACCAGAACCTACAGAATCTGGAGGACATTCCAGATACACCTGCCTGCAGTGAGATTTTCCCTTTCGTGTCATTATAGCACTTTAAATCTAGAAAGGACCTCATAGAGAAGCATCACATACTACTTAAGATGTAATGGTAGTCATAGTAACCACAGCAGGAGGAGCCAACATATACTTAGCGCCGATTGGACACCTGGCCATGTTCATATATATTTCATATATATTCATTCATGATGTCCACCCAGCAAAGCCAACAGGAGGGTGTTATCATTACCATATTTTATAGAAAAGAAAACGGGCACAGAAAGGTTGGATGACTTGTTCAAGGTTGCACAGCAAGGGAGTGGCAAGGCTGGGATCAGAACCTCATCCATCTAGCTCCAGAATCTGCACTCCTAACAGCTGCACAGGCAGCAGAGAGGAGCCTTCTGAGTTTTCCCAGAATACATCTCAGCACAGCCCCTTTCCCCAGGCCCAGAAGTGAGACTCCCTTCATCCTGAACATGTGGACTGGCCAGACTAGAGGGATTCCCCCAAACCTTCTCCACTCTAGGGTTACTGATTTTCATGGCAGGGAGGAAAGGCAGGAGCTTGTCTTCCAAATTCATAAAGGACCTTGAAGATACTAGGACCAGGGTGGAAGCATCTGATTGGCCCATGTTGGGTCAATCATGCTGAGATGAATCAGCATTGACTTTGTGCCTAGTTCTGTGCTGGACAGAAGGTGGGAAAGGAGAGGCATTGAGGATACTGTCCCTCTTGAGTTTGCCATCTTGGGAGAGATGAGATTTCTGAACTTGAAATTATCAGCTGTTTGTGTTCACTAGTGGCAGTTGAGGCTATACTGCTATATAGCACAGTGCAGGCAGGCATGGAAATTCCAATGGGGCCTGGACATTTTAGCTTGGGGGTTTGTGAAAGGAAGCAAACCCATTTAACAGATGGGAATACTGAGGCCAGAAGGCATAGGTGCCTGAACTGCAGGGTGTGGGCTCCCAGACCTGGGTTCAAAGCAAACTTTGCTGAGCTTCTGTGTCCTCTTCCTGTGGGTTACAAGGAGGGAGTGATGTGATCACTGAGTGAAATAAAGACAAGGAAGGTGATTATTTAGGCTGGGCTCCCCAGAAGCAGGGTCCAGATGAAAACCTGGGGATGTGTACTTTATTTGGGAGAGGCCCTCAGTGGGCCTTGGAAGAGGTTGGGGGAGCCAGGCGGGATGCCTGGGACCTGCTTTCCAGTGTCCGTGCTCACCCTTGTAGCCTCTTTGCAAGTCCGCACAGCAGAGAGAATGGGAGCCCCCTGGCCTGGCAGTCTGTCACCAGAGAAGGAAAGGAACACGGGGTAATTCCCTTCTCTCCTGGGATGAGGTCCGGGGGCATCCCCTCTGATGTGGGCTCAGGACTTACCCTGTCCTATGTCGTTGTCCTACAAGCCTATGATGATAAAAGAGAAAGTCACATTTATGAATATTTTATTAACACATGATTATGGCAATAATTTCTCCCCCTTCCCCCTTCTAAATTATTTTAAGAAGAACAGCTGTTGGTCTGCCTGGAGGCCCTGCCCAATGATCTATCCACTCTATATTCTGCTTTGGAAGGTTTCATGATAGATTGTTCCAAAGTCAGCTATTAAGAATTTCACAGTTGGGCTGGGGATTTAGCTCAGTGGTGCTGCTGCCTGCCTCGAAAGTACAAGGTCCTGAGTTCGATCCCTGGTACCAGAAAAAAAAAAAAAAGGAATTTCACAGTCGCATATAAATCTCTTTGCTTTGTGTCATAACGGATCATTTTGAATTATATTAAGAATCATCTTCATTAATCAAGGCTTTTTTTCATGAAGATAGTACTCTCTTCCCAGTGTGCTTGGCTTCCTTAACTGAGTCTGAAAGCACTGGTCCTATTCTACAAAACCGGTATCATCCCTGTGGGGAGATGTGGGGCCATAGAACCACACTCAGGGTTTTTGAACCCATAAAGAAATAACAGCCACTGCTAGTGTGTGTTTAGTGTTTGATGGTTTCAGAAGCACTTACACCTCAGTGATGTCTGTGATCTGATCAGACTCAGGCAATAATCCAGTGAGAAAAACTGCCTCCCACTAGCTGGGGGCCGGTCTGAGCCTGTTTCCTCCTCTGCACAATGGGGCTCCTGCTAGTGTGATAGTCAACCTGACTCCATCTTGTGCCTCAATGCCATTTTGTACCTGTGCTTGAACAAAGTGATTGCATGTGAACAAAGCACCCAAAACCCCCACATCCTGCTTGGCAGTAAACTTGCTACAGTTGCAGCATGTTTTGTAGCTCACCTAGTGTGTGTGAAACTTCCTTGAAGCCCCTGCTAACCTGGCATGATTCTGCTTCTGTAAGATTCTGCTTGCTCTCCCCTGAGCCCTCCCCAACTGAAAGCATGATTTAAAAGGTGAAATCAAACTGCTTCCCATTGCCAAGGAAACTTTCTGGGCGCTAGCCCTCCTCGGCCACTGGCTATAATAAATGGGCTTGAATCTGGCACAGAGTGTGGCACATCTCTATCGTCTGGACTCGCTCATCCACAACACCTGGAGGCCCCAGCAAGATGGGCACAGTGGGTGGACTGGCCTCGCTGTGATCCCTCCCATCTCAGCAAACCATAGGGGAGGTGCCCCCTGAGATGTTCCAGGGCCCCGTAGTCTCACTGCTGACACTGAAGGGATTGCAGACAACTGAGACACCCCTCAAATTTTCTGGAGCTCATCTGGTCTGGTAAGGATCCTTCTGGTTCTGGTGGAGAACAGTAGTCCTTGATGAAGGCATTCCCTGGTCCCCTCCGTAAGGTCAGGACCCTGACTGAGGTGGCCCCCTGGTCTGGTCTGGTCTGGGTATAAGCCAGCCAATCTAGTAAATCCCTGGGAATAGGGTTGGGATGTCTTTACCCTCTGAATGATTGCTGTATGAGTGAAGGAATGAATGATTGGCAACAGGCAGTACAAACAATGGACTGTTCCATCTGTGTCCCACAGCAAAGTGGGGGATTCCCCCCTCAGTTTCAGGACTTGTTTAGGGTCATACTGTGGTTCTGTGGACGTGTCTAAGAAAGGCCAAGTGGGTGCTCTTGCAATGAGATAAATACACCCTAAAGCCTGGGCGGTCCTTAAAGTGGCTGAGAGGCCCTCAGCCAGTTGACTGAGGGGTTCCTCCCACAGAGGAACACCCCCTCCCTTGTCTGTCACAACATCATTCAAGGGTGCACCACATAAACACTAAGCCCTCTTTCTTTATGTCTGGACGCCCCCACTGTCCCCAAACCCTTGGACCTGTCTTCTTTCTCTGAATTTTGACTGACCTCTTGCAGCTGGGACTCCCCCGACTGCTCTCCCACCTGTCTTATTCTCCCCAGCACTGTCCCTTCTATGCCTCACACATCATATTTTGGGACAGACCTCACTAGCTCCCACAGGGCCAAATTCTCTATCTTCCAGCCCAATGTCCTCGGCATTCTTCCCTCGACCCCAGGCCGACTGATTGACATAACGGTGGTGCCTTTCAGTTTTGGGATCAGCCCAACTTTGAGTCTCGTCTTCTGGTCCATCTCTTTTGTCACCTTTCTGTCTTCCCTGTGTCCTGCCCGTAGCTGAGCACAGGTGAATATTTAATTCAGTCAGTTCTCATTCATCTGCTTTTTATTGACCTCCGTCTAGGCCAGCCCCTGCCTGACTATGTTTGTCAGTGCTTTCCCTCCTGGGTTTTCGACTCCTTAAACAGAGTTTTGAGGACATCCTCTGACCCCCAGTGGCTTTGTTGTCCTAAAGGTATTTTTCCCCTCCCTCTGAACCCCACACCCATATTGACCTTGCAGTTGAGGCCACCCTAGGACCCTTACAGGAGGAAGCATTTTGGAGCCTCTTCACCTTTCTCCAGTGGAAACGTGAGTGGCTTCTGAGCCTTTGACGTCAATACAGGGGTCCCGGTCCTTTCCTTTAACCCCAAATCGATGTACTGTCAGGCCCCTCTAACCAGTGACCCTTTTGATATCCTCTCCTTCATGCTGCTTTGTCTTCTTTTCTTTTTATTCTTACGGCTCCTGTTCTTGGGCATCTCCTGCCTGCCCTAAGTCTCTCTACCATGGAGTCATCATCTTCACAACCTGTTACACCTTGGCCTGCATGCTTAGAAATTTTCCTCAGGATTTTCTGAAAATTATGGAGTGAAATTGTCAAAGGACAAACTCTGCACTTTTTGTGAGCTAATTGGCCCTCTTTTGGTGTGGGCTGGCCCTCTGAGGGCTCCCTGGACCCTGCCTTTGTTCAAGTATTTTGGAAGGTAGTTACCAAGTCACCAGGACACTCCAGTCAGTTCCCTTACATTGATTCCTGCTTTACTCTAGTGCAGCACCCTCCTCCTCCATGGCTAAAGGCTTGTGCTGTCAAAGCCTATTCAAAGCTGCTTGTTTCCAAAAGCTGTTCTCCCCCTCACAGGTGAACTCTGGAGAGGCAGAAACCAGTTATTCAGCAGTCAGATGCTGAGGAAGTCCACCCCAGTCCACCTCCCTATAACCCTAGTTCACCCCCCTCTCCTGTCCATCCTGACCCATCTGCCCCCAACTCCCTCCTTTCTTCCTCTACTTCCCCTGCCACCTCTCCCTCCATACAAGAGCAAGTAGAGCTAATGTCTCTGATCCCAGCAGGAGGTCACCACCTCAGGAAGACACAGTCCAGAGATTCTCTTACCTTTGAAGGAGGCCCCTCCTCCCAATGGAGCAGGACTGGGAACCTGCCTCTTCCTGGTATATGTTCCCATTTTCACTTCTGACCTCTATAACTAAAAAACCCAGAAACCACCATTCTCCAAAAAGCCCCAGGTTTTGATTTCCCCGATAGAGTCAAACTGTAGGACTCATCTACGGACCTGGGATGACTGTCAGCAGTTGTTATTGACCCCGTTCACTGCTGAGGAACTGGACAGGGTTAGGTTTGAAGATAAAAAGCTCTTATTGGGGGAACACTCAGAAGAGGAGGCCCATGAATTGCTGAAGCAAGGTTCCCCTCAGAATGGCCTGAATGGGATCCAAATTCCTCAGCGGGGAGGCAGGCTTTATTTACCTTTCACCAAAACTTGTTAAACAGGATTTGAGCAGTAGCTCAAAACCCCCAAAATCTGTCAAAAACAACTAAAGTGACACAGGGACCAGAGGAGTCCCCTGTGTGTTCCTGGAGAGACTCAGAGAGGCCTTTTGGGTTTATACCCCATTCAACTCCTCTGCTGCAGAGAATGATAGAGCTATAAATTTGGCTTATGTTACTCAGTCTGCACCTAATATTAGAAAAAAATTACAAAAATTGCAGAGATTCCCAGGAATGAACACATCTCAGCTGTTAGAAGTGGCTCAAAGGGTGTTTGACAATAGGGATTCAGAAAGATAAAAATGGGCCACAGCCATGGCTGAGTGGTCAGCAAAGAAACAAGCAAAGATCTTGCAGCAGCCATCAGAGGGGACCCCTCGGGACCCATCCCCAGGAAGCCCAAAGGGCAGATGCCTAGAAAGCCAGAAGGACACCCACCATTGGGCAGAACTCAGTGTGCCTTTTGCAAGAAGGCAGGGCGCTGGAAAAATGAAGGCCCCCACAGCCCCTCTGCCAAGGTACTATCTTTCCCCATGTCCGGGGGAAAAAAGATTCAGACTAAGGAGGACAGGGCTCCTTCTCTCTCGGTCGCCAGGAGCCCATGGTAAATGTTGAAGTAGGCGGCCAACAAGTCTGTTTCCTTGTAGACACTGGTACCAAGAGGTCAGTGTTAAAAAATCCCCTGGGAAAGCTTTCATCACAAACCATTTCCATCCAGGGGACCACAGGAGCAGTCCAAAACTGCCCACTCATGAGTGAGCGACTAGTGAGCCTGGGATCAAAACAAGTTACTCACTCTTTTCTGGTAACACCAGACTGCCCATCCACCTTGCAGGGATAAGACCTTGACAATACCCCATCTCTCAGAAAGCCAGACAGGGGATAGCCCCTCACATGAAGAGGTTGATGGACTTTGGGATGTTAACTCCCTGCAAGTCTCCTTGGAACACCCCATTCCTACCAGTACAGAAACCAGGGACATCAGATTACAGGCAAGTTCAGGACTTGAGAGAAGTTAACCGGCAAGCGGTAACTCTGCATCCTACTGTCCCCAACCCATATACCCTCCTGAGTTTGATGTCTCCTGAGCACCAAGTGTATACTGTGCCAGATTTAAAGGATTTTTTTAGTGTGTCCCTTGCCCCAGCCAGCCATCTATCTTTGCTTTTGAGTGGACTGATCCAGTTTCCAGTGACTCCTGCCAGCTCACCTCAACCCGGCTACCTCAAGGATTCAAAAATGCACCCACACTTTTCAGTGAGGCCTTCCAGAAAGACTTGGTAAGTTTTTGATCCCACCACCCTAACCTCACCCTGCTTCAATATGTGGATGATTTGTTACTAGCTGCTATGAGCTATTCAGAATGCTAACTTCTCAGGGGGGTTAAGGTGGGAGGGTTGTGGGCAGCCAGGGCAACTTAGCAAGAACTGGTCTCTAAAAACAAAACCAGACAAAAAAAAAAATAATAAAGTTAACTCTTTTGATGGTTGCACCATTCTGTGACTATACCAAAAACTTCTGAATGGTCACCTTCCAAGGGTGAATTTTATGGTATGTGAGTTATATCTCAATCAAGCTGATATTAAAATATGCATAATATATATTTATGGCTATTACCTGGAGATGGATGTGATATTGGCCAACTTCCCAATTTAAAATAGAGCAATAAGAGGTGAGCTAGGGAGGACAGACAAGCACAAAATGGCCTATAAATAAGACACAAGGTACTGATGAGGGCTGCTTACTCGTGTCCTTGCAAGGAGCAAGTTACTGAAGAGCCAATTGTGATGGGGGGAGCACAACTCCTCCTGCAATGCCAGAAAGATCTGATTAAAAACATAAATTACACTTTGCAGGCTTTGGGGACACTGATCACGTAGCTTTGCACAGATAAGGCAGTTTGAAGAATATTATGAATTATCTCAGAAAATAGAAGGAGAGGAACATCCAGAGTCAAGGGCTGAGTAGAGGAGGAGGGGTAAGCAGCCAGGGGACAGGGAGGGCTGGTGCGAATTCACAGCCTGGTGGTCCAAATACTGTTAAACATTTTCTTAATCACTGCCTGTAAGAATGTGAGCTCTAGGGCCGGGGATTTAGCTCAGTGGTTCCACCTCCTGCCTCGCAAGTACAAGGTCCCGAGTTTGATCCCTGCTACCAAAAAAAAAAAAAAAAGAATGTGAGCTCTAGGAGGACAGAAATTTTTGTTTTATTGTTGCATTCCCATAGTTGGTTTGCAACATTTTTTTGTGCATAAATTGAATAAACGAATATTTTATTTTTTTATTTTCTTTTTGAGATAGGGTCTCACTATGTAGTCCAGGCTGGCCTTCAACTCATTATGTGGCCTCGAACTTGAAGTGATACTCCTGCCTCAGCCTCCTGAGAGATGGGATTATGGGCCTGTGCCATGATGCCCAGCTAAATAAGTGAAATATTTTACAATTAAGCTTGACTTGCCCATCTGGCCCAGGTGGAATAACAGGGACAAGCCAGAAACAACTGTTAAAAATGAGACAAAATACTTGAAACAATGATTTTCAAAACATTGGACAGCAGGACAGTGATCCTTGAGAGAGAATAAAGGAGGTGACCACTATAGTCCCCCAAGCTAAGGGCCCAAAGAACTCACAGGCCATGGTGGGAGAAGGAGAAGCCTAAATGGGTCCTGGCAGACTCCCTCAATTGAAGAGTGAGGCTGGGAGTCCAGCAAGGCTGGGACAGCCACTTTGCAGAGCAGACACTTGGAAAAGAAAGTTCCATCCAGAAGCACAGAGCTTCCTTTAAGTCATTAGCTGAATACCGATCAGCATAAACCCAGGGAGAGAATCACCTAAAAAGAGGAGAGAGGCTGGCTGTGATGGCATATGCCTGTAATCCCAGCACTTGGGAGGCTGAGACAGGAGGATCCCCAGGCGTTCAAGGCCAGCCTGGGCTACATAGTGAGATCCTGTCTCCAAAAAAAGAAAGAAAGAAAAAGAGGAGAGAGAACACTCCTCAGACCTCACTGGAACAGAAACAGTTTGTTTCCACTGACCAGAATGAAAGACCTTGTAACTCATACAACAGCATTGGGAAGACTAACCAGAAGGTTTGCTTTTTCCTCTCAATCATGAAGAAAAAATTAGCCCTAAACACTGCTCCAGTCCCACCTAACAAAGCTTACCAGTAAACCTTGAATGGATCAAACTCTTTCTAAAGCAACCTAACTGCATTCCAGAACAAAGCTCAAAAATATTTATAGGAATACAACAATATTAAGACCCTCACAAGCTAAAATTCACAATGTCTGTATAGCATTCAGGGTCAGGTCAGGGGAAAGAAGTCAAACCAATTCGAACAAGGGAAAGTTTAATATAAGAAATTATTAACTAGGAAAGAGGATTAACTAAATACACAAAGAACTCTGAAGTCCATCTTAGGACTGAAAGAAAATACCAAAAGGCAGAATTCAGATTTCACTGGAGAAGGTAAGATTGCAGCCCTCTGGATAACAAAGTTCTCTGGGTTTGCCCAGGCCAGAGCTGGTCCACAGCTGCTGGGCAGGTGGAAAAGTCCCATGTGGGGTGCAAGGGTAGAGAACCAAGGTTAAGACTGGCAAGAAGCTGAGAAACCAAGCACTGTGGGATCTGTGAGGATCTGCCTATGGGGGAGCTGCTGACTGACGGGCGCTGTCAGTAGGAATACTGCTAATAGGGGCAAGGATCTCTGGGTGTCCCCCACATCCACCAGCAACCATGCAATAAGAGCAAGAAAGCAACAGGAGCACATCAGAACAAGGAAGAGGAGCCCGCTTTGCCTACTCTGTCCCTCTAGGGGCCTCTACTCAGCAAGTTTTGTATCACGCAGATAAAAGGAGAAAGACATGCAGGGCCCCACTCAGTTCTCACAGGGCAGGCAATGAAAGGTAGACTTGGAGCGGAGTGTGAATAAATGGATAACTAATAACCTACAGTGTGTTAGCTCATCAAAAATTATCAAGCATCGGGCCCTGATGGCTTCACTGCTGAATTCTACAAGACATTTAGAGAGGAACTTCTGCCACTACTGTTTAAACTCTTCAATGAAATTGAAAGGGAAGCAATACTCCCAAATTCATTCCTGGAAGCAAGCATCACCTTGATCCCCAAAGCAGAGAAAGACCCAACTGAAAAAGAGAACTATAGGCCAATCTCACTAATGAACATAGATGCAAAAATCCTTAATGGCAAACAGAATGCAGAAGATCATCAAGAAGATCTTACACCCTGATCAAGTGGGATTCATCCCAGGGATGCAGGGATGATTCAATATACGAAAATCAATCAACGTAATACACTATATCAATAGAGCCAAGGACAAAAACCATATGATTATCTCCATAGACACAGAAAAAGCATTTGACAAAATCCAACATGCATTTATGATAAAAACCCTACAAAAAATTGGAATAGATGGTCTCTACCTCAAACTGATAGAAGCCATCTATGAAAAACCAACAGCCAATATCATACTAAATGGTCAAAAACTGAAATCCTTCACACTCAAATCAGGAACAAGACAAGGATGTCCACTGTCACCACTCTTGTACAATAGTGTTCTGGAAACATTAGCCATGGCAATTAGACAAGAGAAAGAAATAAAAGGAATAAAGATAGGTAATGAAGAAGTCAAATTGTCATTATTTGCAGATGACATGATACTCTATATAGAAGACCCCAAGAACTCCACCAAAAGTCTTCTAGACTTAATAACCAAATTCAGTCAAGTAGCTGGTTACAAGGTCAACACACAAAAATCAATAGCTTTCCTCTACACGAATGACAGACTCCCTGAGAGAGAAATAGGGCAAATAATTCCTTTCACAATAGCATCCAAAAAACTGAAATACCTAGGAATCATCCTAATGAAAGAAATCAAAGACCTCTTCTCTGAAAACTATGGCACTCTGAAAAGAGAGATTGAAGATGATATCAGAAAATGGACAGACATCCCCTGCTCCTGGGTAGGAAGGATCAATATAGTGAAAATGGCCATACTTCCAAAACTGCTATATAGATTTAATGCAATTCCAATTGAGATCCCAGCAGCATACTTCATAGACCTCGAGAAAACAATCCAAAAATTCATTTGGAGGAAGAAGAGACCCAGAATAGCAAAAGCAATTCTAGGTAACAGAGACATGGCAGGGGGTATTACAATCCCCAACCTGCAACTATACTACAAAGCTACTGTGATAAAAACAGCATGGTACTGGCAAAGAAACAGACTTGAGGACCAGTGGAACAGATTAGAAGATGCAGAAACAATGCCAGACACACTCAGCCATCTCATCTTCGACAAAGGAGCCAAACACCCTCACTGGAGGAAAGATAGCCTCTTTAATAAATGGTGGGGGAAAAATTGGGCTTCAACTTGCCAAAGATTAAAACTAGAACTATATCTCTCACCATGCACTAAACTAAAATCAAAATGGATTAAAGATCTAAATATTAAAATAGAAACTCTGAACCAGTTGGAACAGAGGTTAGGTAGAACCCTTGAAGACATCGGTGTAGGAAAAGATTTTATGAACTAAACCTCAGTTGCCCGTGAACTAGCACAAACAATCAACAAATGGGATCTCTTCGTATTAAAAAGCTTCTGCACAGCAAGAGAAACCACCAACAGTGTGAAGAGACAACCCACAATGTGGGAAAAAATCTTCACCTGCTCTTCCTCAGACAAAGGTCTACTATCTCGAATCTATAAAGAACTTAAAAAGATCAGACCTCCCAAATTTAAAGACCCAATCTGAAAATGGGCATCTGAAAGGAAAAGACATTTCTCAGACAAAGAAGTAGAAATAGTAAATAAATACATGAAAAAATGTTCAACATCACTGGTCATTCGAGAGATGCAAATGAAAACAATGCTGAGATTCCACTTCACTCCAGAAAGAATGGCTGCTATCATGAAATCAACCAATAACAAATGCTGGCTGGGCTGTGGGGTAAGAGGAACCCTGCTCCATTGCTGGTGGGAGTGTAGACTGGTGCAAGCACTGTGGAAATCAGTACGGAGATACCTCAAAGAACTAGGACTGGAAGTCCCATTTGACCCCACTATTCCACTGCTGGGGATCTTCCCCCAAAGAATTAAAAGAATCATACCACAGTGATATATGTGCACCCATGTTCATAGCAGTGCAGTTTGTAATAGCTAAAACTTGGAAACAGCCCAAATGCCTATCAACTGGAGACTGGATAAAGAAAACGTGGTTTTTTAATAAAATGGAGTACTACTCAGCCATAAAAAACAAGAAATTAGAGACATTTATAGCTAAGTGGATGCACATTGAGGCAATATTCTAAAGTGAAATAAATAGGACACAGATGTGTAAATACTGAATAGTTTCTCTGGTGTAAGAAACTGAAAGTGTAAATAAGGACTAAATGTATAATAGGTAATGTGAAATAGGAAGAAAAGGGGCAAAGGGGAAGGAAGTGGGAGGGCTAGGGGAAAGGATAGAAGGGAATGGGATTAATATGAGAAAATGGAAAAATAGGAACAAAATCTTTGTAAATAGGGAGGACTGGAGGGGTTGAAGGGAAGTCTGGGCAAGGGTGAAAAGTAAGAACCAAGAGAGACTATGTAAAGGTGCAAATTTCCAATGATGAATGTCATTATATTGTATACCTAAAATGTACCAATGATTAGAATGAATAATCGATAATGTAAAATAGGAAGAAAAGGTCCAAAGGGGTAGGGATAGTGGGAGGGGCAGGGGAAAGGAAAGAAGGGAAAGGAAAAAATGATGAGAAATGGAAAAAATGGAAATAAAGTCTTTGTAAATAGGGAAGGGTGGAGGGCGTGAAGGGAGGGCTAGGAATGGGGAGAAAATAAGAACCAAGATGCATTATATAAAGGTACAATTCCCAATGAGAAATGTAATTGTGTTGTATACCTACAATGTACCAATAAAAGAATTTAATACAAAAATAAATTATCAGGCATGCAAAGAAGAAAATATGACTCATAATGAGGAGAACAAACAATAGAAATAGACTTAAAATTACACAGATGATAGAATTAGTAAACAAAAAGAAAGCCACTATTATAATAGTTATCATGTGGCTTATTCAAGAAGGAAGAGGGAAGATTGAGCATGTATAACAGAGATACAAAAACATTTTTAAATGATCCAAATTGAATTTCTAGAGATAAATGCAATGCCTGGTAGGGCAAGGAAGAGGTACACCAGATGAAATAAGTCCAGATTGTATATGGCAGAGGAAAAGATTAGTACATTGAAGATATAACATTTTAAACTATCCAAAACGAAATGAGGGTTGGGCCAGGAATTTAGCTCAGTGGTTCTGCTGCCTGCCTTGCAAGTGCAAGGTCCCGAGTTCGATCTCCAGTATCAAAACAAAACAAAACAAAATGAAATGAGGTTTAAAAAGAAAAAAAATTGTAGCCTGGTGGTGCATGCCTGTAATCTTAGCTACTCAGGAGGATCACAAGCTAGAGGCCAGCTGGGGAAACTTACCAAGATCTTGTCTCAAAATCAGAAAGCAGATGAGAGCATTATCTTCCTGCTTCCCCTCCTTCCCTCGTGCAGCGTTAGGGAAACTTTCCCTTGAAGGAGAGACAGTAGATATTTTGGATTTGTGGGTCACATGGTTTCAGTAGTTACAGCTTCTCAACTCCGTTTATTCAACTCTGCTCAAAAGAAACCATAGACACAGTCTGGAAGCAAACAGCACATCTGTCTTCCAGTGAGACTTTTATTTACAAAACCAGGCAGCCACTCTGTGGTCTGTATTTGCTGACCCCTCTCCTAGAACAGCATCCAGTGAGTGTCCTAAGTGTCCATCCCACACCCCTAAAGCCCAGCAGGGCTGCTGAGTCCCTTGGATGAGCGCTCTCACCAGGCCTCAGCCCTGCTGCGCTCTTCTCTCTCACACTGCTATTCTGCTTCCAGATCCTATTCCACAAGGCCTGGAAGGGCAGCTAGCAGATAAGTGAATCTTTTTTGCCATTGGATTAGATCCCCAGGTGGGATCTAAGTAGCATCACAGTGTCCTTGTCAGAGAGAAGCAGAGTGAGGTGTGACACAGAGGCGAAGGCAACATGAAGGCAGAGCAGAGTGATTTGAAGATGCTGGCTTTGATGTCTGGAGTGATGAACCGCCGCAGACCCCGGAAGCCCGGTGGGGGCAAGGTGAGGAAACGATTCTCCCCTGGAGCCTGATGATATCTGACTTCTGCGCAGTGATGATACCGATTCTGAACTTCTGGACTCTGGAACTTCAAGAGAAAAAAAAAATTACGTTGCTCTAAGCCATGCAGTTCATGCTGGTTTGCTATAGTAGCTCTGGCAAACTAATGCTGCAGCCCTGTAATCATGTACGTAATTATCCATGACAGCAAAATTGAATGTGTATAGGGTTAGTACTAGGAGAAAGGAGACTTTCTGGAGCCCCAGCTCCATGGGGGAGGGAGGGAAGCCCAGCCAGGGGAGTGCAGGGGCACTGACCCCGGAGTCAGGAGACCTGGGCTCAAGTCCCTCTCTGCTTCCTCACTGAGGGATCCCGGGCAGGTGCCAGCCTTTGGCTTCCTTACCTACAAAACTCCCAAACTGGAGTAGAGAAGTTTCCTTCCCACTCCAAATTCTATTAAGCTTCAAGGAAATGCTGGTGAAAACACTTGGCATAAATATCCTATTGTGACCTTTGGGGCCGGGGCCCTGACAGTGGCTCTCAAATTCTACTGGCAGCTGCTTCTACCCTGCTCCATGATTTAGGAGAAGGAGTAATAGCAGAAGCAGCTAACCTGGCCTGCATTGCCTGCTGTGTGCCAGCCACTGTGCCAAGCATTTCCCTCCTGTCTTTCTCCAGAGTTGGCATGAGAATAGAATAGCGGTTATTATGGAGCCAGAAACACCTGAGCTGCAGGGTTGGAGCCACCACACTTAGCCATGTGATCTTGGGCCAGCAACTCAACCTGTCTGAGCAGCGATATTCTCACCTACACAATGACTCAGCCCTTCCCCATCTTCCTGAGATGTTATGAGCATCAGATTTACCTTCAGCAAAATGCCTGCCACGGTTCTCTTGTTACCATGGGTTCTTTGTAACAAGTGGAGGATTCCTAGTGAGGATGTGTTCACAGAGGGGATGTGCTGATGTCTCTGAGTTGGAAAACATCCAAATGCCACCAGCATCTGCTCAAAAATTCAATGCTGCCACTCCCAACCCCTCCCCATGGTTGTGCCACCACAGAATATTTCTTCTGTGACAACAGCCTGATGCACACATGGTAATTTTCAGGAGAGAGCTGAGCGACTAATTTTCTCACCTAAAATGTATGTTTCCTTCTTTGTTATTATAGGCTGGAGAAAAGACATAATAAAAATCCTCTGAATCTGGCAAAGAAAAGCAATGTGAAATTGTGATTTGAAACTGGAAGTAATCATTGTGCCTACAATTCTTAAGAAAAATAAATAAATCAAGAGTAGCTTTTAGAGCCAATCTTAAATCATGCTAGAAGGATATGAGTTAAAAACAGGGTGCAGCATCCCACAATTCATTGTTTTTCTCCCCTAAAATGCTGCTCTGCCTGGACCTCCAGCATTGGTTGAGTCCCCCAACCCCTAACCCACTGGCCTGTAGCCCATGGGTGCCCTCAATTTTCCCCTCACCCAGCCCTGCAGATTTCCTGGCTCTTGGACCCGAGGGGAGTTCCCTGTGGCCTCGCTGTCCCCTAGGAGTTTGGCCTTTCCTCCAGGGCAGATGCTTGGCCTGCTCATTAGTCTCCCTGCCCCAGGCCTCAGCCAGCTGCTGTGAGATCTTTCTGATTGTAATGGTGACTCTCAATTACTCAGGACCTGTGTCTATGATGTTTCTGGTATCCTTCATTTAAACTCCCAAAGCCTACCAGGCAGCTTTTACTTATTTCGCTTTACTGATGAAGCAACTTACTTAAAAGATTGGTCCTGGTCAAAGAGTAGGTAAACAGTGAAATGGATTTGAACCCAGGGCTGTGGGACTCCTAAATTTGTGTTTTTCTCATTTTACTGGTTTCCTTTATGGGCTCCCTATCACCTGATAGTGGAGTTTCCCAAAGCATGTCCTGAGACATCACTGGATAAGATGCTATGCTAAGTTTTCTTTAAAACAACGCAGATTGCATGAGGAGAGAAGTCTGTGGTTAAACAAATTCAGGGCACACTTGCTGCAGTGCGCTGCTCCCCTTTGGAGAATTCCTGGCAAACTGTGACCTCATGAATATCCTGCCATTAAAAAAGTGAGGCATTTTGGGCCGGGGATTTGGCTTAGTGGTTCCGCCGCCTGTGTTGCAAACTCAAGGACCCGAGTTCGATTCCCGATACAAAAAAAAAAAAAAGTGAGACATTTTAAAGCAGAGTCTCTGAAGGTATTTTTCCATGGTACCCCTGTGTGCTGAAGACTGTGTTTCCTTGGCCTGAGGTCTGGGAACCACTTACCTAGTTTAAGTTGCAGGTCCTTACCCCACTGGTGTGCCTGCCACTCCATTCACTTCCTTTCATCGCCCTTCCACTCCAGCCACAACTCACTGCTCACATTTCATCACACAGCGTGTTCACACCTCCATGACTCTGCATATGTTGTTTCTTCTGCCTGGAACCCATTTCCCTCCCTCCCTTCTCTAGGTGCCTCTAAGACAAGCTGGAACATTCGCTTGCAAACGTTATTTTGAACCTCCTCACCAGAGCTAAGCGCCCCATCCACTGTTAGGACAACACCTCCCTCTATGTATGTCAAAGAATATTTATTTTTATATGGCTACTTCCCATTGTAGACTGGGAACTTTGTTTTTTAGTATTGGGATTGAACCAAGGGCCTCGTGCACACAAGGCAAACACTCCGCTATTGAGTTACATTCACAGCCCTTTGTGTTGTTGTCAATTTTATTTATTTTTTAAAATTTTGAGACAAGGTCTCATTAAGTTGCCCAGGCTGGCTTAAAACTTGCAGTCCAGGGCCGGGGATTTAGCTCAGTAGTTCCGTCGCCTACCTCACAAGCGCAAGGATCCGAGTTCAATCCCTGGTACCAAAAAACAAAAAAAAAAACCCCAAAAAAGCCTTGCAGTCCTCCTGCCTCAGCTTCCCCAGTGGCTAGCATTGCCAGTGTGTGTCACCATGCCCAGTTATTGTGAATTTCTTTTTTTTTTTGTACTGGGGATCGAACTCAGGACCTTGCGCTTGTGAGGCAGGCACAGCGCCACCGAGCTAAATCCCCAGCCTGATTTTGAATTTCTTGAAGGGCCGACTGTAGCTTCTTTATTTCTGAATCTTCAGCGCTAGGCATAGGACCTGGTGCTTTGCCATAGTAGGTGTTTGCCACTGAATTTTCTACTGTCTTCCAATCTGTTTTCTCAATATATTTTTCTGATTATAAAACTAATTTACACCTTGCCAGGTGTGGTAGCAAACGCCTGTAGTCCCAGCACTTGGGAGGCTAAGGCAGGAGAATCACTGAGAGTTTGAGGCCAGCCTGGGCTACACAGCCTGTTAAGGACAGCCTGAACTCCTAGTGAGACCTTGTCTCAAAAAACAAAAACCAAAAACAAAAAGTAATTCACACTCATTTGAAAAAAATTTTTTAAATATTCATTAATCCTAGAGGGCTCAGGTGAGAGAGTACCAGCCTGAAGAATTATACCTCATCAGGAATGGTGGTGCACACCTGTAATCCCAGCACTCTGGGAGGCTGAGGCAGGAGGATTGAAAATTCAAGCCTACTGTGAGACATTTTAGCAATTTAGCAAGAATCTGTCTCAAAAAAGTGGGGAGGGAGCTGAGGATGTAGCCCAGTGCAAAGGCCTTGGGTTCAATCCTCAGTATCTCAAGAAAAAGAAAGATACTTGGCCTGGGGTTGTTGCTCAGTGATAAGAGTGCTTGCCTCACATGTGTGAGGCCCTGGGTTCCATCCCTAGCATTGCAAAACAACAAAACCACAACACGAAGTAGAGATATTCAAGTAGCTGCTGCCTCACTGTATGCACATGTGTGTTTAATAAACTTCCGGTTGAGTCTAAAGCTGATTCCTCCTTAAGGGGCACTGCCTAGGTAATTTCCCCCTCCTTCCTTCCACCCTCCCTCCCTGAGCCTCCCCACTGCTGGGATTACAGGTATGTGACACCACGTTGGCTCCAATATTTTTATACTATAAACAAGATTATTGTAACACCATTGTACACTTTTTTTTTTTTTTTTTGAGAAAGGGTCTCACTATGTAGCCCAGGCTGGCCTTGAACTTACAGTGATCCTCCTTCCTCAGCCTCCCAAGTGCTGGGATCACAGGCATGTGCCACCACTCCCAGCTTGTACACAAATCTTTGTCTTTGGTTCTATTTATTGGCTTGGGATAGATATCTAGAAATACAATCACCAAGCCAGGGGACAGGAAGGTTCCAAGGCTCTTGGAACAGATCCTCAGCTGCTGTTCAGAGAGTCTCACTTCCGTCTCCCCCTGGCTGCTTCCACGTTGCTTGTCTCATCAGCTCCCAGCAATTACGGCCACTTTGGGCAAAAAAGGATACAAGAATAGTTGCTATTAAATGTGAGAGAAAAATTGCCTAGCTGGATGGTTTTTAAAGAGGGCCATTTAGTGAGCTTTTGAAGTCTAATTACTGTTTAATCAATCTGAGGCACACAGCCTCATTATTTTCTTTTTGCTGAGACAGAATTGCAATGCAGAGTTGCTAATTTTGCCAATGCTGTAAGTGCTGTCACTTCATTGTTCACCCACCCTGAGTGGTGGATGTCCTCCCTCTCTCTCTCTCTCTCTCTCCCTCTCTCCCTCTCTCTCTCTCCCCTCCCCATCTGCTGAGGTAAGGGAAGGGCCCCTCAGCAGGTGGCCTCTCTCTGGGATCTCAAACCCCCGTGTGGAGGATCTGCCTGCCAGAAGCTCCATGTTCGGAGGCTGTCTTATTCCCTCCCGCTTGCTCCTCCATCCAGGTCCACCAAGCAACGGTGCCCCTGGCAGAGTTTTTCAAAGTTTGGGCTCCGTTCCTATCAGCACTTTTGGACCCCTGCCCTGGAGGGAGAAGCCCCCATCTGTAGCCCATTCCTGGAATGGAAAAGGCCACAGCATCCCTGTCTGTGCTCCAGGAGTGGAAGGTGTCCCCAATGCATCAGAGAGAGAGAGAGAGAGAGAGAAGTTTCCAGAAAGAGGAAACTGCGCCATGACCAAACCCTAAAAAGATCATATCAATCATTTCTTTTTTTTTTTTTCCTCTGGTACCAGGGATCAAACTCAGGACCTTGTGTTTGTGCAGCAGGCGCCAGAACCACTGAGCTAAATCCCTGGCCCCAAAAAATATCGTATCCACTCAAGTGTTCAGTATATTCATCCTCCGACTAGCAGTTCCCACTCTAGAAACGGATTCTCTAGGATAGTCACACATGTGCATAATGCTATATACAAGGATTTTCCTTGTTTGCGGTTTTTTTAAAAGTCCACTAATAGGAAACTGGTTAAATAAATAGAGTCCTTCCATACTCCAGGGCACCAGACACTTAAAAGTAAAGACAGTAATCCCAGAACTTTGGGAGGCTGAGGCAGGAAGATCTCAAGTTTTGGCCCAGCATGGATAACTTAGCAATTTAACAAAACCCTGTCTCCAAAAAAAGGAGGGAGGGGTGTGGTGCTGTTAAATGAAAGCAGAAGAAAAATAAGTAAAAATGGCCCTGTTGTTGAGAGGATTTCAGTGATCCCAACACAAGAAGCTGATACATGTCTGAGGTGGTAGACCAATTATTCTGACCCAATCATTACACACATGGTATTCATGTGACACGCCACCTTGTACCCCATAAAAATGTAGTTACTATGTGTCGGTTGAAATTTTGTTAAGGAAGAAATACTATTTATGTAATAGGAAAAAGTTTCTTCACTCAGCATTTAATGAGGGCCTCCTACATGCCAGATATCAGAGGTAAGGGGACAAACTACACAAAGATCCAGTCCCCATGGGATGTATATTGCTGGGGTTCAGAACTGAGCAGAACAAATGTTGGCAAGAGCTGCTGACACCGGTTCTCTCTAGGCAGGGGTAGCGGTGAGGGGAATGGTTACATATGAGGGTTTTCATATTTTACTCTATATTTTTATACTGTTTGAATTTTTCACAAAAAATATGCATCATATTCCAATTTAAAATTTTAAGAAAGATAAAATGAAATGAAATAAAATCAGTGGGAAACACAGAAATGGAGTCCATGACACAGCCAGGCCCCGAGGAAGCCAAGTACCTCTGGGACACTATGATGTCCCACAAAACCCGCTAGAGGCCAGTGTCTCTCTCTGTCACCAAGTCTCACGGAGCACACAGATGTGGACCTTGCTCTCCTGGGATGGGGCCTTCAGGTGAGTCCAGGTCAGGTTGAGGTTGAAGCTGATTTCTCACTTTTCCAGCACCTGGGAAACTGAGTCTGGCACCAGCGGGGCCCTGACAGCCAGAAGTCATGATGCTCTGATGCCACAGAAGAGTGACCCTTGGCAGCCACGTGGAGATGCTTTCAGATTCTAGTTGGGATTCCTTGTCTTTTCCCAGAAAGGAAATAGGACAGACACCTACATCCCTGGCCCTCAACACTGAGTGCACAGTCGAATCATCAAGAAGATTTCCAAAACTCCTGCCACCCACTCAGTCTCTGTCATATATTCTCTGAAATGGGACCTGGCTGTCAGGATGACTTTGATGTGCAGCCTGGTGAGAACCTCTGGCCTTGGGGAACAGTGCTGTCTCTCCCCCAGTGCTGAGGGACCTGCATCACTGAGGCTGGAAACCAGGGGCACGTCTGGGGTGACTAACTTCTTGCAGTTTACCTGGGACTCTCTCGATTGTAGCTGGGACTCCTGAGTCATGGGAAGCCCCTTTGTCCCCGGACTGGCATGGTTGGCCAGGCGGTCATGTGTGGTTATGGACACTTAAATGAGGTCAAGGGTCATGCATACAGGCTAGCCCAGACTTCCAAAAGGTGAAAGACTTTTAGGGGTCTGCCTCTGGGGGAACACTAGACACAGGCCTCTGGGTGACCACACGCCCCATGAATCCTGGGCTAGATCTTGGTATGTGTCCCCTGCTCCTGTCTGTGGGAGCCACACATAACCTTCCTGCATGAGACTGTCAACACCAAGGAGCAGGTGTGCCCTCCAAATGTCCCCACTTGGCAGTAGCAAGACCCTGTCTCAAAAAACCAAAAAAGAAAAGAAAACGAGGATGTAGATTCCTATCATGCTTTACAATTGACTGAGCTCTTTCAAATAATGATCTCAGTGGAGCCTGACTCTATGGTAGGAAGAAGATATTGAGGAAAGTAGTCCGGAGGGGTCAGACGGCTTGCCCACATCACACACCGGCTGGGGCAGGGGTCACTGCTCTTTCCACTGCCCAAGGACGTAGAGCAGAGGCTTGCACGTTTAGCTGCGCATTGGAACATCTCAGGAGCTTTCAAACTCTCAAATGCCTGAGTTCTATCCTCAGAAATTCTCATTTAATCTAATCAGATTTTTTAAATGTATTTATTTTGTGCATTTATTTGTTCATTTTGTGGAACTGGGGAAAAGACTTCATACGGAGCTACATGCCCAGCCCCTTTTTAGTCTGAAATAGTCTCTCACTAAGCTACTCAGGCTGGCTTCTAACTGGCTTTCCTCCTGCCTCCGTAGGAGGCTGATTTGGACACACCTTTTTTTTTTTTTTTTTGTACCGGGGATTGAACTCGGGACCTTGAGCTTGTAAGGCAGGTGAACCAGTGAACTAAATCCCCCGTACCTTTTTTTTTGAGACAGGGCCTCACCATGTAGTCCAGGCTGGCCTTGAACAATGAGCCGGTTTAAATCTTCATTTTCTCACTTGGTTACCAGCACAGCAGAAATACGTGGTACTGGGGATTGGGCAGCACCGGATGAACGGTGGTGGTGGTGGGGATCGTCTGGAATGGGAAGGACAGATAGAGGGAAAAAGGCCTCCTAAGCTACTTGGACCAGGGTAAGGGCCACCCCAGTCAGGGTGACTCCAGGGCCTGAGGAGACATCTTCCATCTTCCCAAAGCGGTTGTTTTCTGGTTCCAGGCGCCACCACCCGAGGAGATGGCTCGTGTGGACTAGAGGTCCCCGGAAACGGGAAGTGCGGAAAGAGCGCTTCAGGCTCTGCAGGGGACTCACACCAGACAGGGTCCTCTCCCAGGGTCGCTTTGCCAGCTCCACGGAAGAATCCCGCTTCTCCTGGGCGGGTGGCCCTGGCGGAGCAAGAGGCAGCCACGACTGTGAGTCCAGAGTGCTGGCCTGGGCCGCCCCCGCCCCACCCCGCCCCACCCCGCCCCGCCCCGCCCCTGTGTCCACGCCCATCCGAAGTAAGGAGGTCAAACTTCCAGTTGCGCCGCAGCAACCGGGGCCACCATAGTGCGGCCCGACTCAGCCTACCCGGGCGCGCACGCTCGGCTCTTCTGCCACACCTTCGCCTTCTGCTCACTGCTTTCTTCCCTGCAGACTCACCCCGTGTTGCCCCACCCAGCAGCCCCTTCCTGCTGAGCTGATAAAAGAATCTGAAATGGGGGTGGGGGGCTGGCTTCAGTGAGTTTCATTCCCTTACAGATTTTGACTCTTAATAATGATAGTTTAAAAATAGGCTCCTGAGCCTGGCATTGTGGCGCTCGCCTGTAATCCCAGCACTCGGGCAGGAGGATCGCCACAAATTTGAGGCCAGCCTGGGCTACATAGTGAGTTCAAGGCCAGCCTGAACTGAATTATATAGCAAGATCCTGTCTCAAAAAATAAAAAATAAAAATAAAATTGAGGTCTGGTTCTGGAGGGTAAAAGATGATATGAAGACATGAATACCAGGAGCTTGAACCTAGGGCCTTGTGCAGAGCTATATCCCCAGTCACCTTATTTAAAAAATATTTTTTTGAGCTATGTTCTCACTAAATTGTTAAATTGCCCAGACTGGGATTGAATTTGCAACCCTCCCAGTTTAGCCTCCCAGAGTGCTGGGATTATAGGTGTATGCAACCACACTCATCTCTGGAGGGCCCCTCAGAGGCCACTTATTGCAGTGAGTTAATCCAAAATGGCACAGTTGTGAAGGTCAGCATCAGCCCTTGGGGCTGAGGACGTAGCTCAGTGCTAGAACGCTTGCCTAGTGTGCAAGTGGTCTAGATTCTATCCCCAGCACCGCCAAAATAAATAAAGAAAAAGAAAAAGGAGGAGAAAGATAGGGTTCTGGTTTCCAATCTTCACTCATTCATATCCCAGAGAGGTAGGGTGACGTTTCAAAGGCTTAAGCTTCAAGCTGTCGAGGAAATAACCTTTGAGGGAGAGCTCAAGGTACCAAGATGTGTTAAAAGTTTGCCCCCTTGTGCCCTCCCCTGTCTCTGTCTCTCTTTCTCTCTGTATGTAATATGTGTGTGTGTGTGTGTATATATATATATATATTTTTTTTTTTTCTTCTTCTTTTTTTGAACCTGGGATTGAACTTGGGTCCTTGAGCTTGCAAGGCAAGCGGCGGAACCACTGAACTAAATCCCTGGCCCTGTAGTATATTTTTTAAAAAGTTATTTAAATTTTTGCTAAATCATAAAGAACAAAATAAAAGACAGGTAATAGGAAGTTGGGAGATAGATCTTTCTCAAATGAGGAGAACAAGAGATGATGGACAGAAGGGAGGGGAGGGGATGGAAAAGAACTAAGTGTCCAGCTTCTTTGGTTTCCTTGAATACAGAGCAAGTCCTCAGACAAATCTGGTCTCTTCTGACATGGACACCTTTGAAAAGCCTGAGCCAATTGGGTTAAAACCGTAATTGCAGGGCCGGGATTTAGCTCAGTGGTTTCACCACCTGCTGTGCAAGGGCAAGGACCCCAGTTCAATCCTGATACCACAACAAATAAACAAACAAACAAAAAACCGTAATTGCCTTAATATGATATTCTATTTCTACCTGTGGTCCTTGTCCTAGAAATGTAAAATTTATTTATGCCACCACAAGGTGGCACTCTCGGCAGCCCGTGGGCCTCAAATCGCTTGTGAAAGGGCATTTTACAGCAAACGTGTTGTGTCAGACAAGGCTCTGACAGTAAAGCCAGGGCTGGTGTTGGAAGTGCCAGTACACTTCTAATGACACACGGTGGCCTTTTGAGCAAGGCTTCTCATATGAGTACCTGGGCATCTTGTTAATCAGGATTCTGTTTAGGTAGATGTGGAGTGAGGCCTAAAATTCTGCCTTGTGTGTGTGTGTGTGTGTGTGTGTGTGTGTGTGAGGCAGGATCTCCCTTTGTAGTTAAGACTGGACTTGAACTCACTATGTAGCCCAGGCTGGCCTTGACCTTGTGGCAGCCATCCTGCCTCAGCCTCCTGAGTGCTGGGATTACAGGCCTGCCCTGCCACCACGCCCGGCTCTAAATTCTGGATTTCTAACACACTTTGGGGGACTGTGGGATAGCTAGTCTGCAAACCACACTTTGGCAGGGGTTTGAAACAAGCATTTGGAGAAATGTATTTATTTATAATTAGGCAACTATTTGTTTGTTTGTTGTGGTGCTGGGAATTGAACCAGGGTGCTCTAGCACTAGGCTACTGCCTTTCCCCTTTCCTTCTTTATTTTGAGACAGGGCCTGGCCCCTATGTCCAGCTGCTACTCTTTAAATTTTATTATATATTTTTTTGGTAGTACTGGGAATGAACACAGGGTCTTTGCACTGAGCTACTTCCCCAGCCCTTCTTTATTTTTGAGAGAGTGTTTTGCTAAGTCACTAAGTTACTCAGGCTGTCCTTGAACTTGCAATCCTCCTGCATCAGCCTCCCAGTGTGCTGGGATGACAGAACTGTGACATACCCGGTTTTCTATTAGTTAATTTTCAAGCTATAATTTTTATTTTTATTATTGATGTAAGGCCTTTTTCTCAAAGGACCTGGGGTGGCTGACAAGATGAAAGATCATATGTTGGAGCAGCTAGGAATCAGAATGGAAGAGATAGCATCTAAAGGAAGAGGGAGTCGGTGTAACTGGCACTTGGTAGTTGTTAATTACACTAATGGGGATGCAGAATTTGGCTCTCACTCCTTTGGCAGCTGAGGTTGAACAGGAAGCACGTGGGACCCCGCAGTGCTCATTGTCTGACCTAAGAAAGGCCATGAACTCAGCAGGGACTCACATCCGGGAGCAGCGGAAATCTGGGAGCGGAAGTCCCTGTGTCATCCACTGGGCTCCAAGGCAGAGGAGATTTACCAAAAAAGCTCAAAGTCCTGCATGAAGAATGTCATCCTGCTAAAAGTATCATGTGCATTCACATTCGCCCCAGTGGTTCAGGTGAATTATACTGTGATCCAAATGAAAATGAAGACTTCAGAGAATATTTTAGACATGGCTAAGAGCATCTTTTACAAATATCTGAAGTCTCACATCTCTGAATTACATTGAGCTACATCATTTCATGGATTGGATTTTCACAGATTCCACACATATTTGAGTTTCTGCTACAAAGGTTCTTTTTTCTCTTCCCACTTCCCCAAAGGGCGCTGCCCAGGCTGGGCTATCTCTAGGGCATAAAGGAAGAGTGCAGAGGGCCAGAAAGGAAGCCAGTTCTGTACGTCCAAGTTGCATGAAATGTTTGCCAGGTCTCCCAGGAGATGGAGACTGCATATCCAGGAAACTCACTTCTTCTGGCCACTGGGAAGTTGCTTCTATTAAGGAGCAGGGACAGTCCTTATGTTCTGCTGAAGCTTTTTCAAAATCTAGTTCTTTTACAAAGCCTCTGAAGGTCCTGTGAATAGTAATAAATATATATTTTTCTTCTCTCCTGAGTTCAATATCCAGTACCAAAACCAAACCAAACCAAACCAAGCAACAATTGCAAAAAGACCCTCAGATGAGCTCAATTGTTCTTTCAGCATTTGTAGATTGATAAGAACTTATCCCCCAGGCATTTGTGGATGTTTTACAATGACTACAAAGTCCCCCAGATCTTGGGAACCCACTTCCTGTTACACTGGCAAGGTGTGACCCTATGTATTTTTTTTTTTTTTTTTTTTTTTTTTGTTACCTGGGATTGAACTCGGGTCCTTAGCTTGTGAGGCAGGCGGTAGAACCACTGAGCTAAATCCCTGGCCCAAGAAGTACACATTGTTTTTTTTTAATGGTACTGGGGGATTGAACTCAGATCCTTGCACTTTCGAGGCAGGCAGTGGAACCATTGAGCTAAATCCCCACAGACCACATCTGCCTGGCATTCTGCTGCATACTCTATGCCACGCATAGGATCTGAACTTCGCTGGAGTCCATACATTTTTTTTTTTTTTTTTTTTTTGGTGCTAAGGATTGAATCCAGGGTCTTCACACTGAGCCACATCCCCAGCCTATTTATTTTTTTGTTTTGAGACAGGCTCTCACAAACTTGTGAAGCTGCCTAGGCTATGCTTGAATTTTTGGTCCTCCTGCCTCAGCCTCCCATAGTGCTGGGATTACAGGTGTGTGCCACCAGGCCCAGTTGAGACTGTAAATTCTTTAACATGAATGTCTTGCGAAAATATTCTGTATGATGAAGCCTCTGAGTGGCTGAGTAGGCTCTCTGCAGCTATGCAGGAGTTTTCTGCAGAAGGCCTGACCTAAGAACACCAAACTTGGTTGTGCAATAAATGTCACATGTGCTTCGTTATCATAAATGAAATATCACCCTTCTCTGGGCCTCCATTCTTTCAGGCTGTTGGAAAAATTAATGTTGGCCTCAGTTGGAAAATACCCTCTTCTCTCAGGTTGTACAAGAATCCAGAAGGCTCAGGGGGCCCTTAGAAAATGAGGGAAAGGAAGTTATTCTGGCTGCAGTTAGTGCTGAAGCTCCCAAGGGCCTCAGAAGGCAGCTGGCTCCCTTGGAAGAGGAACCTTCTGTCACATGAGGTGCCCGTGTCTCTGTCAAGGCCACAAGACCCAGGCCTAGGGTCCAGCCTCCCTGGTTGCTCCTGTGGCCAGCCGTTCCCGAGGGACTGGCCTCCTCTGGGGACAGGGTGGGCTCCGAGTTAGGGGACTCTCCTTTGTCTGCAGCTCCGCCTCTCTGCTGTGGGCCAAGGGCTCGAGAGCTGGGCTTCCTGGGGTTGTACACAGGGATGGCACGGACAGGAAAGAGTTCAGGGAGAATTAACCTCAGCCAAAGGTGCTGCCACAGGGACCAGAGAAGGGCAGCCTCCCTCAAGTCTAAATCCTCAGGGCCACTCCTACATAAGCGCAGCTTCAAATGCCGAGGGTCCGCCAAACAGCTGTGGTCAGAAGCTTCATGATTGAAAAAGAACTCCTGTTGCCAACTTGTTCTTCTTAAACTAACCTCGACGGAGGTCAGTGAATGGAACCTCTCTCAACCCGGGAACACACACTGTTAATCAAAGGCTGGTGGCGTGGCCACATCCAGAGACAGCTTTCGTTTCTGGCCTAGCATCTCTCCTCACTTTAGAAGACACCGAAATCCATTCTTTTCCTTTTCCTGGGATGGGGCGCCAGACTCTGTAGAAGTCCCGATAGTGGAAGATTTCCTAGTGCCACAAATTCTGACCCTCCCTACCCCCGAATAACCCAAGGCCCAAGGAGGGAGTGTTGGTGTACAAGAAACTAGTGGAATCATTTCTGGCACTAAGCCAGACATTTCTGTGCCAAGAGGTTCCAGGAAAACTAGCACATCCCAATCAGGGGAAGTAAGGCAGCAACAGGACTTTTTCCGAATGAATCCAATAAATCCTTGGGAAAATAATCCACCAAGGGACAAATACATGTAAACAACTTCATATGCTTTTGGAGGCTTTTTGTTTTTCTTTCCTAAAGAGAGAAAAATAGAAAATATCCCATGTATCGGCTTTCAAAATAAATAACTAGGAATATAAAACACATCCATAAATATAAGCCTCGGGCTGGGGATTTAGCTCAGTGGTTACGCCGCCTGTCTTGAAAGCTCAAGGACCAGAGTTTGATCCCCGGTACCAAAAAAAAAAAATACATATAAGCCTATAAACTTGAGTTCTGTGCTGGCCAGATAATGGGAGGGAGAGAAAGGGAAAAGATGAAATGGAGGAGAATAAGAAGGGGAAAGTAGGAAGCAGAGAAAGAGTAAGACATGAGTGAGGGAGAGTTTAGAGGAGGGTCAGAGAAGGAAGGACACAACAATGTTTCAGAGACACAGACTCAAAACACAAGGAAGCAAAAAAAAAAAACCACAAGGAAACAAAGCATGGGGAGAAAACAGATTGAGAGGCTCAAAGACAATGCTGAGAGGAGAGGATCATGTTATTGAAGGTTAATCACTGTTTTCATACCTCTTAGAAACCTGAAAAGGCAGAGCTACGAAGAGAGGAGCCCATCTTATCCATTCCTTTCTGTACTGGGTTTCATAATGGCCTCCATGATGCACATCTACTTGGAGGCTCAGGAAGAGAATTTATTTGGAAATAGGATCTTTGGGATGCGATGAGTTACGGTGAGGTGACACCTCATTAGGGCGGGCTCTGACTTCAGTACTGGCTTCCTTACAAGAAGGCTGAGTGCAGACAGACATACACGTGGAAGGCAGTCATGTGAGGACAGAGGCAGAGGCCCGAGTGGCACAGCTGCAAGCCAAGGGACACCAAGGAACGCTGGCAACACCAGAAACTAGAAGAGCTAAAGAGGGCGCCTACCCTTTGTAGGCACATAGCATCACTGATGCCTTGGTTGCAGACTTTCCATGTCCAGAACTACGTGAGGGGAGATTTCTGTTGTTTCACACCACCCAGGTTGTGGTGATTTTTCATGGTGGCCATGGGGGAAAATAGGACTCCCAGGATGTGTGACATCTCCAAGATCGAATAATCAACTAAATGCCAATCTCCTATCCCAATACCTTTTATTTTTCTTTAAGAATTTTATTAGAAAAAAGAATTTTATTTGTTTTCCAGCATCCTTCATCCTGACTGGACCTGGAAGCAATGCTTTTCTTCTATTGTCAAAATTCATTTTGAGATAAAAATACATTTCCTGCCAACTTATGAAATCTATAAGAAGGGACAATTCAGGCTTTTGACATACTTTGGATTATGATGTTTTTCAATAAATTTACTGCCTTATTTTTTGATATTTCAAAACAATCTAAGAGATGATTACTTTTGAGAGACAAGGGCTGTCTTTTTAAATGTTGAAATCACCAGTTAATTTCAAGCAGTTTTCTAAGGACAAGCAAAGTCCTGCTGGGAATATTGGATTGTTGGATGTGAAACTGTCATTCATTCATTCGTCCATTCATCCATTTATGTATTTATTGTGGTGCTGGAGATCAACCCCAGGGCCTGGAGCATGCTAGACAAGCTCTCTACCATTAAGATCCACTCCCAGCCCCTGAGGTAGACTCTTTGGTGAGAAACATATTAGCCACTATTTGAAGGTTTTTTGGTTTTTGCTAGGGGTGCGCAGTGGTGGTGGTGGTGGGGCAAAATCTTGCTATGTAGCTCAGATTGGCCTTGAACTCATCATGTAGCCCAAGCTGGCCTCAAACTTGCAGTGATCCTCTTGCCTCAGCCTCCCAAATGCAGGGAATATAGGCATGCTCCACCACATCCAGCTGGAGTTTTTAACTGACATCAAATTATACGGTGCATATGTGAGTTCTTATTTATTTAGAATCTCTTAACCCTTTTTTGGATCACATCTCCCTTTGAAAAATGGTTAAAAGGTATGGATTCTCTCCCAGAAAACTGCACACTTGCACTATTTTTTGCACCTATTTTCAGGGATTCCCAGGGATGAGCCCCACTTGTCCCCCACCCTGTGGGCCCCAGGCTGGGGACTGCAACTGTGGAGCCTGTTCTCACACAGCCTGCTGGGAGACATCCCGACCAGTGTTCGGTAAAGCCTGAATCTGCCCTCTGTGGCAGAGGTTTTCTCTCCGACATGCTAAGGACACAGGCGGAGGATCTTAGAAACAACTTAGGCCGGATCGGGGTTCCTGCTGAGCACCTTCAGGGACCCCAGGACTGAGGCAGTGGGAATCCAGCAGAAACTCCCTTTGACAATGGCAGTGCTCAGGAGAGGACTGAGTCCCAAAGCTGGGTGACACCCGGGAGCTGACAGCGCCCCCCTGCTGTTCCTCAGGGTGCCATCCTCTCTTGTTCCAAGCCTTCTCAAAGCTTCTCCCTGCATCTGCTACACTGCTTTCCCACCTGGCACCCTCCCCCCTGTGCTCAGGCCTTTGGGTAGACCAAGCTTCCTCCTGAACTTCCTCGACCGTGTGCCTGTGTGTGCTTTCGTTTTCCCCCACAGCCCTTGCCACATCGTATTGTCACTGGTTTGTAGCTCATCAGTGCCTCTGCTGGGCTCTGGTGTGTGTCCTACTTGACAGGCAGCATGGTGGTGGCCACATGGATCTGAGCTTGGTGAGGAAATGAATGAATAATGGATATTTTTATGCAAGGACCCTCAATCTGGCCACTACTGGCATTTTGGACTTGATCCTTTGTCACGGGACACTGGTCTGTGGATACAGAATGTTTGGCAGTATCTCCACCTTCTCCCACCCCATGTCAGGAGCACATTCACCCCCGAATGACTACCAAAAACATCTCCAGACACTGTCCAGTGACCAACAGGACACAAAATTTCCCTGGTTGAGAATAATTGCTTTAACACAAGTTTGTTTGGTTTCTTTTTATTTTTATTTTTTTGGTACTGGGCATTGAACTCAGGACTGTGCACTTGCGAGGCAGATGGCAGAACCACTGAGCTAAGTCCCGGGCCCTAACACGAGTATTGATCATGAGGTCACATTGCCTACTTGAGTCTAGGTCAAGGAGTTCCATTAGCCAATCAGTAAATGGTATGTGTTCATGCAATGGGTGGCAGACCTCTTGAGGCTCAGAAGAGGATAAAAACTCTGTTTGCTAAGGACTCAGTCTTTCAGTGACCAGTGGCACTGCAAGAACATGAGAGGGAGGTGTAACTAGTGAGTTCCACCGCCTGTCCCCATCCCCACCCGCCCCGCCCCACATGGAGGATCTTGGGAGGTGTGGAGCTTCAGACGCTTGGTTATGACAGCTGGTCAGGAAAGCTGAAAACAGCATTTTTAGCCACTATATTAACTAGGGAGGACCCCTGAGTGTTATGGTTTCCTCCTCAGAAATACAGGTGGCAGGAAATAACATAAAACTGTGTGTCCGGCGGTGGGGCTTAGACACAGGAACAGGGTCTTCACTGTTTCCCTGGCCATGACCTTTGGTGGCAGCAGTGTCTGAGGAGCTGACAGTGGCTCTGGACTCTCCTCAAACCACTGGCACTTCAGGAGGTCGTTAGAGGTCATCTAATCATTCTCTAATCCTTTGGCTTTAACCTGAGTCCACGGTCCTGTATGACATTCTTGTGATACAGTGTCATGCATGTGTGTGTGGTGGTGGTGAAGAATCACTAGATGTCATCATATTTTCTTTTTTTGAGACAGGGTCTCATTATGCAGTTCGGGCTAGCCTTGAACTTGCCGAGATCCTCCTGCTTCAGACTCCCAAGTGGTAAGATTACAATATGCATCACCACACATGGCTTCATCATATTTTCAAAGGAGTCTCAATTTCTCAAATGTTAACAGTCATTTGTCTAACCTCATTTGTGAGATGAGGAAACTGAAGCCCAGAGGTTAAAAGGCTGCTTCAGCTTTTTGAAGTTGGAATCTGGCAGACCTCTTGCTGCCTTTTTGTCCAGCAGGGTCCTGAGGGCAGTGAAATCTGAGGTCACTGGATGGGTCCTGAGGATTAGTGAATTAGGAGGGTGGATGCCCAGTCAAAAGAGTTGTCAAATAAAATACAAGATGGCCTGTTATGTTTGAAACTCACATACATAAAAATATTTTAGTATAAGGATATACCAAACAGTACACAGAACATCACTAAAACATTATTTGTTTTCTGAAACTCAAATTGAAGTGGTGTCCTAGATTCTCTCTCTCTCTCTATGTGTGTCCTGCTCATCAGTCCCCTGTGACTCTGAGGCCTGAGGAGTCCTTGAATGCTCCACAGATTCTACTTGTATGTGGCCTCTCAGAAGATGACATCTCACAAGTCTCAGAAGAGTAAAGATCAAATTTATTTCATACAACACCCCTCGGGATCCCCGTGGCCCTGTCGCTGAGGTGGCCAGGAAGGCGGCTTTAGCTAAGCGCTGTCTCTCGCTCTGCAGTAACAGCCGCAGCCCCCTTCCCACCCACTCAAGACAGCCTCCGAAACATCTTAAGATCTCAGGAGATCACTTCTGTAGCAGGGAATAAATTAAAAAAAAATTAGTAAGAAAAATACACACTTCATTTTTCTATTAAAAATAGGATTTGCGGTAGGCAACCATTTCTCATCTTTTGGCCTTCAACGTGGCAGAGGAAGAAAACATGGTAAGAACATCTGTACTCCCACTGCCTTCCTCATCCACTCTCACACTTCCCACGCGGGCCTTCGTGGTGTTGTGGAGGAGTCGCACCCGAGCAGCTTCGTTACCCACTTGTGGGTGAGGTCAGAGGGGGTGTGGTGGGGGGAGTGGTCTGGTCATTTCCAAAGAACAAGCACTATCCAGAGCTTCAGGCCTTTGAAGGACCAAAGGAAAAGAAAAGAAAAACGAAAAACTAAGCCTGACAGTAGGCCATCTGCTAGAAATGATTGGGTACAAGAAAAAACAGGTGCATGCAGAGGTTCTCTATCTCTGTACAAGACAAAATATTCAAGTTTTTAAAATACTCCAGTGGCCTGTTTACTCTGATCTCCTTTCACTCTTCTGCATTGCAAGGATGCTCCAACTTGGAAGGAGGGGCCCGCAGGCGACTGAACAGCCCCTCTGTATCTCCTTATGCCTAACATTAACGCAGCAGGATGGATTTGAGAACTGGTGCCTTGGCCTGAGGAATTTCTAGGTTACATGGGAGCAGAGCAGTTTCATAAGTGCACAGAGCTCTCGGAATATGGGAATCATCTGCGCTTCTTGGGATGTGGATGTCCTGCCAGGCATGAGCACCTACTTTTGCTGTCCTAAGTTCTGTCAAGGGAGACTTCTGTTCTCTGTAAGGACAAAAGACAAAAGAAGCTGTAGTCACATCCCTAGGACTGAAGATCGCCCCGGTAGACCAACATGCAGAATGGCAGGCAGCACCTCAGAGAGGAGCCGCAAAGCTGTGTGGTCAAGTGCAGACCCCGGACCTGCCCACACTCGTGCCTCCCTCTCCGCTTGCTCTGTAGGGCCTGCTGCCTCCCTCCCTGCACACAGGTAGAACATCATCTGTGAAGCAACTGCATCTGGTGCACATGTGCACCAGGCTGTTGGCCCATAGGTGCTAAAGTCACCCATATGAATTTTAAGAGACCTGGCTTCTAGCTGTAGCTCCACCTCTAACTAGTATGAGTTGTACTTTCTCTATGTCTGCTTTTTTATTGTTTTGTTTTGTTTGTTGAGATAAGGCTGGCCTTGAACTCACTAGGTAGCCCAAGCTGGCCTTGAACTGTGGTGATCCTCCTGCCTCGGCCTCCGGAATGTTAGGATTACAGGCATGTGCCACCATGCCTGGCTAGGTCTGCTTTTTAATTTAATTTTTTTTTTTTTTTGCTTTTTAATTTAAAAAAATGAAGGAATGAACTCAAGTGATCAAATTTAGATGTTTTAAAATGATATGATTCTGTCTTAAGAGGAATGAAATTCTGATACATTTCAAAATAGATGAACCTTGAGAGAATCATGCTAAAAGAAATAAGCCAGACATAAAAGGACAAATATCATGATTCCACTTGCTCAATGTACCCAGAACAGTCAGATTCATAGAGACAGAAGATGGGACAGTGGTTGCTGGGGGCTGAGTACAGGGGCTTCAGTTTGAGGTGATGGAAATCTTCTGAATGGGAAGATGAAAATTTAGGAGGTAGTTAGTGATAATAGTTGCATAGCAGTGTGAATGCACCTAATGTAACTGCATTATATACATTTAAAAATGGTTTAAATGACATATATATCCACAATTAAAAAGTTAACCTCTTATACCATCTCGAAGTGCTCTTTAACTGCTTCAAATGCTTCTCAGGTCAGCTACCCCACTACCTGGATCTGACCTGCAGTTTTCTATGCTGAGGATGCAAAAACCTGCCCCCAAGAATTTGACATATGATCAATTATTAACAATATGGCTATGAGAGAGAAGCTAGGAGAGCCCTAGCAAAGTACAGAAGAGTTCAGAAGCAATGAGAGGAGCTGGGGTGGGCAGTGAGGGGGTCACAGAAGCGACAGGAGCTGGTCGCAAAGGTTCAGTTTTGATAAGTGGAAACAGCAGAAGGCCCTGGGTCACTATTCTGGACCCTCCATGGGCACAGGACACCCTGCTCCAGGTGGAATTCAGCAGGCACCAGCATGAGGACATGGGAGGATTGCCCAGAGTCTGGGGAACCCCATGGCTGGCTGGCTGGCTTCCTAAGGTGAGCTGAGCTGAGTCTCCATTTTGTTCTGGTCCTGCTGGGTCAGAACAGGATGCAGGATTGAGGGCTCCAACTAGAAGGTCAAGGCTCTGGCTCCTCTTCTGCCAGGACAAACCCAGAGGAGCAGGCCAAAAAGCTGTGTTGGTCCCAGAGGGCTGGAGGCCTGCCAGCGCTGGAAGCTACCTTTGTACCATTTCCTCGCTTCAGCCGGAGGAGGTAGACCTGACCCTCCTGGTGTCCAGCCTTTCTGCAGGGCCCAGAGCTGAGCCCCTCCCGGGCACCTCTGCTCTCCCCTTCTGGGGGGCAGACAGTGCTGGGCACTGCTGCACAACCAATGCCACAGACAGGAAGGATTTGGCTTGGGGGCTATGAAGTAAAGGTTAACACACTCACATCAGAGGACTGGGCCTGCTGTGCCCAAGTCAGAGGCCAGCTGTCAGCCATCCAAGTACAGCCATGGAATTGCCCACTTCTGGCCAGAACATGATACAAATCCCCTAGAAAAGCATTTGTTTCCAACACCCTCTGGATCTCTAATTCCTACTTCTAGAAAATACTGCATATGAGTACTTCAAATGTATGAGGACTGTGTCGGGTGCTCATTTAATCTTTCCAATAACTAGGTGAGGCATTTTACCACCCCTGGTCCACAGATGAAGAAACAGAGGTCTGGAGAAGTTTAAGAGCTTGCCCAGTGATGTGGCTAGTGCATGGCTAGTTAAGCACAAGTTAAGTCTGAATGTGGGTCTCAGATTCCTAGGTCAAGGCTTGGCTTTGGTTGAATCCTATTCCTTGGGGAAGCAATTGCTACATTCCACAAATGTGGCAGGGGGATTTGAGGGCCAAATAAAGTAACTTTACCAATCACATCTACTATCGCCAAAGTGGTGAAAAGAAATTTAAAGTAGATAACAGCTTTTATATGGCTGCTAAGTTTCTCATGTAAGCCTTAATAAAGCCCTAGCAAGTAGCTGTTGTTTTCCTCCTCCTCCTCGCCACTTTGTGGATGTGGAAGCTTAGGCTTGGGGGAGACTGGGATATCCCAAAGAGGGCTGCAGAGCTGAAACCCCCTCTTCAGTCTACTGAAGCCAGCTCCTAGGCAGGCTCCATTGCAGCCCAGCTGCCTGTGGCATGGGAGGTAGGAATGTGAGCAGTCACTGGGAGTTGCTTTTTTCCATAAGAAGGCAGGGTTCTCTCCAAGATCTAAAACCCTCACAGGTCTAGATTCAGCCCTCTCATGCAAGTACAGGGTGTTCTCTTTCATGTTATCTGTCTGCATAGGCCACAAATGCGATATATAAACAAGGCAAAAATGGCAGAGGAAAAGTGAAGTCAGAATGTGCCATTGAAGCCAGTCAAACAATACCAAATTAGCAGTTGGCTAAGTGGCTGTCTCATTGTTAAGATATTTCCTTCAATATGTTTTCAGAAGTAACGGCCATTAAACAAGAGGGAATGATTGCCAGGTTTGATTTCAGGAAGGAAATCCCCTCCCATTTCCCTGCTGGGCAATTCAATTAATTTTCTCCTGACCTACTCCAGCTGATTATTAGGGAAGCTATACGTGTTCCTTTTATAAACAAAACCCATGAGTTTCAAAATTCAAAATTCTTTTCCCAATGGTGGAGAACTCTTCGGCTCCCGCCAAAAGGCTGTATTGGGGGGTGGGCAGGACCAGTCTGCATGAACTCCCAGAAGCAGACTTTTGGGCCCACGGTTCAGCTTCTAGGGAAAGGGAAAGTTCAGTCTGGGCGGGAGCTTAGAGCCTTTGCCCAGAAAGACTCTGGAATGAAGACAAGGTAAATAGGCTGGTCCTGCTCTGTGTTGATCCCCATTGGCAGTAGCCTGAGGCTGGGGACACAGTCACATTTATTGCAGAAGGAAAACACATTTTTATCAGTCTCCCACACCGCCTGTGGGGCAGAGTTTCCACTCTCCACTCTTGCAACACCGCTACTGCTGGGACAGAAGCAGCGTTTTGTGGGCAGGAGACTTGTGGTGTGGACAGAGAACTGGCCAGGGACCCCTGAGACCTGGGCTGTATTCCTGGGACTGGGTAACTCAGGGCAAACTGTTCTGTCAACCCAAGCCTCAGTTTCTTCATCTATAAATTGGGCTCCCCATCCTTCTGATGCAGTGGTCTCTGATTTCAGGAGTCTGAGGGGGTGTAGACTAGAAAAAGACGTTCCTTTCATTCTTCTGTTCCTTAAATTGATAGCTTTCCTCCACAAAAAGAATGTCAGTGGCTTCCTGCTTGTCAAATGCATAACAAGCTCTTTTTTACAAGAATTCAGTCTTGGGCAAAAACAAAGGAAGCCAGAGGCCTACTGGAAGGGGTTGCAGAAGTCTTACAAAAAATTCCTCCCAGACCTTAAAGACGCAGTTCATAAAACGGACTCCTCATTTCTTAAAACAGCAGCTGCCCTGTTAACTCCTGCACCGCCGATAAGCTCCCAGAAAGGTTGCGAGTGGGAAGGTTAGCGAGAGTCAGGCCTTTGCAGTTTTAGCTTGGGCCTGTGTCATTCTTACCAAAAGAGCAATGAGTATCGTAGATTCCCAATACTTTGGTGGGGGGACTCTGAGGGTCCCCCTCCCGCTGTGGGCTGAGATGTAATGATAGAAACAGGTGGGGGAGATTATTCAAAGTCAGAACTGGCAAAGGTTAGTCAGAGGGTCCTGGTTTAAATCAGACTAAGCCAATATGGGGTAGGAGGAAGATTGGTGGAAGGCAGGCCCTGGGAGAATCGGGAAATATTTTGCTGTTCCGTGAAGAGTGTACTTACAGAATATCTGTTTTCCACAAAATCTGCAAGACAAAGAATAGCATGGTGGTGAGCAATGCAAAGATCTGGCTTCACCACCAGATTTCAGGGGCTAAGGGGCGGGAGCAGGTCCAGGAAAGACAATGACACAGAAGGGGATGCCAGGCCACATGCTGACTCATTGCTCAGGTTTATGGCTCCTTGGCTCACAGATAGGTTCCCAGGGACCCCCTGGTTTCATGTGACAGGCATGTAAAGTCCTTGCCACATTATTTAACATTTTTAAAAGTTTAAAAAATATTAGTAGCAAGCCAAGTGTGGTGGTGCACACCTGTAATTCCAGCGCTGAGGCTGAGGAAGGAGGATCACCCAAGAGTTCAAGGCCAGCCTGAACTAAAAATGAGATCCTGTCTAAAAAAAATAAAATAGCAGATGTGTTTTACGAAAAAAATTGAAAATTTCAGGAAAGTGGAAAATAAAACACCTCTGGAAAGTAGGAATAAAAGCTTTAATCCCACTCTCCCAACCCTGCTGACACTTTCCCTGGTCATTTTCCACTGAGTAGACTTTTTTTGAAGGGGGCAGTTATATAGTATATGACATTTTATATCCTATCTTTTTCTTTTCTTTTTTTTTTTGGAGAAAAAGTCTTACTTTGCAGTTCAGACTGACCTTGAACTCACACCAATGCTCCTGCCTCAGCTTCCCAAAGTGCAGGGATTATAGGCATGCACCACCACGCCCAGCTCCTATCTTTTTCATATGACATGACTTTACAAGAATTTCTGGTACCTTCTTAAACATAATTGTTAAAGTAGCAAGATTATAATTGTTAAATGGATGTGCAAGGGTTTATTTAACCAGTTACTTACTTCAAAAAGTTAGATTCTTAAACTGAGCAGACAGGAAGCTGTGTGGAGGGTAAGTTGCTGCCTGCATTAGTCAGAGGCAACTTTCACTGCAAGGGACAAGCGAGGGGAATGGTTTGGCCTTCTGGATAGGACCAGGCCCCACTCACACCAGAATGCCTGAATTCTGGACACAGACTTGAAGACACAGCAGCTACGGGGACCTCATCTGCTGCCTGGAAAGACCTGAGAGAAGGTGTTGCTGCTCTTAAAAGTGGTGCAAGGGGGCTGGGGATTTAGCTCAGTGGTTCTGCCTCCTGCCTCGAAAGCACAAGGTCCCAAGTTTGATCCCTGGTACCAAAAAAAAAGAAGCAATAAAGAAGATTACCTTCACCTTAAAATGTTTTCTTGGGCTGGGGATTTAGCTCAGTGGCACTGCGCCTGCCTGGCAAGTGCAAGGTCCTGAGTTCGATCCCTGGTACCCAAAAAAACACAAACAAAATCAAAACAAAACAAAAATAGAATTTAGTGGGTAGCACCTTCAGTTTTTGCATGAAGCACTTTTTACCACCTTGGATGCTGAAGGAGGAAGTGCCACCCTGAGAAGACAGGTTGGCAGTGCCCAATGGCCCAGCTGGCTCTGGGCCTCACAGGATGGGTGGGGACTGACTCTCAAGTGTTCTCTGCCTCTCAGATGGGACTTGGCCTAGAGGCCTCCTTTTCTTTGGTTCTTTCTTGATGACCATTTCCTGTTGTGACTATTCTCAACCCAGCCACTTGTTATACAGGGTGGCAGGGAATGCAGTGGGGACCAGGGGTTTCTGCCCTGTGAGGACTAAATTCCATCTTGGAAGTCTGAATTCCAAGCAGAGAGAAAGCAGGAGTGGAAGGCTGAGGGAGCTGAATTTCAGATAGGAAGGGGCCCCCGTCTGGCTCAGTGGATGGGGCAAGGACTCGAAGTAAGACTCAGTGTCTCTCCTAGGGCCAGGGGGATGGGTAGGAAGTACTCAGATCACCTAGCAAGGTGAGCACAAAATAAAAAACAGCTGGCATCTGGAGAAGAAATCTCTTGTGGGATAGTCCCAGGAGCTGAAGTCCCTAAGCCAGGATTTCTTGATGTTGGCCCTTATTGACATTTCGGGCTGGATAACTCTTTGTGTTGGCAGGACTGCCCTCAGTACTGTGAGATGCTTAGCAGCATCCATTGCCTCCACTCACCAGATGCTACAGCTTTACCCTCTCCCAGCCAAGTTAGGACAAAAATGTTTCCAGAGTTGCAGGAAAGGTCAGGAGTAGAACGCCTGCTTAGCGCGTGCAAGGCCCCGGGTTCCATCCCCAGTGTAACAAAATAAATATCCTATCAGGAGGCAATGAGCACTGGTCCCATTCTCCTAAGAAGCTAAAGCTTACTAAAGGCCAGTGGTTCTCTCTATTCTTGGGTCTCTCTCTATTTGGTGTCTTTCTCATACACTTTTCCTAATTCTGAGAATTCTTCCCCTTCCTTCTTGAACAGCAGGGAACAGGCCATAGCCATGGATGATATAGTAGCTGGAAGGGAAAAAACCCCCTACAGTTTCCTTCCCTTAGTCTAAGGGTTAATTGCAGGGATAAGAAGATGTTAGCTTAGCTATATGTCAACACATAGCAGGCTCCCAACAAAACAGCAGATTAGCAGCACCCTGGCCATGATCCAGATGGGGACACAAAGGGTTGAGTCAGGAGATGCTGCCCCTGCTCACTTTACAGAGGGTGCCTGTCCACCACAGTCCTTACCCACCCGAGGCCCACTGAGGTGTCCACCTGAGCAAGAGGCATTTTACTGAGACTCGATGAGAAAACTAATGTCAGAGGCAAAGGAAGGGTGAGAGCCAAGCCACATAACCCAATAAGGGTAGAGCTGCCACCAGAATCCAGTCTGCACGTGTTACTCAGGGTATTTCCCAAGAGGTTCACAGTATAAAGAGCCATCCAGGCTGCTCTAGCTAACATGAGGACACCAGAAACACAGTAAGCTGGCCCTGGGGTCCAGGACAGAATTCAGATGTAAGGGAAAACTTGGGCTTATGAGTAAATATCTATGCAGTCTAGTTCAAGGGAGAAGCTGGGGTGGGTTAAGAATTAGAATTAGCTTCAAGGGTACCCAGGGGCTAACTCTTAAGAATAGACTGATTCCAGCCTGGGTATGGTGGTGCCTGTCTGTAATTCTAGCTACGTGGGAAGATGAGGCAGGAGGATTGCAAATTGGAGGCCAACCTGGGCAACTTAGCAAGACCTTGTCTCAAAATTTAAAAAGGCGAAAGGTGGCCGGGGATTTAGCTCAGTGATTTCACTGCCTGCTATGCAAGCGACCCGAGTTCTATCCCCGGTACCAAAAAAAAAAAAAAAAAAAGCTAAGGATGCAGCTCAGTGATTTAAAAAAAACAAATCAAAAAGACTCAAGCAGACAGGTCTGGAGTGACCAAGGCAAAGTCATACCACCTGCATGTCCAGATGGCAGCACCTTGAGACTGAATGTTGTGATTGGAAGGGAACTTAAGGTCACTGGCTTGATCACCTCATTTGACAGATAAAAAAGCTGATTCACAAAGACAGAGGGTAGAATGGTGGCTGCTGGGGGTGGGAAGGAGTTAACGCTTTATGGGTGTGGAGGTTTGTTTTGGAAAGTTGGAAAGGTTTGGGGGGGGCGGGCTGATGGCTGTCCAGTAGGCTTAAAGCTCTGACCTGTACACTTGAAAATGGTTGAAATGGTGATATGTATATTTTACAGCGGAAAAAATAAAAGCAAAAACCCTAAGCTTGTAACATAAAGCCCAAACTGCAAAGATCAGACACCTCTCATGGCCTATGAGCTCACCCAGGGACTCATGCCTTTTCGGTTGCCCCCAAAAGTTTCTCCAGGGCCCTGCCCTGGGGCTGCTCCTTGGAGAAAAGCCTGCCCTGGCCCTTTTGCTTATTGAGGGGAGTGGTTTTCCTTTGTATCACTCCTCAGGGGAAAGGGGGTTCAACAGCCAGAACTACACTGACCAGCCAGATGAGCCATTTCCCAAAATAGTCCCGGCTGAGTGCTGCTGGTTGGAAGACGGTGTGGAATGAGAGAAAGAAACATTAGCTAAGATCCCATTCTGTACTCAGGGGGCCAAATGATCTATCTGCTCAAGCCCCTGCCTTCACCGGGAAGTCATTTTTTTTGAGGGGTTATCCCCCCACACACATAGTGTTTCTGGATTTTCCCACCAGCCAAACCTGAGCAATCGCTCCAGGATTTATAGGGAATAAGAAAGGCCCTGGTTAGGGTGGAGATTTAGCTCAGTGGTGCTGCCGCAAGCACAAGGTCCTGTGTTCGACCTCTGGTACAAAAGAAAAAAAAGAAAGGCCCTGATCCTTCTAACAAGGAGCAGAACCTGCATGGCAGTCAGGAGAGGGCACAGAGCACCTACAGAATGGTTCTCAAGGTGTATTCCTCAGGCTGCCAACCATACCAGCAGACTGTGGGAACTTACTAGAAATGCAAATTATCCAACCTATGGAATCCGAATTTTTTCTGGGGGGTGCCATATAAGCTGTGTTTTAACAAATTGGAGAGCCATGGATTTATATCTAGCCCATTCCTCTGATCTCACAGAGAAGGGGACTGGGGCCTTGAGTGTTTCCATGATCCAAGTCCCTGGCCAACTAGGAACCACCTGAGGATGTAACTCTTCTGAAGAAGATAGAGTTGGATTCTCCAGTTAAGTTAATGACAGCATAGAGACTAAACCATGAAAGATGGACAGTGCAGAAGCACATGGCCTCTTTGGTTTGGCATCAGAGGGGAAATGGGAAGGCTTGAGGAGCACCACCCTGGACCAGGCTCCCTAGAGTCAATCCCTGCTCTGCCACTGGCTGTGGGATAAGGACACAGTATTTAACTCCTGGGCCCATTTCCTCACCCCCAGAGAAGTAATAATAAAGCCCTCATCACCCTACAATGCTCTTGAGGATTAAGTGAGGGCTCTGAGGTCTCACACACAGAGAGTGTTCAGCAAACATTAGCTGTAACTATAGCAGAGGAAGAAGAAACTCTCTAAACCTAAAGGGAATTAGATTACAGAGAGAAAAAAAATTAATATGCAACAAAAGAGATACTCAGTCTATACAAATGGAGGGACACCCAGTGCAAGGAAGTGTGAAGAATTTAGAGTGATGACAAATGTGGAGATGATTATGAGGATGCGTGGGATCTATAATAAGATTGGAAGGAAGTTCAAATGAAGGGATGCTAAGGATGAATGTGGAAAAAGTCCAAGGAAGGAGAATTATCAGGGGCTAAAGGATCTGGCTCCTTGGAGAATCATCTTGCTTCTTCTAGGCGAGAAGGACCTGATTTGGAGTGAGGTGTAGAGGAAAGGAGATTATATTGAAACTGGTTTCGGTTAAGGAAGTCCCAGAGAATTGAGGAGCGCTATCCCTGCCCTTTAGCAAATCAGTAAGAGGAAAAGAAAGAAAAGGAGTCAGCCGTGGCCAGTAGGATCCTCAGCAGCAGCTGAGAGGAAATATTCAGAAAGAGGAAACCCCTTGGCTTCCAGCCTTAGGTGAGGTCAGGCCGCAGGCTTTAGGCAGCCGCAGGTCCCAAAGGTGGAGCCCAAGCAAGACTCAGGACTTTCTCCACCCTCAGCCCCAGGCAGGGTAGAGCTGTCCAGCTCTCTAGGTTCTCTATGGAGGTTGGAGACCTTTTGGCAAAGGGACCAGAGCCCTAACTGTCCCTCAGGGCCCAGGTTGGGCAGGGAGAGCAGCCTGGTCTGGGATTTGGAGACCACTCTAGTCTAGTCCTGGGCAAGGTCCTGTACTCTAGGGCCCAAGTTCCTCTTGTGGTTTTTTGGGGGTTTTTTGATACTGGGGATTGAACTCAGGACCTTGTGTTTGTGAGGTAGGCAGCGATCCTCCTGTTGTTGGGTTTTTTTTTTGGTACTGGGGATCGAACTCGGGACCTTGTGCTTGCGAGGCAGGTGGCAGCAGAACCACTGAGCTAAATCCCTGGCCCTGATCTTGCTGTGTTTTTAAACTAAAAATATGTCAGGGATAGTACACTAACTACTTGGGATAAGTAGTAATGTCTCCAGGGATCTCTCTTTTTTTTTTTTTTTTGGTATGTGGCTCGAACTCAGGACCTTGCGCTTTCGAGGCAGGCAAGGTTGCCACTGAGCTAAATCCCTGGCCTATGATCTTATCTTTTTAAAGACAGGGTCTCACTATGTAGGTCAGGATGGCCTTGAACTCACTATGTAACCCAGACTGGCCTCAAACTTTCAGCAATCTCCTGCCTCAGCCTCCTGAGTGCTGGGATCTTGTGGTCTTATCCCTTTTCTCATTCATCCCATCTCCATGAAATAGTTGAAGAAACCGACTCTCTGAGGGCTAAGACATCTTGGCCGAAGTCACACTGCTGGTAAGTGGCAGTACTAGGATAGAGGCTCCACATCTTTCAGCAAAGCCAAGGCTCTTCGCCAGCATAATACTACTAGGTTGGGTTCTACGATGTCCGTGGTTCCAGTCTTGAGGGAGGGATTAGTTTTGCAAAGCTCAGGACTGAGTATTCTAGAACCAGCCCGGCGTCTCCAAGAGAATCCACCTGAAGGAAGACCTGACTACCCTAAAGCAGATGCAGGAAATCAGACTTCAAAGTGTACTTCAAAATATCCATTTTGGCAATGAGGGCAAATGAAAATCAACAGATGTAGAAGGGAGCCTTTCCAGAGCTTTCTTATCTGACTAAAAGCAGTAACTTCTGAGCCATGGAAACTGCCATAAATGCTCCTGCCAAGGAAGATTTAAGGCCAGGAAGACAGAATGGTGCCTCCAAGATGGACCTGCACAAAAAGACCTCACTCTTCTACTTCTCCCAGATATTTAATTCCCTTTGGAAGCCAAGAGCCCCTTTTCCTTTGTTAAGGAGCTGTAAAGACCTTAAGTTCTAACTACTCATTGGAGTTACTCACTACTGAGACTTCTCCTGTGCTGTGTGTGTCACAGCTGTAACAGGGCTGCCACTGGTAGCTCTAGGTGCCCACAGACTGGCTGCCTCAAGGCAGAGGTGTTAAGGAGATGGCTTCCGGCAGGGATCTCTGCACCCTCTGTACTGTACCAGCTCCCTTCCCAAAACCAAGGGAGTAAAGCCCTGTGATCTAAGTGTGCAGGCTGGCTCTTGGGAAGCCTGGTTCTTAGGGGCTTGATTGCTATATGACCTTGGAAAGTGTCTTAATCTCTTCTGCCTCAATATCCTCATTTGTAAAATGGGATTTATTGTGAGCGTGGAAAGGTATGATGTACATAGATCATGTAGTATATTCAGAAAGCACTCAAATATGAGCTTTTGCAATGAACAGAGCAACTGAAAGCCAGCACTTCAGCGCTGAGCCTCTGGAGCGAGCAATCTCAGGAGCCACTAGGAAAGCAGAAGGGGGCTTTTTGCATGATTTCCCAGTGGGATTGACCTCAAACCCTACCTTGCTTTTACCTTTCTGTTCCACTGGACAAATAGAGGAAGCCCATTTATTCAGATTTACATTTTTCTAGCTCTGAGTATACTGAGAATGTAAAACAGGTACTCGAGCCAAAAATTCTCCAGAAAATGTTTTTCAAAATTCACTCAGTGTCAAGTTCCATGAGAGTCTAAGTTTCTGCTCTAGTCATGAATATACTAATTTTTTAAAAAAATGCATTAAGGGGGCCAGGGATTTAGCTCAGTGGTTTCACCACCTGCTGTGCAAGCACAAGGACTTGAGTTTGATCCCTGGTACCCCCCCCCCCGCAAAAAAAGATGCATTAAGGAGTGATCACCATTTGAGATAAAATGTAGGTTATTTAGGTCATTGAACAGATCCTTTAAAACTGCATTTCTCAAATGTTGGTGGTGTCAGAAATAAGCCTGGGAGGTTATTGAGTTTGGATTCTAGAGAATCTGATTCTGCAGATCTGGGTTGGGCCTGAGACTGCTGCAGCTGCTGCTGGTTCATAGCCAACACTCAGAGCAGCCACTTTGTACAGACATTCCCCAGCCAATTAGAGTCTACTGTACAAAGCCAGGGAGTCACAGAACTACTGTTTCCCCTGGTGTGTTTATGCTTTATGCTGACTTACTTTCAGAATTTAAAAGCAGTCTGTGGATTTCATTTCACCAGACTCAAATATGAAACCGGTACAAGAAATGAATCCAGTGCTTCCCCAGTCCATCCCTGCCTGAGCACCCTTCAGCAAGGAAGCAGTGGATGATGACAGGAGCCAAGAGAGGCAAAGGAAAGCAAAGGAAAAGGGAGCCGATTTGTAAACCCACCCCCAGCCCCGAAGCCAGTGCACTCACTAGGATCGGCTTTCCGGATCTCACTGTACACTGTGTCTGTGCCCTTCGTTCCTAGAACTGGAAAAGGGAGCAAGCATAAGTTAGTAGTTGCCTCTGGCTCCAGGCCAGCACACTGTTGTGCCTTCCACCCACCCCAGCAGTGCCTTTGTCCAGAAGCACCAAGACCTTGTCACTCCCAATCTCAGAAGATCCCAGTCTAACCAGTGTCTCTCTTAGACTGGAAGTAAAAGGTCCACAGGCCATCATGAGACAGGGCTGCCTGGAGAGAGGAGCCCTAGACCTAACGACCTAAGTCCCTGTACTCTGCATAGGCCTGAAGCCCCCAGCTCAGTGTCTGCACCCTCTTTCCCTGCCACAGCAACCCCGTGTCAGCTGCTTTGCCAGGGCTGGGCTATGGCCTTTTAATTTCCTCATTCTGGACTGAGGATGTGAATGGCATTTTGGTCTAGAAACTGCCATCCAGTTCTGCTGCAAAGAAAGGGCCTGGAGAGCTGTTCACTTTGTTCTAAGAAGAACTTGATGTTAGAAGTCAAACACACTTTTTTTTGGTACCAGGGATCGAACTCGGGTCCTTGTGCTTACGCAGCAGGCGGCAAAACCACTGAGCTAAATCCCTGGCCCACCAAACATGCTTTTAAGAATGGTTTTGCACTTTGAATTGCAGTTTTCACTGAGACATTCTACTGGTGCCAGCTCTCCCATAAGCCAAAGGAAGGGGATGAAATAAAGTGCAGTTCCTTCTCATAGAAAGCAGCTAGAATTCTTGTGGTATGGCAATCACCTCCACTCCAAATCTAAGAAACCTAGACCTGGATCCCCAGGTCTAGCTTGGAGCCTGGCATCACAGTGACTGTGAAATTCAGTTGGGCCTGAGGAAGGCCCACAATTCCAGCTGGACTCGCTAAGAATCCACTGTAGAATCTGAGCACACTGGTCTGGGCCAGGCCCGGAGGCGGTGTTTCTAAGACTCCTGAGGAGATTCTAATAGGCAGCTGGGGTTGAGATCCTCCAGGCTAGACTATTTCAGAACAGGTGTGAATTACATCCAGAGGTGACTTGCAGGCTTGGGAGATAAAGAACACCCTAGGGCCACTCATTTTTTTCATGCAGAGGTGTATACCCAGGCCGTATGTACACAGTGTTTCTGCACCCACACATGCACGGTGTGTATACACATATGCACTGTGTAAATCCTCATATAGTGTTCACATACAGTGTCCCTATGGATGTGCACAGTAGCCACACTCATACACGCAGGTGCGCACACATGCACACCCGCAAACCCTGAGGAAACAGGATGGAACCTGACCATTTCCCAGATCCTCTCACCTACATGAAAGACCAGGAAGTCTCACTGTAGAATGGAACCTCACATGGGTGAGAAGACCCTATGGGTGGGCCCAGATGGGGAAAGGGACCCCATGGTGTAGCTAGGGAAGGGGGGTGGTGAATTGGAGAGAAGGCTGGGTGCCCAAGCTTGGGGGCCTGATATCTTATGAATTTCACTAACCCCCAGTCATGTTGGGGTGGCCAGGAGACCTTTCTGGTCACTTTGGAGACACCAACACTCTCTGGGCTCAAGAAGTGGAGCTGGACTCCCTTCTATCCCCTTACAATGCTTACTAGCCAGGGCAGCATGAGTGATTGCTACTGGATTGAGCTGTACTGCTGGTTTCTACTGCTGCCCCAGCCCCTCCTGTCCTGCCCAGCTCAGTTGCTGTCTCTCCTCCTCTTGCTGCCCTGTGGCAGCAGCTGCCTGCTAATGACTAAACCAGGCCAGCAGGCTGTTTGTCTCTGCTGTCAGCAGTGTTTCCGGATGGAGCTATATTTTAGCCTCTGTTTTTCTCTGTGTTAAAAGAGAAAGAGATGGCTTCAACGTCATGGGGTTTTCCCAGCAATTAGTCTCAGAGCAAACATGCAGCAAACCGAGGTTTAACAAGTTCCTTCCCGCCCCTCCTCTCCCCACAGTGACCACTTGGTCAGCTGCCAACAGGTCTAGGGCTTCTCTGTGATAGGGGGAGGGGGAGGCCTTGAGAACAGGACACTGGGTTTGCCAAGACCAGGTCACTGGCCCATCACTGGCCTTGAAGCCACACAGCCCTCTCCTCGCCTAATAATGCCCCCCCCCCATGGGAAGGCAAGGGGCCAACACCAGAGCTCAGGCCTGTCCTCCCACTGTCACTTAGCTCCAAGGAGGAGGCTGGAACAAGAAAACTCAAGTTGGATCACTCCTTCGAAGTGGTGGCGAACCTATGGCACATATTTATCACTGAAAGCTCCCCATTGCCCCCCAACTGACACTGGTTCCAGCTCTACACAGGCTCTTGCTGTGCAGACAGCACCTTTGTGCAAGGTGGGAAAGGCAGCCAAATGGTTGGATGCAACTTGTGTCTGCAGAGCTTGGTGAGGAAAGCAAAGGGCAATTTTCTCTGCCTCACCTTATCCTAGGAATTTTGACCTCACTTTCCCCTCAACCCCTGTCTATTTTAAGCAAGAAAAAGAAAATCACATGCCACTAACATGGGCACATTCCTAAAGAATGGAAAATGGACACTTTCCCAAGGGCAGAACCCTGCTTCCTTCTTTCTTCTTCAGCTTCCTTAGGTCCAAAGCCTTCAGGCATTCTGCACAGCCCTTGGTTCCACCGGCGCAGCCCAGGCAGGAGTGGAGCAAAGGCAGGGCCTGGCGCTCTGTGGGAGAAGCCAAAGCCAGGAGCCAGAGCCCAGGTTAACAGGAGACTCCACGGCTAGCGCAGGGATGGAAGACATGCAGTAATTTGGTCTCCCTGTCCTCAGGTGTGCGGAGGCTTGTGGAGGACAGCAGGGCTCTCCCACTTACACTGAAAGTCAGCGTGGCCCTGCTCCCTTGTCATCCTTCTGCTTTCCTGACATCCCTGAGGAATAAACTCCGCCCCGCCCGGGATGCAGGGTGAGGGGTGTGCCCTGGTGGGGCCCATCACAGTCCCAGTCCCACCCGTTGCAGCCCACTTCAACTGGTTTCTGAGCACCAGGCCCCTGTGCGGTCTCCTTTAGCAGTCTGGGGAGGTCTCTGGAGTTGCTCCATCGAGAAGCATCAGCAATCCTGTCTCTTCTGACCTCGCCATTCTATCGTCACTGGGTGCTGTGATCTGCCTCTAAAACATACGTGGAATCTGTGCTGCCAGCACACTGGCCCCACCTTGGTCTCCCCTCCCTGGTGGTAACATTTCATTTTTCTTCCCCCCCTGGTACTGGGGATCGAACTCAGGATCTTGCACTTGCCGGGCAGGCATGGCGGCTGAGCTAAATCCCCAGCCTGGGGTGGTTAAGGAAGGAAATTGGAACCTGCCACATCCTTCCCTAAAACCTAATCCAAATGCTGCCTAATCCATTTAAAATAGGATGCAGTGCCGGAGACCTGGCTCAGTGGTGCCACCACTTGCCTTGTAAGCACAAGGTCCTGAGTTCGATCCCCAGTACCAAACCAAACAGGATGCAAAGAAAACCTTAGATGCCCTGTGTGCTCCAGCCCAGCACATCCCCCCCCCCCTTTTTGTCTCTTTGCACACACACAATCCTTTTTTTTTGGACTACAGATTGAACCTAAGGCCTTTGCACTGAGCTACATCCCCAGCTCTTTTTAAACTTTGAGATAAGGTCTTGCTAAACCATTAGGTTGCCCAGGCTGGGCTTGAACTTGTGGTCCTCCTGCCTCAGCCTCCCAGAGTGCTAGGATTACAGGTGCATGCCACCACCCTTGGCTGTCCTTTCAGATCTTAAATGAGCCAAGCTCTGAGCCACCTCACACTGCCCTTCCTATTTCCTGGGTCCTCCTAGCCCTCCCGCTTGGTGGGGGCTCAGCTTAAATGCCAGCCCTCAGAGAGGCTTCCTTGAACTACCCAGAAAGACCAGAGAAGATAGCCCCTTTCTTTATGCCTTCTCACTGAACCTCATTCTGCTTCCTCTTAGCACTAATGATCACCTGGGACCATCTATTCTTTGCTTCCTTGTCTTCCTGGCTCTCTCGTAGGCTCTACTTCAAGGAAAGGATCATCTGTGCCTTGCATAGCAGCTGGTCCTTCATCCTTATTTGTTATCTCACAAGTGAATGGAAGGACTTCAAGCCTGTCATGCCCCTGACGCTTGCAGGTACAATGGGCACTTAGAAGCAGAATGCCCCTGTGTAGCTGTGCAGATTGGGCAGTACACACCTGGGGGCCATTCTAACTAGAGGCCATGAGAAAGGGGTGCAGCACACAGCCCAGGGCTGCTTGGGGCTGGAAAGCTCTGTGACACGGTGCCCAGAGCCATGCTGTGCAAGAGGAGGAAGGCCTCCGAAATCCCTCCAGACCATGGAGCGAGAGGTGGCTCTGGCCAGTGATGGGCAGGCCTGCTTAGCTGAAGACCCAGCCCGGCCTTATTCTCAGTGGGAAAGGAAAGGGATGGCACAAGGCCTCGAAGGCGTTCCAGCAGGGCCGGAAGGCTCAGGATGGCTATTTCCTTCCAGCATGCCTCTGGGGAGTTAAGATGGAGGAGGCTGGGAGAGGTGTGTTGTTTTCTGGTGCCAAAGGCAGCTGAGACTGATGTTCTGTGGACCGGCCCACTCCATCGATCTCCCAGCACCTAAGCAGAGCTAAGAACCGCCAGGCTGCCTGTCCTTGAGAGAGCTACACACACAAGGTATAAATCCAGTCCCACCATTCAGACTCAAAGAATTTTGGGGCTTTTAGATTCTTTACCCAAGTATTCCTCTCAAGAGCAGAGTCCTCTGTACCTTCAAACATGCATTTGAGTGATACACATTCAGTCTCCTCAGGCAACTGAACAAGCTAGGCATGGTGGCGCATGCCTGTAATCCCAGCACTCTGGAAAGCTGAGGCAGAAGGATTGAAAGTTTGAGGCCAGCCTGAACAACTTAGCAAGACTCTGTCTCAAAACTAAAAAATTAAAAATGGGCCTAGGATGTAGCTCAGTCAGTCACCATCTGGCATCTAGTGAATGCTGACTACATATTATTGTTATTAGTAGTGCCATAATTAATGCTTATTAGAATTTTATAGCTCCTGCCTTAGGTACATCCAGGAGACCCTTCTCACTGAGCACAGCATCCCACCTAACTGAGAACAAGGCCTGGGCTTTGCTCACTCCAGTGGGGTGCTTACCTTGGTGGGGCTCCACTGAGGACACTTCCACTTCTGTGTACTCCACATCTGAGTTTGTAGAATCTGTTTAAAGGAACCACAGCACCCTGTGTTTAGACAGCGTCTGCCTTGGGGGATGTCTCCCCAAAGCCTCTTGCACTCATAGGTAGGGCTTTTGGAAGTGACTGATTATGGGTGAGTGATACTGGGTCATGGGTGTGTGATTCTGGATTCGTCCACTGATTGGTTTAGCATGGTTGTGGGTGATGGGTTTACTGAAGAGGGAAGACCCACCGTGGGTGTCAGTGGCACCAAGCAATAGGCTTGTAGCCTGGATGGAATAAAAAGGGAAAGAAGGCTTGCTGCTTCCTGCCTGCCATGGACTATCTCTCCTCTGCCATGCCCCTCTGCCATGCCACTCTGCCTTGGAGCCAGCCAACTATGGACTGAAACCTCTACAAACTGTGAGCTAAATAAACTTTTCCTCCATTAATCTGTGGGTATCAGGTATTTTGTCCCAGAAATGAGAAAGTAACTAAGACAACCTGGTTCTTTCCTACTTGGATTTAGGTTGTGTTTCCATTAAGGACCCTAGATAGCATCTTTGGAGAATCAATTTTATTTATTTTATACAATCTATTTTATCTATTTTATACATGAGTTAGTTACAAGGACATTAAAAAGGCTGGGAAGGGGCCAGGGATTTAGTTCAGTGGTTTCACTGCCTGCTGTGCAAGCTCAAGGACCTGCGTTCAATCCCTGGTACCAAAAAAACAAAACAAAGCAAAAAGGCTGGGTAGTTATCCAGCTGCCTTAAAGTTTTAGTTTTCTTTTTTCTTACAGGTCTTTTTTGTTTGTTTGTTTGTTTTGTTTTTGGAACTGGGGATTGGGCTTGGGTCCTTCTTCGGTGGAACCACTGAGCTAAATCCCCCGCCCTACAGGTCTCTTTTTAATGCAAAAGCTTCAAATGAAAAACTCAATTAGATAATTACCTTTACTTTCATTTAGTGGTTTCATTGCATGGTTTCCAACTTCATCACTGTAACCTAGTTGAAAAATAACAACTGGGATGAGTGACAATAGAAATTCTAGTTTTCTATAACTAAAAATTCATCCAGGCATGGTAGTGCATGCCTGTAATCTTAGCACTGTGGGAGGCTCAGACAGGAGGATCACAAGTTTAAGCCCAGCCTAGGCAACTTAGCAAGACCCTGTCACACACACAAAAAAAAAGAGTAGGGGATGCAGCTCAGCGTGAAGGCTGAGTCCAATCTCCAGTACCACTAAAAACCAAATAAACAGAAAACAAAACAAAAAACTTATTTTCTGAGGTACTATTATAGAATTAGAGAACATGGGCATATTATTCACAAACCTGTTGATAAAGAAAATTCTCCAAATGTGGTCTGGGGCAGAACTTTGCGTGATGTAATGAGAGCCCCTTGGGGGCAGTAGCTAGCGTCCTTGCTAAAATGCTTGAGCAAATTTCTGACAGCCCAAATAAGATTAAGAACTGCTGGGACTGCCCACCCCACTGAGTGGACCTGAAAGCAGAGGGTGAGCCTCATAACAAGTATTCCTTCACTGGGCTTTTTTTTGAAAGTTTGTATATAGCCCTTTTGCTTAATTTCAGGTTCTTTATTTTTTGCTACCAGGGATTGAACTCAGGTCTTTGCAGTTGTGAGGCAGCAGCGGAACCACTGAGCTAAATCCCCACCTGGGCTTTTTTTTTTTTTAATGCTTCCACTAAGAGCAAAATCTTTAACTTGGTTTCCCTTTATGCCAAAGAAAAGTAACACTGTGTTATGCCTGTAATAATTCCATCTGAGAAGATGTTTTACCAGCACTTTAATTCGCTACCTGGCCTTATCTTTGGGCAACATTCAGTTTTTTAAGGTAACAGGGTATGAGGATGATTCTCCATTTTTCATTTCACAGGACATAGAATAAAATGCTCTGGCTTTCAAGTACTTTTTGTTTTGTTTGTTGTTGTTGTTAGGTCACCATCCTGTGGGTGATTAGATAAGTATCCCTGCTTGAAGCCCAGGATTTCCCTTCTAGTTTTAACCCCACTCACTTACAGATGGCAAACTCTTAGCAACTGAAGGAAATTAGGACTTTACCATAATGACTGTTGGCTTCAATATTAGGCTCTGACACCTTTTCATTGTTGGATTTCAGAAGTGGTGCTGCTGGCCTTAAAATAAAAGTTAAAAAGGAAATATATATATTAAACATTTTTTTCCCTCTAGCCCCAACCCAACAAAACCATTAAAGGAAAATCATAAGAAAGCAGAAAGAGCCTTCCAAACTAAAGAAAGCTTTCCCTGCACATTTGGGAAACTAGCATGTTTTTCAGCTCTAAGATTATTTGACCAAACTTTCTGGGGCTAACATAAGTATCAAGGCCAAAGAGTACAGGGACACCCAGGAGCACCAGGAGTGCTTTACCAGGCCACTCTCAATTCCTTAAATCCTCATCTTGTGCTGCTGTTTCTCGCCACAACACAGCCAACTATTTCCATACTATTACATTTTCAATATCAAAATTAAAAATAGTATAAAAAAATTAAGGTCAATTCTGTTTTGCCAGTAAGTTAAATTGTCATTTTCCCTCTACTTCCATTATAAATTCATAAGGAATAGAGGATTTCACAAATATTTGTCAAGAAAGGACATGATCTGACCATAAAAGCCATTTCCTTCCATGAAAGGGTAGTTGGCAATCATCCACTAAAGGCACACACACACACACCCATATCCTAGGCCTTTATTTTTCTGAATTTTCCAAGACTCAGAACTATCCAGTAATCAGACTTTCCCATAGCTTACTCCAGCCATGCCCACAACACAGCTATCCGCTCTTACAAGGACACTGACCTGGACATTTCCACGGGCATCTGCTTGGCTTTAAAAAAGAAAAAGAAAAATCAAAATCAGTATAAAGTATCTATATCCACACCAGAGGAATAGTCATTTCTACCACATTTAACTTTCCTGAAGATTGTGTACTCATAAAAAAGAGAGGAAAGAAAGATAGATATACTCATGCTTGAAAAAGAAAGTCAGAAAAGGAAAGGAAGAAAGGTGTATCCATGAGCTGAGCTCAGTGGTAATCCCAGCTACTTGGGAGGCTGAGGCAGGAAGATCATGACTTCAAGGCCAGTCTGGGCAGCATAGTGACTCTTCATTTCAATTAAGAGGTGGTAAGGGGCCAGGGATTTAGCCCAGTGGTTCTGCCACCTGCCTCGAAAGCACAAGGTTCCGAGTTTGATCTCCGGTACCAAAAAACAAAACATCAACATCAATTAGAGGTGTTTTTTTCTTGGTCTTAAGCAGAAATTTCACATCATTTCCCCAGATATCTGACATTTTGATTATTTCAGACAGAAGCAATTTTTGTTAGTGGGGTGTGATGGAGATGAAGATAATGGTATAGGAACCAGATTAGTCACCTAAGGGGGAAGCTATCTTTCTGATTCAGTACAATTCCAAAAATTAAAGGTTAAATTGATCCTTGAACTTTTAATTCCAAAGTAGCTTGAGACCGACTTTGGGATCAGCTTTGGAAAAGGTGTTTGTTTGGAAGCTGCCTCTTTTCATGGAGTTACAGTTTTCTTGCTTGAGAAAATATCCAGGGTCCCCCCTTGTCTTAGTTACTTTCTCATTGCTGGCACAAAATACCTGACATCCTCAAATTAAAGGAGCAAAGGTTTATTTTGGCTCACAGTTTATAGAACTTTCAGTCCACAGTCAGCTGGCTCCAAGCCAAGGAGGCATCGCAGAGGGGCATCGCAGAGGAGAAACAGTTCATGATGTGGCAAGCAGGAGGCAGGGAATGTTCAAGGCAGGAGGAATATATACAAATATATCCAGGTCATGCCCACAGTGACCCAGCTCCTCCCACCAGGCATCTCCTCCCAACATCTCACCCAGATAAAAACCCATCAGTGGACTAATCCAGTATCACACACCCACGATCCAGTCACCTCCAAAAAACCCCACCTATGAGCATATGAGGCTTTGAGGGGACATCTAGATATAAGCCATAACATTTTGCCCCTGGCCTCCAAAAGACTTTTGTGCATCTCTTTATACAAAATGCATTTAGTCCATCTTTTAAGAGTTGCCAAAGTCCTAACAGTTTCAGCATTGCTGAAAAGTCCAAGTTCAAATTCTCCTCTGAGATTTAAGGCAAACTCTTAGCTGTGAGCTCCTGTGAAAAACACCAAAAAACCCAACACTTCCAACATACAATGGCATAAGATAAACATTCTCATTCCAAAGATGCTGGGCACGGTGGCACATGTCTGTAATCCTAGCATCAGGAGGCTGAGGCAGAAGGATTTCCACAAGTTCAAGGCCAGCCTGGGCTACATAGTGAACTCAAAGCCAGCCTGAACTACATAGCAAGACCCTGTCTCATATACAAAAAATAAAAAACAAACACACAAACAAAAACAAAGGTAGAAATAGGGGGACAGAAAGGAATGGGACAAGAGACCAAAATCCAGCAGGGCAAATGTTAAATCCTGTAGTTCCATGTCCAGCATCTTGGGCAATCTGTGGCAAGATGTGAACTCTGAAGGGCTTGGATGGCCCCACTCCTACAACACTGCTGGTGGTTGTCTCTCTTATGGCCTCTCTCTTGGGCCAGCTCTGCTCATTCTTTGAAGTTTTCCTCAGACGATCCATGTTCCTGGCTTCTCCAACCTTCTGGGGTCTCCACTGCACTTTCAGCTTCATGCTCACAGATTCACATACTACCCTCTCAGGGGCACACTGCCTGGCCTCCCAGGCCTTCTTCTGAAGTCTTCCTGACCACACAACTCTTGGATTCTGCATGTGCCTAAAACCAGCACCACATGGATAATGCCAAAGTCTGCCACCAGCTGAGCAGTAGCCAGGTTTCCTTCTCTTTTGGCTATAGGGGTCGAGGGCTTGGACTGCTGAGCACTATGAACCCAATCTGGAGGAACAAACTCCCCAGGCCATCACCATTCTGGAACATGGTGCCCTGGGGCTCTCTTCTCAAAGCAAAGTCTACCTTTGTAATTTTGAGGATGCAAAGGGTAGAGTCCTGCTGATTCTAGTGATACTCATAGATCAACTTTTCTATTGTCCTATTTCAAAGTACTTGGCTTTCTAAACCAATTGTTTCAGCAACCAACTTCTCCTCTGTTCCATCTTTGCAGGCTCCAACTTTACTGGAGCTTCATTTCTGGCCAAACTCAAAACTTCTAAAAATCATTCCACTGGGCTGTTTGCTCTTGATTCATAAAGCAGAGCTAGCTAAAAACCTCCACCAATAGCCATGCCACCACCTCAACATTAGACTGCCTTGAATTTCTTCTGCTAGATTAGTCTACTGTCCTTAATCTCAGTCTTTTACAATGTCTCAGGACATGAACAAAATGCAGACAAATTTTCTGCCACAGAATAACACACATGGCCTAGAATCCAACTGCCAATCCAATCCTTCTTCCCAGCTGAAACCTCCTGAGCCTGGTCTCTACCAGCTGCATTTCTATGAACATTCTGGTCTTCTAAGCTCCACCAGAATCTCCCATCAAGCTCAGATTACACCATTCCAGAGCTGCTTCTTCAGTGGGCATCTCCAAACCTTTCCAAACTCTTCCCACAAGTCAGTTCCAAAGGCTCTTGAACCTTGTGTCCAGATAGTGTCACAGCAATGATCCCATTTCTCTGATACCAAATTTTGTCTTAGTTAATTTCTTGTGGCTGGGACAAAACATCTGACATCCACAAGTTAAAGGAGGAATGGTTTATTTTAGCTCACAATTTGTAGAGGTTTCAGTTCACAGGTGACTGACTTCAAGCTAGGGCAGCATGGCAGTTTATGGTATGGCAGACAGGAAGAAGGGAGCACTCAAGGCAGGAGGACAGAGATATATATATCCAGGCCATGCCCACAGTGACCCACCTCCTCCCACCAGGCTTCACCTCTCAGCATCACATTCAGCTATAAACCCCTCAATGGACTAATCCAGTATCACACACCCATGAGTCTGTCACTTCCTCAAAACCTCACCTATGAGCACCTAAGACTTTGAGGAGACATCTAGATATAAGCCACATGCTTCTCATCCCATCTGCCTCCTACCATCCAAGGCAGCAGCACCAGAGCTCCCAAAGAACCCACCTTAGCCCACAAAATTTGTTTTCAGAATGTACAGGTAATGTGCCCTTTCCCTCGAATCTTGGCTAACCGATCTTGTTCCTGAGAGCTTGCAAGAATCCCTAGCTTCCCATCCATGTTTGGCTAATCCCAATCACAGGGCAGAAATCATGGTACTAGTGGCAGGTTGACTGGGAAGCATTCAAGGCATGTGTGCATGTGTGTGTGCATGCGCCTGTGTCCATGGGACTCCCTCCCAGTTATGGGACCAGATGTGGTCAAACCCCACTGAAACAGCCTCTTCTGACCACATGAAGATGCATCTTCTCCCATCTTCCCCAGTTGGTTGCCTAACTAGGAAATTAACCACTTTGATTTTTGCCTATCTAAATCTAGGGGCAGCAAGAGCTCCATGCCCAGGATCTTTGGTAACCAAGGTGACACCCCAAGAAGAAAAATCAGGGACTCCTCCTCAGTTCCCTCTGGGGCACTGCACATCCATGGCCAGTTTCCTGTCAAAGACCACATGTCATAATGGAGGGAAGGAAACTGCTCACCTTTAGCTTTCCTCATCACATAGCATTTGGCTCCAACTATCAAGGTGGCAATTATCACTCCAATTATGACAACTGCGATAAGTCCTTTCTTCCATGGGGCAAGAAAGACTGGAAATGGAAAAGGGGAGAAAAGGAAATATAAAGGTTATTTCTCTGAAATAATATTAGGTTTAAGCAACAATTAAGACTGATTTTACAATTCTTTTTTTTTCTTTCTTTCTTTTTTTGGTACCGGGGATCAAACTCTGATCTTTTACAATTTTTGTAACTAGCATCTAATCTTGGCATCTACCTCTGTAGATGCTGTAGTCATTGCAGGTACAAAATTGGTTATTTCTGCTGTGAACTGAGGTCAGATGTAGTCTTCAGGGAGGGATCAAACCAACTCTGCTGGGTAGACTCCATTTTTGGAGTGTCTGTTAGCTTTTTTCCTTTCTAGGAAGCTGCCCTTCCCCCCATAGGTGGGGGTCCCACATAGGTGGGCTCCCGTAACCATGTCCTATCTGTGTGACTCAATACCTATGGCTGCCAATGTGACCCAAGGTGAGTCAACTGGTGTCTGTCTACCAAGAATTTAGAGTTGGGACTGTATGAAATACTTCCAACTCCTTATAAACTATTCCTCTTTTTACTAAGTTAATCTGAGTGGGTTTCTGTCACTTACAATGAGAGAGTCTGAGGACATGTGTGTCTTAACCCTCAGTGATCGAGCTGAACCCAGTCCCTCTTTCAAAGGGTGTATTTTCTGTCCTCCCCTCAGAGCCTATACTGCACCTCTATATTGAAACCTTGACTCACCTTTGACCATCAACATGTTGCTTTGGGTGCTGCTTTGGGTGACACTCGCTTTGTTGGAGGCCATGCAGTAGTACTGTCCCTCCTGCTCCTTGCTAGCCTGTGTCTTATGCCAAATCACATGGGTATCATTCGAGATGGCTTGGTGGAAGGGCTTGGACTCCTTGTCTTTGTAAAACTTATATGTGATTGGACCAGTTCCTTCATTCACGGAGCACTGAAGCACAATTTCCTTCCCAGACTCCACCTCTGCACTCCTTAGGATAGTAAGCTTGACCTGGTACACTGGGGCTGGAAAACAGGAAAAGGATTAGCTCTGAGCAGTGAAGAGCTAGCCAGCAGATTGGTGCTCTAACTTACAAGTCACCTCTTGTGAACACAGGGGGTTTGAGCTCAGGGAGCGGCTGGCTGGATGAAGCTGGGCACCAGATCTGGGATGGTCTTGGTCCCTTACTAAGGCAGGTGACCAGAGGACATGGCCCAACTTGACATCCTCTCTCATTGTGTAGCACAAGGGTGTGGAGGCTCAGAGCCAGACTGTTTGGGCTCAAGTACCAACTCTACCACCCACCAGCTATTTGCCTTAATTTGCTCATCATAAATCAAGAATACTACAAGTCTCATGCTGCTACATGGGGATAATTTACTGCAATACTTACACAGGCATGGATAATATTTAGAGCTCTGTAAATGTTAGCACTAATGATGACTGGCCCCCACCCCCGCCCTTTTTGTACTGGGAATTGAACCAGGGGCCTTTGCACTGAGTTACATCCCTAGTCCTTTTTAATTTTTTTTATTTTGAGACAAGGTCAAGCTAATTTGCTAAGTGTTCCCGGCTAGGCTTGAACTTGCAATCTTCCTGCCTTAGCCTTCCAGAGTTCTAGAATTACAGCCATGTGCTATCTCACTCAGCATGTCAATTTAATTTCAACCAACAGCTTCCCATGGACTTCTGCATTTGCCTCTTAACATATCCCAAGGGTGAGATGGCACATGTCTATAATCCTGGCATGAGGGAGGCTGAGGCAGAAGGATTGCTGTGAGTTTGAGGCCAGCTGGGCTATGTAGTGAGTTCAAGACTAACCTGGAATACATAGTGAGATCCTGTCTCACACACACACACACAAAACTCAAACAAACAAAAAAAAAATAAAAAGGCAGCATTTAAAACCAAAACCAAAAAGCAATCAAAACAAACAAAACTCCAAAACCAAAATAAATAAATAAATAAATAAAATGCATCCTGAGACCAGAAGTCTGCCCTCCTCAGTGATACAGGTTTCCCAAGGACTGATTCTTATCAAGTCCTTCTTTCTTCTAATTCTTCACTGCACTGCATAACATGCAGTTAATAGGCTGCATGTCAATGATAATAATATGTAGCTATTAAAAAAAAAGAAGACAAAGTGCTGAGAGGAGGAAACCTTAGTAAGCTTCTTACACTAGACGGAGAATGCTGAAGAGATGCAAGCAATGGAACCCCTAAGGTCTTCTAAGAGGCATAAGATGGGAGCTTCAGGAAAAATAGCCACCCTCAAGATATGAGAACTCCAGGAATATGTTAGCAACTCTCATAAGACCAGGGCCTACAGCTTTGACTGCTGCCTGCTCCACAGGAGACAGAGCTGCTCCAGCCGGGCCATCAATCAGGAAACATTGTGGGCTGCGATTCTCAGGGGTGGCTCTCCATTCATCTGATTTTTTTTTTGAGACAGGATCTTAATATATAATCCAGGATGGCCTCAAACTCATGGCAATCCTCCTGCCTCAGCCTCCAGAGTGCTGGGATTACAGGTGTGCACTACCAGCCCGGCCTCTCCATTCATCTGAAAAGGAGCAAAGGCCAAGGGAGCCAAACACCCAACTTCATTGCTTCCTGAATTCAGGACACATTCTCTCTTGTGCTATTTTAGTTTATTTTTTAAAATTGTATATTTTATTTATTTATTTATTTATATTTTGGTACCAGGGATCAAACTTGAGACATTGCGCTTGCGAGGCAGGTGGTGGAACCACTGAGCTAAATCCCTGGCCCTCTTGTGCTATTTTAGAAGTTCACTTGAAAGGTCCAAAGAGAGATTACACTGGGCACATCAAGAGACCCCAAATATTTTCCATCCCCATTTTCTGGGCCTGGTTATGCTTTGACGCATATCTGCTTTATGGACTTTGTGAAGGTCTCACCCACTTATTTTACTGACCCTACAATCCCTAGGTAAGCCCAAGCCCCCCAGAATGTTAACCAAATCCCTTATGATTTCTTATAACACAGCAACTTACCTATCACCTTGATGCTCAAAACCTCACTGGATACTTCAGGGTAGGAATGACAGTTATCTGCAATGCATTTGTATTCCACATCTTTGGTTGGGTTATCCTGGAATACTGCAGGATCATTTGAGGTCTTTGTAATATTCTCTAAAACATCACTTCCTTTTAAAAGGTGATAAGTAATAGGTGAAGTTCCATTTATTGATTGGCAACTGACTCTTATGGACTGTCCTTTTATGATCTCAGACTTGGTGTCATGAAAAATCCTGGGCTCGGAGATATTTTCTAGAACAAGAGAGAGAGAAATAACCTGAATGGCAACAAAGCAATGCATGCAGCCTCACAGCTTCCTTCTCCAAACTCTAGTTTTTTGTTTCTGTCACCATGATAATTTGAAATTCCTGCTTGCCCTGTGAGTGCATGTATGAGTGTGTGTGTGTGTATGTGCATGCACGCATGTATGTATAATGATGAGGGAGAGGGAAAGAGAAGTATTAAAGTGGATGGGGTGTGGCTCAGCGGTGGAGCATTTGCCTCGCCTAGCATGTATGAAGCCCTGAGTTTGGTCCCTAGCACCACCACCACCACAAACAAAACGAAACAAAACAAAACACTGGGGATGTAGCTCATTGTGAAGGCCCTGGATTCAATACCTAGAGCACAGCTCCCGCCCACTACACACACACAAGGAATGTAGACAAAATAAAGAATGATGCAAATTCAAGGAAATCATTACGTCCCCATAAATGCATGTTTATATTTTATTTATTTATTTATTTATTGGTACCAAGGATCAAACTCGAGACCTTGTGCTTGCAAAGCAGGCACCAGAACCACTGAGCTAAATCCCTGGCCTGCATGTTTATATTTTAATATAACTCACTTGCACATATACATATACTTTTTATATGTCGAGCAAAAGCATAAGAAAAGCATAGCAAGGATTCCAACAGAATATGTCTGGAAATAAACCCTCAGGCACTGAGGTGGTACATACCTATCATCTCGGCTACTGGAGAGGCTGAGGCAAGAAGAGCACCTTCGAGGCCAGCCTGGGCAACTTACTGAGACTTTGTCTCAAAATAAAAAAATTGTTTAGGGCCGGGCATTTAGCTCAGTGGTTCTATCACTGTCTCACAAGTGCAAGGTCCCAAGTTCGATCCTCAGTACCCCCCCAAAAAAAAAAGAAAGAAAGAAAGAAAGAAAGAAAGAAAGAAAGAGAGAGAATCAGAGACGGTGACTTCTCTGAGGTTCCATGTTCACTTAGGATCTTGATACTCAGTGTGGTCCAGCGGCTGCAGCATTAGCATCGCCAAGTACTCCTTAGAGAAGCAGAGCCTGGTTCAGGCTGTCCCTCTGGCCAACTGAATTAGAACCTATGTTTTAACCAGGTCTTGCATGCACATTCAAGTCCGGGAAGCTGCCTTTCCATTCCACCCACTGGAAGTCCTACCCCTTCTGCTTAGCTGGGATACGGATAAAAACTATTCAGATCTTTTGTTTTTGTTTTTTAAAAAATGAGTTAAGGGCCGGGGATTTAGCTCAGTGGTTCTGCCGCCTGCCTTGCAAGGGCAAGGACCTGAGTTCGATCCCCAGTACCAAAAAAAAAAAAAAAAGAGTTAATTGTTCATTTGGTTTTTAAAAAAATCTATTTTGCAGTACTGGGGATTTGCACTGAGCTACCTCATTATCTCTTAAAAAAAAATTTTATTTTGATACAGGGTCTCACTAAGGCTAGGCTGGAATTTGTGGTCGGTCCTCCTGCCCTGGCCTCTCAGGGTGCTGGGATTACAAGTGTGCACCACTACACCTGGCTAAATCCCTGGACTTGATCTCGGGCAGCAACACTGTCCTTATAGAGCCTCTCTTCTGTACTCTGAGCGGGAGTACCACTTGCTCTGTCTGGATCTCCATTTCCCACACTTCTTTCCTCAAGTTCTTGCCCAGCCTGAGCCTGATCTGCCTTCAGACTGGGGAGGGTGGCACCAGCGATCTGCTTCCTTCCTCCCACTCAATCCAGCTGCTCCCTGAGCCAGCAAGGACATACTCACCACACACTGTGATCTGGACGGCATTGCTTCTCTTGACCACTTTGCCAATGCCTGCGGTGCAGCCGTAGGTCCCGCTGTCTCGCCCGTCAGTGATCTTGGTGAAATTCTGGCCCTGTGACACGATCATGCCTTCCTTCTCGATAGTGAAGTTGGCTGGCGGGGCTCCTGGGATGGAGCACAGCAGGTCCAACTTTTCACCTTGGTCCACACGGGTGGAGGAAAATTCCAGCATTGGCTTGGGAAACAGTTCTGGAAAACACCGAGTAGGAAGGGGACAAGATGTGTCTGGGCACCAATTCAAGCACCTGCCTGGAGAGCTCCGTGGCCCAGCTCCTTTGGGCAGAACCAATTCCCACCTTCCTGCCAAAAGGCTGCCTTTGATCCTTAATGTACCTTAAAGAGCTGTGACTCTTTGTGTGCCTGGGTCCCAGTGAGAGCTCCTGCTTGCCTGATGATCCAATTTATTTCACAGAAAAGTTCTATAACTTGTATTCATTCACGCATTCACTCATTTATTTGTTTACTCACACATTGCACTTCACAAAGACTTACTGCAGACGATTTCTGTGGGAGGCACCTTGGTCTGCATGGGGGAAACAGTCTTGGACTTCAAAGTGCTTACATCTAGTGAATGATTCAAACTTGGTACATGCAGCAAAGCCCACAAAAGGGACCCTGAACTTCACCTTGGAGGCCTGAAACTCTCCTTGCAGGAAGTTACCCAGGGGCAGTGGCCTAAGCAGCATGCCTTAGTCTGTTATGCTGTAAGGAACTGCCACAGACTGGTCTATTTGTGTCTGTGAAGTCCTCAAAGGCAAACCCTGGTCTCAGGTAGTTCTCGATTCCCAATAACTTGCCCAGCATGCAGAAGGTGTTCAATATACATTGAATTAATACTTTTCTCTAGTAAGATAATATAAATGCTATCAGTGAAAAACATGGCCATCAACAAACATGTCATTAGCAATAATTCACTAAATTGCTAGCAAACACTATGAATCAGCAGAATCTAACATATCCGCCAATCACTCCCTTGGGCAGTTGGCAGCCTACCTACCTATGACATGAGAGCTATGGCTGTGACTGCATAGTCAGTGATAGAACACTTTCCCCAAGGGTCCCAGGGGAGGACACTCTCTGTCCTTGGAAATACAAGAAAGGTCATGTATCTATTTTAGACATTAATTTATTTAGAGAGAATTAAAGCCAGGTAAGGGAGTAGAAGGCAGAGGGAACTTTAAAGCACCTAGGTGTGGAAAGCAAACAGGCCTGAGGGTGACTCCTGTTGTGCCATGTGGTGACCCTGTCATTCTTAGGTAAGTTACTAACTTCCCAGCCTCAGTTTCTATAACCGTAAAATGGGTATGAAAATTATCTCCCTCCTAGAGTTTTATGAGCATGAAGTAAAAATGCATATAAACCTTTGTAGTGTTCAACAGTGGAGAATCATTACAATTTTTTAGTTTCCTCATGTTTTTTCAGCCCCAGCCCTGTCACAGGGCCTGTATGCAGGGTCTAACATAGGCTTGGCACAGAAGAAAGATAAATGTTAGGGCCGGGGATTTAGCTCAGTGGTTTCGCCACCTGCTGCGCAAGCACAAGGACCCGAGTTCGATCCCTGGTACCAAAAAAAAAAAAGATAAATGTCATATGACTGAGGAAACTTTGTTAACATCCGAGTGCTTATTCTGTACAGACACTGTGTTAACACTTCATTTGATCCTTATACCGGCCCCATGACGTGAGTGCCATATCCATCCCATCTCATAGAGCTGCAGCAAGTTCAATACCTTGCCTACCATCTCAGAGGAAGTGAGCGGCCGGGCTGGGATTTGGTGCCAGAGCCTGAGTGCTCAACCACCCCAGCACAGCACAGTGCTTCCTGGCTGTGCCTCGACTTCTCCCCACGAGTACCAAAGCCCAGAGCACAGCCAGAAGAAGCACCAGCTCTCACTGGACATCCCGGACTGCTTCTCGAGCACGCCATTAGCCAATGTCCTCCCAGAGCACCCCTACCTGTGATGTTGACCACGATGCTGCTGACCTTGGACAGGCGACTGGACTCCACTTTGCATGTGTAGTTGCCGTTGTCCTCTACTGTGGCCATTACTGAATAGACGGCCTCCCTGCTGTGTCTGCTGTGGGCCACAATTGCCTTGTCCTTCTGGATTAGGATTTCTGGAGTCTCATGGGCCAGGTGCGTCACTTGGATGGTGCACCGGATGTGGAGCTGATCTCCTTCTGTGATTACCCCAGGGGGGCTGACTTGGAACTTTGGAGTAGAGAAGGAGGCTACGAGAAAACAGGACAAGCCCATTGGACTCAGGTTCAAACCTGGGCTCTTCCTACTCTTCTGTTCTCCTTTTCCCAACTCCTGTTTTTCCTAATTAATTTTAAAAAATCAGAGCCTAAGATGTAGCTCAGTGGCAACATGCCTGCCTCGCAAGCACAAGGTCCTAAGTTTGATCCCCGGTACCAAAAACAACAACAACAACAAAAACTCAACCTTTCCTCTCAATTCCTTCCCTGGGTTACTCTAATTCTCTTTTCCTTCTAACTCATTTCTATATCTTCAGCCTTCTTGGTTTCAATATTGTGGCTTTCTTGAGCTTCCCAAAGGCCAAATACCTAGCTCTTATCAGTGAACCTTGGAATTCACCATAGCAGGTAGAAATGCCTTGGCCCATGGACTTCTAGGGTGCTCTTATACCGTAACAGGAGCCTTCAAACTGCAGGGAGACTGTCCCTTAGCTTTCGATAGTAACAGCTACATAGACTATATTGCTTCATAGAAATACATTATTTGAATAAAAAAGCAGATTCTAGTCTATTCTACTTGATTTTTTGTTTGTTTGGTTTTTCGAGACAGGGTCTCGCTATGTAGTTCAGGCTGGCCTTGAACTCACTATGTAGCCCACATTGGCCTCAAACTTGCAGCATTCTCCTGCCTCAGCCTCCCCAGTGCTGGGATTATAGGCATGCGCCACCATGCCTAGCAAAATATATATCATATATATTAGATATGTCACAGCCCAGAAAGTTTGAAAAATACTGCCAACATGATTAAGAAGATACTTTAAGTCCTGGGGACAGCTGTTAATCCCTTTCCAATTTTGGGCTCTTTCCCCTACGACCAACCAGAAATTGCATAGAATGACGAGAAGGGGAGCAGGGCTCTGACCTGTCACGGTGACCATCTCTTCACTCCTGGTGGTTTCTGAGGTCTCAATTTGGAACCCCAGAGAAATACTGGCTTGACAGGTGAAATATAAAACATAGTCCTGTTCTCTAATTGGGAATTCCAAGGTCACAAAATTCTGTTCCCAAGAAGTCTTCTCCTTTTTGAGCTTGAAAATTTTTGGATCTTGTTCAAATTTTTCAACTTTGAAATGTATTGGGGCCCTTTCCTCTGGGACGGAACAATTGACAGTCACGACCCCACCTTCTATTGCCTCCTTCTTGTCCAGTGTCATCCTGGGACGTGGCACCCCTTAGGAGAAGGAGAAAGTCTAGTTAGTACCAGTTGGATCTAGTGGCACAAGCCTCCCTCAGCTGTCATTGTGGCCGAGCCATCTGAGGATTCTTCTTTCTCAATACCTGAGTGCAACCCCCTCCTCATACCACAGATATGTACATGCCAGATACTTTGCAAAACACAAGATAAGCTCAAGATCTGATTGGTGCTTTCATGGTTTACAATTCCTTTGGGACAATGGTACAATCAGATTCCCAACTGAGACAGTTTAAAGAGAGAAAAAAACCCAGCCAAGGGCCAGGGATTTAGCTCAGTGGTTCCAGTGCCTGTCAGGCGCCTGTCCGGCACCTGCTGCAGAAGTGCAAGGTCCTGAGTTCGATCCCTGGTACAAAAAAAAAAAAAAAACCAGCCAATATTTATTAGTATTACAATGATTATTGTAATGTATTCAATGCCAACCGTAGGCTAGAGTTGACTTCAATTTATTCTATAAATACTCACTGAGCACCTACTAGGAGCCAGATTCTTTGCTCAGAGCACAAAAATAGGCCAAACAGTATCTCTCTTTACAATTCATAGTCTGGAAGAACAGACAGACACATGAGAAGCATAGCTGTGTATTACTTTATGGCAGAGGCAAATTCAGATCAGTGCATTGTTAGGAGATTCATGGTGGGAACACAGTATATTTACTCCAACTAAAATGGCTCAGACATCACTGGGTGACATAGATATTCTGGGACCCCATCACACCAGCAGTCGGTCATTGACTAAAATGCTATCATAGGACACATGGCTGGCATTGCAGTACACCATGTACCAGACTTGATATCCAGCACTCTACCTGCATGATACCTCTCAATAACTCCCTGAGCTGAATATCAGTGTTGTGCTCACTTTGCTGACAAGGGTTTTGCAATATAGAGTGGTTAAAGGACTTAGCCAGGCAGAAACCTAGGCAGAGAGACTGCAGAATCCAGTGTGTGAACACAGCCTTTTGACAAATAAATCCCACTGAGTGCAGAGAGAGCATCTGAGGTGTTCCCTTCGGGAGACCAGTTTTGTTTGAGAAGGTGTCAGAGAGGAAAAGAGGGAATACTGAGTTGAGTTTTGAAGAAGAAAGTGAAGTTGTATGTGTGCTTGGCTTGTTTGTTTTGTTTGTTTGTTTGTTTGTTTGTTTGTGGTACTGGAGATTGAACCAAGGGCCTTCGCACTGAACTACCTCTCGCGATCTGTTTTATTTATATTTTTTATTTCGAGACAGGGTCTCACTAAGTCACTAAATTGCCCAGCCTGAGCTCAAACTTGGCAGTCTTCCTGCCTTAGTCTCCCAGAGTGCTGGGATTACAGGCATACACTACAACACCCAGCTAGAAAGCATAGTTCTTGAGACAAGATAAAGAAAGGTAACATGGTGGCTCATGTCTGTAAACCCAGCACTCAGGAGACTGAGGCAGGAGGATTGCTGAGAGTTCAATGCCAGCCTGGGTTACATAGTGAGTTCAAGGCCAGCCTGAACTGCATAGACACTGTCTTAAAAAATGAATAAATAAATAAATAAACATAAAAGAAGGGTATTCCCAGGAGAAGGAACAGCACATGCAAAGACAAAGAAGTTAGAAAGAGCCTGGCACACTGGGAACAGGCTTAATGCTTACATTTTCAAGTTAGGAAAATGGCAACGGCTGAGTGAGAAGCATGCTACATGGACAGATGGGCTGGTGTCATCCTCATTCTCAGTTACTATTCCTGCTCCCATGTGCACCCAAATTCCAGCAACTCACCTTTCACCCACAATTGGTACTCCGGAGTGGTCTTCTTCTTTTTGTTGTTCAGAATCACAGTGCATTTGTACGTCCCCGAGTCATGGACCCGGGCTTGAGGAATAAGAAAGTTCTCCGTGTTCTTCACGGAGGAGACGTTGTACAAGAGCACATCGTCCTTATAGAACACCACCTGGTACTGAGGCTTGATGTGCGAGGTGGTGCTGATGTCCACGATGCACTGCAGGGTCAGGTTCTGCCCATTCTGCACCGTCCAGTCTGGCAGGCTCTGCATGTGGATGGTGTTGATGGTGAAAGCTGGGGCAAATGGAAGGCGGGCAGACAAACCATTAGACATGGCCCCGTCACACCCCAGGCATCTATCACATCCTAGCCTGGGTCTCAAATCCCTCAGAGGCCAGGCAGCTCATGACTGTAGGTAGTGGGTTAAATATGAGGCAGGGGATACTGAGCCGTCCCTATTCACAGCAACATCAGGTGGCAACGTGGGACAAACACAAGACTGCAGTCAAGGAGCTGCTGTCATGGTCCCTGCAGGAAGCAGAAGTTCCACTCAGGCTGATGTTCAGGTTCTGGAATTGAACTCAGGACCTTGCGATTGCCAAGCAGGTGCAGCACCACTGAGCTACATCCCTGGCCCCTGGTAATTAACCTCTTTGAACTCAGTCTCCTCATCTCTAAAATGGGAGAATAATAGATTTACAGAAGAACAGCCCCAAAGCACCCAGTCAGCACCAGGTGCACAGAAGTGCCTAACAAGTAGCACCCACCTCTATTCTGAATCCAGAGGGTCAGGCCCAAGAACTTTCCTCCCCTATCCTAGCCTGACTGAATTACTGAATTAGCACAGTCTGGGCTGTCATCTTTCTCTGTCTCTCTCTGTCTCTCTGTCTCTTCCTTCCTTCCTTCCTTCCTTTCCTTCAAAAACTTTTAGATTTAATAGGTGCTAGCAGTTTGTAGACTTTTTTAAAAAGTCAAAAGTCAAGTTGTGGAGCTTAGCTGTGCAGGGTGAGAGGTCCCTGGCTGTCTGGAGCCCTGCTCCTCCAGCTTGCCATGCCTACCTGCAGCCAGTAAGATGGTAAGAACCCCCTTGACACACCCACCGGCGACCAGCTTAGCCCAACCCCATCCTCCACCCCCACCTCCTGGCTGTGCTGCTACCTGGTTCCACACTATAGAGGCACAGGGGGGCATAAAGGCCATTGTCCTGAGCTGCAGAAGTGAACAACAGAGAGAGTGCCTCTCTCAGGCTCCTTGATGAAAACTGAAGCCCACTGGAAAAGTGAAGAGAATCTCTGCAATAAAGGCACACCAGACCACCATATTTGGTTAGTTGGAGGGATCATCACCTCCCATCAGAACCTGGACTATCTTCAGGGGAAGGGCAGCTGAACCTGCAGTAGAGCCTTGCAGAGTTCAACCCTGCAGGAGGACAGGGAGCTCAACTTGGGACTTGCAGCCAGAAATCTGCCTGAATTTCACAGGTCTGCGACTAGCTCGCTGAGACTCATTGATTTATATCTGCACACTGCTGCCCATGTTGTCTATTGTGACAGCAGAGACATACCCTGAAGGAGGCCCTTCATTTTTATCTTTTATTTGTTATTTTCAAAATTATTAATTTTTTTGCTCTTATTTTTAATTTTTATTTTTTCTTTTTCTACTCTTCAAATTTTTATTTTTCTTTTTTCTCTCTTTTCTCTTTTCTTCCTCTCTCTCTTACTCACTCCCTTGTTGTCTCACATTTTTCTTCATCTCCCTTTGTGTTCCTGTTCTGGCCCTAATTCATATTTCTTCTTTATTTTTCTTTTCTTCTCTTTTTCCTTCTCTTGCCTGTGTCCTCTGGCCTCACTGCTAACCTTTCCCTATCCTTCTACCTACCTATCCCTCCCTCCCCAACTCTTTCTAACTCCCCATCCTGAAGGGTAAAGCTGCTATATTGAAGAATTTATTCACTATAAACATATGTTGGTTTGGTCCTTGATTTTGGTTTAATTCACACAGTTAAAGGTGATAGATTAATAACTACCACAAATTGTCATTTTCTAAGATGTACTTGATGCTATGGTGTTGCTGATTGTATCACTTGGGCTAAGGTGTTGTGATTGATCTAATCAGTTGTCCTTCCTTGTATAATGAAAATGAGATAGCCTCAGAGCTATTAGAGACTCAAAACCTAAAGACCAGCTATATCTGGAAGACACCTCTGAGAAGCAATCATTCCATAAAGGTTCTAAATACAAGCAACAAAGATACTTACAATAAGCAACTTGGAAATATCAACCCAGGAATTAAACCAAGGACAGTACCAAAAACAAAAATGAGAAGACATTTAAGCAAGGGGCAAACTCAGACTTCCACCCCACAAAAGGCAAATTCTGGGGGAAACAAGGTGGAAAAGTCTGATAATCAACCACCTGGACACCCTGAACGGATAGCACAGGAAGTAACAAAACAGATGAATGAGGCTCTAGAAAAATTCAAAGCAGAAATAATCTCCAAGATAACTACAGAGATGGTGAACACAGTGAAAGACATGATTAGAGGCTCAAGAACAGAAACAGATAAAAAAAATAGATGAGCTCAGAACCATGCTGGAAGCCATGAATGCCCAGCATAAGAAAGAAATGGAAACCACGATCACCCAACATAAGAAAGAAATGGAATCCATGAAACACATTCCAACAGATATTCAGGAGATTAAAAACTCCACTGAAAGTATGCACAGTAGATTAAAGGAATGTGAAGATAGAATATCAGATATAGAAGACAAGATTGCGGTTAATGACCATGAAAACAGAGATTTCTTAAAATAGTAAGGGACCATGAGAAATCAATCCAGCAGCTGCTAGATGATGCAAAGAAGAATTAACATAAGACTGATAGGAGTCCATGAAAAAACAGGAGAAAGTACAATTGACATTAAAAAAAAAAACTGTTCACAGAAGTAATAGTAGAAAACTTCCCAGACAGAGGTAGAGAATTGGACATACAGGTAAGTGAGGTATATAGAACTCCAAATAGCCATGATAAAAAAAAAAACTACACCTAGACATATAATAGTCAAGATCCCAGAAACCCAACAGAAGAACAAAATCCTACAAGCAGTTAGAGAAAAGAAACAAATCGCCTACAAAGGAAAGCCCATCAGAATCACAGCAGATTTCTCAACACAAACCCTCAAGTCAAGGAGAGCCTGGAGTGAAGTAGTTCAAGCCCTAAAAGAAAATAACTTCCAAGCTAGACTGTTGTATCCTGCAAAATTATCTTTCAAAATCAGTGGGGAAATTAGATACTTCCACAACAAAGAACACCTGAGAAATTTCTTAAACACCAAATCAGCACTCCAAACAATTCTAAACAATATCCTAGAAAAAGACAATGAAGGTCACACCTCCATGAGGCCCAACAGAGGGAAGCCACCAGGCAAGGTAAGAAACTAAAGGGAAAGGGGAAAAAATAAGAAATAAAAGAGCCAACAACAGTAAAACATCATGGCAAGGATGAGTCAATATCTATCAATTATAACCATCAGTGTTAATGGCCTCAATTCACCAATCAAAAGAAACAGACTGGCAGAATGGATTAAGAAGCAAAATCCAACAATGTGCTGTATACAAGAAACATACCTAACTCAAAAAAAAAAATTCATAGACTGAAAGTAGAAGGATGGAAAACAGTTCTCCACATGACAGGAACCCAGAAAGCAGGGGTAGCAATCTTATTTGCAGACAAAGTAGATTTCAAACCAAAATTACTTAAGAGAGACAAAGATGGTCACTACATCCTTGTGAAGGGAACAATCCAAGAGGAAGAGATGACAATCCTAAATATATATGCACCAAATACAAATACCCGCAGCTAAACAAAACAAATATTAATGGACATGAAAAACCAAATAAGCACTAATACAATTGGGGGGGGCGTGGATTTAGCTCAGTGGTTCCGGTGCCTGCCTCACAAGTGCAAGGTCCCAAGTTCAATCCCCGGTACCAAAAAAAAAAATTGTAGTGGGGGACTTCAATACCCCACTATCACAAATAGACAGATCATCTAGACAAAAAATTAGCAACAGAATTCTAGAACTGAACCAAGCTATTGAACAAATGGACTTAATAGATATTTACAGAGTGTTCCACCACACAAAATCAGAATACACATTCTTTTCGGCTGCACAAGGGTCATTCTCCAAAATAGATCACATGCTAGTTCATAGAACATGGCTAAGTAAATGTGAAAAAATTGAAGTTACCCCCTGTATATTATCAGACCATAGTGCAATAAAATTGGAGATCAGTAACATAAGAAACTGCAAAATGCCCACAAACACATTGAAATTGAGTAACACTCTCCTGAATAACCAATGGGTCACAGAGGAAATTAAAGAAGAAATTAGACAGTTTCTACAAGTAAATGATAATGCCAGTACAACATAAAGGAATCGATGGGACACAATGAAAGCAGTTCTATGTGGGAAATTCATAGCAGTGAATGCCCATATTAGGAAAACAGAGAGAACTCAAATAAATAACCTAATCCAGAACCTCAAGCTCCTAGAAAAAAGAAGAGCATAACAAACCCAAAGCTTGTACAAGAGAGGAAATTATAATGATCAGAGCAGAAATCAATCCAATGGAGGCTAAGAGAACGATACTAAAAAAATCAATGAATCAAAGACTTGGTTTTTTGAAAGAATAAATAAAATCAATAAACCTTTAGCCAACCTTATCAAAAAAAAAAGGAAACAAAAGGCTCAAATCCATGCAATTAAGAATGAAAAAGGTGGGGGCCAGGGATTTAGCTCAGTGGTTCTGTCACCTGCCTTGCAAGCACAAAGTCCCAAGTTCGATCCCCGGTACCAAAAAAAAAAAGAATGAAAAAGGTGAAGTCACAACAGACCCAGCAGAAATCCAGAGGATCATCAATACCTACTTTGAGAACCTGTACTGTAACAAAATGGAAAACACAGAAGAAATTGACAGATTCCTAGATACATACAAATTGCCAAAGTTAAATGAAGAAGATATAGAAATTCTAAACACTCCAATTACAATGAGTGAAATTGAAAATGTAATGAAAAATTTACCAACAAAGAAAAGCCCAGGTCCTGATGCCTTCACTGCTGAATTCTACAAGACATTTAAAGAAGAACTATAGCCATTACTCTTTAAACTCATCAAGGAAATTGAAAGGGAAGCAATACTTCCAAATTTATTCCTAGAAGCAAGTGTTACTTTGATTCCAAAACCAGGGAAAGACCCAACCCAAAAAGAGAACTACAGGCCAGTCTCCCTAATGAACATAGATACAAAAATCCTCAAAAAGATACTGGCAAACAGAATACAGAGGGTCATCAAGAAGATCATATACCTGCCAAGGATTTAGCACAGTGGTTCTGCCACCTGCCTCGCAAGTGCAAGGTCCCAAGTTCAATCCCTGATACAAAAAAAAAGATCATACACCCTGACCAAGTTGGATTTATCCCAGGGATGCAAGGATGGTTCAACATATGTAAATCAATAAATGTAATACACTATATTAACAGAGTCAAGGACAAAACCTATATGATCATCTCAGTAGATGCAGAAAAAGCATTCAACAAAATCCAACACCCAGGGCTGGGGATTTAGCTCAGTGGTTATGCTGCCTGCCTCTCAAGCACAAGTTTGATCCCCAGTACCAAAAATAAAAGCAAAAACAAAATCCAACACCCATTCATGATAAAAACCTTACAGAAAATTGGAATAGAAGGTCTTTATCTCAACCTGATTAATGCTATCTATGAAAATTAATGCTATCTATGAAAATCCAACAGCCAACATCATTCTAAATGGTCAAAAACTGAAAACTTTCATGCTAAAATCAGGAACAAGACAAGGATGCCCACTATCACCACTCCTGTTCAATATAGTTCTGGAAACATTAGCCACAGCAATTAGAAAAGAGAAAGAAATAAAAGGAATAAAGATAGGAAAGGAAGAGGTTAAACTGTCATTATTTGCTGACGATATGATACTTTACATAGCAGACCCAAAAAACTCTGCCAAAAAACCAAACCACAACAAAACAAAAATCTCCACCAAAAGACTTCTAGACTTAATTGACAGATTCAGTACAGCAGCTGGATACAAGGTCAACACTCAAAAAACAATAGTCTTCTTATACACAAATAACAGACTCACTAAGAGAGAAATTAGGGAAACAATTCCTTTTACAGTAGCATCCAAAAAAATTAAATATCTAGGAATCAATCTAAAGGAAGCAAACAATCTCTACGATGAAAACTACAGCATTCTGAAAAAAGAGATTGAAGAGGATATAAGAAAATGGAAAGACATCCCTTGTTCCTGGGTAGGAAGAACCAATATAGTGAAAATGGCCATACTTCCAAAACTACTATATAGATTTAATGCAATGCTGATTGAAATTCCAACAATATACTTCACAGAACTAGAGAAAACAATCCAAAAATTCATTTGGAACCAGAAGAGACCTAGAATAGCAAAAGCAATTCTAGGCAACAGAGACATGGCTGGGGATATCACAGTCCCCAACTTGAAACTATACTACAAAGCTGCTGTGATAAAAACAGCATGGTACTGGCAAGGAAACAGACCCAAGGATCAGTGGAATAAATTAGAAGATACAGAAACAACTCCAGACATACTCAGCCACCTCATCTTTGACAACGAAGTCAACTACCCTCACTGGAGGAAAGATAGCCTATTTAATAAATGGTGTTGGAAAAACTGGATTTCAACCTGTCAAAGATTAAAACTAGACCTATATCTATCACCATGCACTAAACTATGATCAAAGTAGATTAAAGATCTAAATATTAAAACAGAAACACTACACCTTCTGGAAGATAAGTTAGGTAGAACTCTTGAAGACATTGGCATGGGAAAAGACTTTATGAACAAAACCTCAGTAGTACAGGAACTAGCAGAAAGAATCAACAACTGGGATCTCATCTTATTAAAAAGCTTCTGCACTGCAAGAGAAACCACCAACAGAGCTAAGAGACAACCTACACTGTGGGAAAAAAATTTTTAGCAGTTGTACCTTAGACAAAGGACCACTATCTAGAATATATAAAGAACTGAAAAAAATCAGACCCCCCCAAATTAAAAAACCCAATACAAAAATGGGCATCTGAAATGAACAAGCATTTCTCAGACAAGTAAAAGCAGCAAATAAACATACGAAAAAATGTTTAACATCACTGGTCATTCGAGAGATGTAGATGAAAACAACACTGAGATTCCACCTCACCCCAAAAAGAATGGCTGCTATCAAGAAATCAACCAATAACAAATGCTGGAGGGGGTGTGGGGAGAAACGAACCCTTCTCCATTGTTGGTGGGTGTGCAGACTGGTGCAACCACTGTGGAAATTAGTATGGAGATACCTCAAAGAACTAGGGCTAGAGGTCTCATTTGAGCCAGCTATTCCCCTGCTGGGTATCTTCCCAAAAGAATTAAAAGAATCATACTACAGTGATATATGTGCACCCATGTTTATAGCGGCACAGTTTGTAATCGCTAAAGCTTGGAAACAGCCCAAGTGCCCATCAACTGGAAACTGGATAAAGAAGATGTGGTTTTTTTATAAAATGGAGTACTACTCAGCCATAAAGAATGAGAAACTAGAGACATTTATAGCTAAATGGATACATATTGAGGCCATACTCTTAAGTGAAATAAATAGGACACACATGTGTAAATACCAAATAGTCTCTCTCGTGTGAGAAACTGAAAGTGTAAATAAGGATGAAAATGATTAAAATGAATAATTGATAATTTGAAATAGGAAAAGGTCCAAAGGTGTAGGGGTCGTGGGAGGAGAAGGGGAAAGGGAAGAAGGGAAAGAAAAAATTATGAGAAAAGAAAAAAAAAAAATGGAAACGAGGGCCGAGGATTTAGCTCAGTGGTTCTGGCACCTGCCTTACAAGCACAAGGTCCCGAGTTTGATCCCCAGTACCAAAAAATAAAAAATAAGAACTAAGATACATCATGTACAGGTAACAAGCACCCAATGATAAATGTAAACGTATTGTATACCTAAAATGTACCAATAAAAGAATTTAAGGGGAAAAAAAGTCAAATTGTGACTTTATAAATTAGAAGTTCTTAAAAATCTCAACCAGATATTAAACAATTTAAAAACCTTTAACGTGTGCTGAAGACTGGGTATGTGGCTCAGCAATAGAGCACTTGCTTAGCGGGTGTGAGGCACGGCTCCATTCCCCCACTTCCCCCCACGTATTGAGAGACATGGGGCTTTAAAATTACTGGGGGGTAAAAAGGATGTCTTCAGATAAAAACAATGAAACAGCTGGTGTTTTCTGTCTGAGGGGCTCAGAGGCCTCATCAGGTGGAAACCACTTCTGAAGCGTCACGCTTACCCCCTCCCCCACCAGCTACTAAGAAGCAGTAGCGCAGGTCAGACACCCTGAGCGCACCCAACTCCACCACAGAAACCAGGTTCTGGGCCTACCAGACAAACACATCATTTCCGGCGTAGGTCCTGCAGCACTAGAATGGCTTAGACCCAGCAAACACAGGCTATCAATAGTATTCGGCTTTCTGGAGGTCACTTGTGGAGACTAATTTACTGTGGTGTGCTGATGGGAAGACGGACTGCTTAACACCACTTGTTTTCTGGCTATTTCTCCCCCTCCCTCCCTTCTCTCTCTCTCTCTCACTTTCAGGAAGGACTTTTGTCAGTTGGTTGCCGATAGGCTGTTGTCTAAAAAGTTTCCAGGCTAGAGACTGGACCGTGCTCATTGGTCAGTACTTTGGTCCAAGCTTCAGAGTAGATCAGGGCAGGTCTGTTTTTTTGAGGATTCTCTTGGTCCTGCCTGCTGGTACTTCTGCAGCCCACCTGGGGTCCCAGTTATACTCCTGTATCTCAGGTTACCTCAGCGCTCCCCACAGGATGGTTTTCTTTCTCAGGCACAAGGATCTAAGCTTAATCAGCATGGTAAAATATTTACTCTCCACATTCATCTCAGAAAAACAACCTCAAACCACTCATACTCTATATCTGACTAGAAAGAACAAATGATATGTATGTGAAAGTCGGATTAGGGAAAATGTAACTAAAGCCATAACCTTAAAATCAGGTGCTCCCAGATGATTTATTTACTTATTTGTTTGTTTATTGTACTGGAGAGTAAATCTGGGGACTTCACACTAAACTACTTCCCAGCTCTTTTTTATTTTGAGACAGTGTCTCATTAAATCATTAAGTTGCCCAGGCTGGGCTCAAACTTTCAACCCTCCTACCTCAGTATCCCACAGTGCTGGGATTCCAGGTGTGTGCCACAATGCTCAGCTGATTTTAGTTTCTTGTGTATTCTTCCAGCCAGTTTCTCTAAGTATACACAGGCAAATATAAATATAGAGTCTTGCTTGACATGGTGGCACACTCCTGTAACCCAAGCACTCAGGAGTCTGAGGCAGGAGGATCACTGTGAGTTTGAGGCCAGTCTGGCCGCCATAGTGAGTTCAAGGCCAAACTGAACTACACAGCAAGACCTTGTCTCAAAAAAACAAAAAACAGTGCTTGCTTCAGCAGCACATATACTAAAATTGGAACAATACAGAGAAGATTAGCATGGCCCCTGTGCAAGGATGGCAGGAAAATTTGTGAAGCATTCTGTATTTTAAAAAAACACACAAGAAACAAAAGACAGTCTTATTTTCTCTGGCCCTTTTACACTAGAGGTAGCTCTTCATATACGTAGTTGACACCTTCAATCTTGGACCTTATCTAATGTATGTGTGGAATAGTGGGCACTGAGATGTTATTCAAAGTAGGATCTCAGAGCTTAGATCAGGCCCCTAAAAGTTCACATGTTCATAGATCATGAATACTCTGTGTATTATGTTACTCAAATCTCCTTATCTTTGGACCAAGGAAGAGCTCCAAAAATCTCTATTTTGTTTTGTTTTTCAACCGGGAATGGTGGCACACACCTGTTATCCCACCACTCAGGAGGCTGAGGCAGGAGGATTGTCATGAGTCTGAGGTCAGCCTGGGTTATATAGTGAAATCACAGCTAGCCTGGACTACATAGCAAGACTCTGTCTCAAAACACCAAACCAAAAAACAATTTTTTTTTTTTCTGTTTTTGGATCACCTTGCTATTATCCCTCATCAAATTCTGTTAACCAAGTGAGGCTTTTGTACCCCACTGGAGTTATGGGCTGAATTTTGTCCCCACTTCCCCACTCAAATTCATGTACTGAAGCCCTAACTGCTAGGATTACAGAATGTGACTCTATTTGGAGACCAGGCCTATAGAGAGGTGATTAATTAAAATGAGGCCGAGAGGGTGGGTTCCGCTCTTGTTTGATTTGTGTCTTCATGAGAGATTTGGAGACACCAGAATGCCCACATACAGAGGAAAGACAATGTGAGGATGGCTCACAGGGAGACGCGGCCATCTGTAAGCCAAGGAGAGCCCTCAGGAAAAGCCAAACCTGTCAGCCCTTGAGTTGTAGACGTCTGTTCTCCAGAACTGAGAGAAAATGGATTTCTGTTGTTTAAATCAGCTGGTCTGTGATGTTTTGTTCTGGCAGCCCAAGGAGACTAGTATAGATGCTGTTAAGAAATTGTCTTTTGGAGGGACTGGGCATGTAGCTTAGTGGCCAGCATGTTTAAGTCCCTAGCTAGATCCCTAGTACTGCAAAAAAAAAAAACAAAAAAAAAACTTGTGGAACTCAAGAGTTCAGAATGTTGTTGGAATTTTGTCTGATTTCACAAGGTGTTCCAACAACACCAGGCAAAGCTGCATCAACACCAAACAACCAATTCATTTCTGTCTTGGGATTCTGAGAATTCTCTAATGGATCTTGTTTCCTTTGTGGAGTCCAGGAATTTTCTAATGCATCTTGTTTCCCTTTTTTTCCCTTCAGTTGCTAAGAGATACAAAGGCAAAGTTTCACCTCTGTTTCTAGTGATATTTGTGATGTGTTTTTGTGTGCTAACAGAGCCCTGGCTTCATTTGCCTGCCTGTGCTTTCCTCTAATTCTGGTTTCCCCATTAATCTTCTTGTTGAACATAATTTTCGTATGTGGTCTCAAATCACTTTTTAAGTAAGAAAAGGCATAATTACCGAAGTGACCCTAGAAAGACCCTGTCTTTCTCTCCCTGTCTTTTAACAAAATTAAGCCTTCTTTCAGCAATTTGAAATATGTCTATAACATGAGTATAATAGTTAATACTTACTCCCTCCCCATCTGTTTTTGCAGTACTGGGGACTGAACTCAGCACCTTTGCACTGAGCTACATTACCAGCCCATTTTTATTTTATATTTTAAGACAGCTTCTCACTTAATTGCTATATTGCCGAGGCTGGGCTTTAACTTTCAATCCTTCTGCCTCAGCCTCCCAGAGTGCTGGGATTATAGACATGCACCACCATGCCTGGCCTACCCCTTTCTTCTAAGCAATTGACTTAAAAAATCAGCATCTGACCAGCCCATAAGATGAAATATGGTAATTGATTTTTTTTTTTTTGGTACCAGGGATCAAACTCAGGACCTTGTACTTGCGAGGTAGGCGCTGGAACCACTGAGCTAAATCCCCAGCCCAATATGGTAATAGTTTAAATCCAAGTTACTTTTTACAGCACTGATTCTTAGAATTCCCTTTTCTGTCTTTCTCCACAACTGCTTTGCCAGGCAATCTCTCAATGCAATAGTTTCCTCTGCACCATATTTATTTCCCCCCAATTAATATGATCCCCACCCAGGTACCCTTCCCTCTCAGAGACAGGCAGGTCTCCTTCCCTGACCTCTTCAGTACATCCTCCTTCATTTTAATCCAGGATTCTTAGTAATTTTTCCAGGAGAGAATAGAGTGAACATCAAGGGCAAAGAGCCAAAGTACCTGGTTCAAATTTCCCCTCTGATATTAACCAGCTATGTGACCTTTGGCAAGTTACTAAACTTCAAGGAGCCTCCGTTTCCTCATCTATACAATGACACAATAATGGTAAGTATAAATAAGAACCTGAGTTCAGGTACTTGAAGCACAGTCCTGGCACCTGTGAAGTGCTTGAGTTATGTGAGCTGGGTTCTGCTGGTCAAAGAAATAAAGGCAACTCTTGGGAGTTTTAAGGCTCTATCTGCTGTCCCAAATGAAAGCCAGTTTAAATGTTTTATTAGTAGTTTCCTAGAATAATGGACTCCTCCAGATGCCTGGGTTTGCACATTCCTCTGCGTGGTCCTCACCTGAGTCCTGGCCAACCTTACTGTTACTGCCCTGAATGGGCACCACGCCTGGTTAGGCCCTGGGTTAGGCTATGATGGTGCCTGGTACAGAAGAGAGGCACAGCCCCGAGCCCAGGGTCCTTAGCATGGTGCTCTTTGGAGTTATTTAACCTCTAAGCAACTGCTCCACCTATGATTAATAGGAACACTAACACTTGTCTTCCGTGGTATTTTTAACTTATCTTTGTGGCACTCAGTATAAGACCCATGGCCTCATACTTGCTAGGTAGCCTCATCCCTAAACTCAGGTATTTTTATTTTCAACAATGATTGAGACAAGATGGCTGAGGGCACTGCCCGGGCCATGATCCTAGTGCCTGGCCCTAACTGACATTTCCTTTCTTCCTCCTCAACACCATTCAGAGAAGACATTTCACTGTCCCTAACACTGAGTGTCTCGGAGGAGAGGGAGCTGGACAGTGTCTGCCTTACCCTGGGCCTTTCAGCCTCAGCACAATCCCTCCTTTGGCCTCCTGTGGACTCCTAGGCTTCACTATTTCTTTTTTACAAAACCCACCACATTTTGACAAGTGTAAGGCAAACTTGACTAAAGCACCAAGAAGTAGCTTTTATAGTGAGGATGATATCTACTAGCATGGGGTACTTTTGCCCCATTGGTTTTCTAAGCAATCTTACGCTTAGCTGTGTAAATAAATGAACTTGTTTGATGCTGGAAAAGACAGGGATAAAGGAGGGGAGGGTGGAAAAAGAAAAGCATTTTGCATACAGTGGACGCTCAAGTTATGACTGGCCTGACATATGAACAACTTGGGTTATGACCAGAATGTTAGGGTGGGTTTTTTGAGGTGGGGGTACTGGGAATGTACACTTGCCAGGCAGGCGCTGTACCACTGAGCTACATCCCCAGTCCGAGAATTTTAGTTTTAACTTATGAAAAAGTTTTGAGTTACGACCCAAATGCTGGTCACTTGTGCTTCCAGATGGTCTCAGGTACAGATTTAACCCTTAAAGAGTTCTGGAAGGACCATTACAGCATCCTTTCCTGTGTGGGGTTAATTGAGAAATCCTGGGCCAGTGTCTCTCTCTCTAAGGATACTGAGATCTGCCTGTATACAGGAGAGTGACTTTGAAGGCTGTGTAGAGGAGCCTGAGCCTTCATTGACCAACCTGAATTAAAACCAGCCCTCATGAACGAATTGAGTTCGTAAGTCAAGGGTCTACTGTATTTACTCAGATGAGATCCAACTCACTTGAACTCAAAACACCATGCATTCAGGGCAATAAAAGCAGAGGCCTACTTTTGTTTTTGTTTTTGTTTTGTTTTTGGTACCTGGGATGGAACTCGGGTCCTTGAGCTTGTGAGGCAGGCAGCAAAACCACTGAGCTAAATCCCTGGACCAACTTAATGTTTTGTTTTTGTTTTTGTTTTTTTAAGAGGCCTACTTTTTACCAGCATGATCACCACCACCACCACCATGCTCTAACCAGCCTCGAAGATGACCCTTGCTTTCTGCTTGTCATGTCATAGTGATCCCCTCCTACCTTACACCAGAGCTGGTTTGTGTGGCCCACATGACACTCCAGAAGTGCTGAGATTTCACTTCTGAGACTAAGTCAGGGAGACAGTGTAGTTTCCATCTTAGTCCTCTCTCCTTTGGGACAACTGGCTCTCAGCCAAGCAGGCTGCCGTGGCACGAGCAGCCCCGGAGGAGGCCACAGGGTGGGGAACTGAGGCCTTCTGCCTCAGAGTGAGCCAGGAAGCAGATTGCCCAAGCTCAGTCAAGCCTTCACTTGATAACTGCAACCCTGACCAACAGTTTGTCTGCCACTTCATGAGAGACTCTGAGCCAGAACCACCAACCAATTACGTTTTGGCATAATTTGGCAGCAAGAGATAACAAATAAGCCACCCAACCATTCTTGGAAATCTCTACCTGATTCTTATTTCAATCATAGAGAAAACACTGCCTTCTTCATAAGTAAACTCTCCCAGCATAGCCAAACTGAATTACGCATATAGGTCACACTATTTACAAAAGAGAATGATGTTCACAGCCTGGGGAAGCTGGTTTGCAGATGGATGTTAGGGGTAGGTCCATAAACCACCTCCGGTTTTATGTGAATGTGTTTTCTATCTGGTGCAATTCTACATAATTTTGGGGAAAAATCATTTCACATATAAATTATGATTAAGCCTAGTTTTCCTGCCTATAGGCCAGCTATAGCATGTCAAGACATAACTCCATTTTTGTCTCTGGTCACAGCTGAGACCTCAACAGTCCCATGACACTCCGATACTCAAGGACAAGATTACAACAGCTAAAGACATCCTGGTTTCTTGAGAACTAAGTAGAAAGAGAAAGGTTTCCCTGGGGAGAGACAATTCCTTATCACCTTAACTCCTCCTACCTACTATTGTAAGGCTCCTCTCCTTACAGTCCTTTTCAAAATAAGAACCTCAGTGCCCTAAGATCTTCATCAGCATAAGATCCATATCAACATAGGATTACTGCCACTCCCTAAACATCACCTGATGCTCCCTCCAATTAGTGTATGTCCCCAATAAATAGTGGCTAGCTTGGAGAGTCTTTGTCTTTGCCCACTCTGAGGCACTGACCTCCCGGCCCCCCATATATTTTGTATCTTTTTTTTTTGGTACCGGGGATCAAACTCAGGTCCTTGTGCTTGAGAGGCAGGTGGCAGAACCACTGAACTAAATCCCTGCCCCCCCCCATACACTTTGAAAGTACAAGAGTCTCTGTTGTCTTTTTTTTCTTTAGCCCTCGACATCCCCCTTTCTAGGCAGTCAGATTGATGGCCCAGTTTTCCTGGAGAGAGGGCCCAGAGCTTTCCTGCTTGAGCAGAAAGGTTCAAAACTGTTGTGATGAAGGATGGGGTTGTGGATTGGCATAAAGAGGTCAGATCTAGGGTGAATAACCTTAACAGTCACTTTTCAAAATAAGTACAAATAGCCAATAAGTTCATGAACAAATGTACACCTTTAGCCATAAGAGAAATGCAAGTCAAAACTACATTGAGATTCTATCTCATCCCAGTCAGAATGGCTATCACCAAGAATACAAAAAACAATAAATGCTGGTGAGGATGTGGAGAAAAAGGAACATTTCTATGCTGCTGGTGGGAAAATAAATTAGTATAGCCATTATGGAGATCAATATGGAGGTTCCTCAAAAAATTAAAATTAGAACTACCATATAGTTATAACTCTCTGATACCTAAAGGAACTAAAGTTGACATACTATAGGGACACTGGCATGATCATGTTTATTGCAGCACAATTCACAATAGCCGATATGGAACCAGCCTAGGTGTCAACAGATGAATGGATAAAGAAAATGTGGTGTATCAAATGTGTGGTGGAACACGCCTGTACTCTCAGCACTCTGGGAGGCTGAGGCAGCAGGATTGCAAGTTCTAGTCCAGCCTGGACAATTTAGAAATTTAGTAAGACTCTATCTCAAAGTATAAAATTTTTTAGAAGGGCTTTTTGGGAGTGTAGCCCGGTGTGAAGGCCCTGGGTTCAATCCCTAGTACTGCAAAAAACAACAAAACTGAAAACAAAGAAAGAGAGAAGAGTAGAAATTTGAAACCCAATATTTTGTAAAGCTAATAGTTACTAATAAAAATATATTCATGAAGTCAGATTTTTTTTTTTGGTCTTGCTATGTAGTTCAGGCTGGCCTTGAACTCTCCTTGATCCTCCCGCCTCAGCCTCCTGAATGCTGGGATTATAGGCATTCCTGGCTGTGACATCAGATCTTTTCAACCTGGATAGATATGAGCTGATGGAGAAGATCCAAAGTCACAAAGTCATCACAGCACAGATAAGACATCCCCGGACCACAATACCAAATATTAAAATGAAGGGGGCCGGGAATATAGCTCAGTGGCACCACGCCTGCCTGGGAAGGGCAAGGTCCTGAGTTTGATTTCTGGTATGAGGGCTGTGGGGATGGAGCCTACTTCCCTGGACCTCAAGACCACCCATCAGGGGAGGAGGAAGATCCCTGGAAAGAGAAGGTGTCATGACTCAGCCAGGCACCTGGCCCTCAACCTGGAAATGACTCAGAGTGGAGGGGTTGGGGGAAAAGAAGGGGCCACCCACTATTGTCAGGAAAATTACAGGGCGCCAGGAGCCATGCAGTCCCTGGTGAACTTGTACACTCAGCAGAGAACACACTGACTCATCTTCTCACGTGAAATCTCCACCGTCTCCAAGTTCAGTTCAAGTTCCCAACCATGAGACATTTACCAAACACCTGTGCCAGGTGCTGGGCTTTGGGGTGAATAAGCAATCATCCCTGAGGTCTTAGGCAGGACAGGGGTGGGGCCCAGCTAGCTGGGGTTCAGTGATGTCAGTGACACAGAGGAAGGACTTCCAGGAGAGGCCAGGCCTCTCAAGGAAGGAAGTGGCCACTGGACCAAGCACCAGGTGAAGGCGGGCCGTGGGCACTACAGGAGGACAGCACATACCAGGCATCAGGGTGTGGGAAATCAGTTTATTGCGGGCACAGCCAGTGACAGGAAGCAGAACGTGGGGATGGAGGGGCTGGGTGGCCCACATCAGCCATGCCAGGAGAGAAGGCTGGGCACTGACCTCTTCAGGAAAGGCAGGACAGATAAGGTGAGTTTCAGAAAGATCCTATGGAGCAAAACCCGAGGCCACCCTGGGATGGTTCAGGTGAAAGTGAAGGGGCAGAGAGACACTTGAGGGACTCAGGAGAATTTGTTTTGGGGAGTGATGAGAATATTCTAGAACAAGACAGTGCTGATGGTGGCCAACATTATGAATATACTAAATGTCACTAATAATATATTTAACATTATTTGTATTTTACCACTTTGTTTTTGGAGACAGCGTCTCATTATGTAGTCCTGGGCTTTAACTCACTAAACTGCCCAAGTTGGCCTCAAACTTTCCATCCTCCTGCCTCAGCTTCCTGAGTGCTGGGATCTCAGCCATGCACCACCATGCCCAACTTTACAATTTTTAGAAGACTTATTTGATAGGGTACATGGAAGATAGGATTCCCGGATTAGGTTCCCACCCTCAGGAGGATATGGATGTCACCAAGTAAGACAGAAAATGCCAGAAAAAGATAATGGAGGAAGACAAAGTCCCAGGGCTGCAGCTGGGCCTATGGGACCTGGAAGGAGAGGAAGACAGGCAGCTGTTGGTCCCAGGTTGAGCCCAAGGCTCAGGGGGTCGGGTGTGGAGATGAGAAAGTAGAGTTGGGCTGTGAGCGGGTAAGACTTCGGAGCCGGCAGAGACCAAGGCAAGAAAACGTGTGCCCAGGGCTGGATTCTTTTCTCTAAAAGACAAGTTACCAATTGGTTTGTAGACAGAGAAAAAAGCCAGATGCAAGGACAGATCCTCAAAGTGGGGAGGTGAGAGGGGGCATGAATAAATAAAGAAGAGAGTTCCCGGGGTAAGGGAGGGACAGGCTGGGGCCCAGGTGGCCCAGGGGGCCAGGATCAGCCAGGGCGTTGACTAGCCTTGGGCAGCCAGGAGGATGGGTGGGGAGGCAGATAAGCTTTGGCTAGGGCCAGGCCGGAAGTGGAGGGAGTTCCCTCCAGACTGACTGTTTTCTAGGTGAAGATGGAGCTGAAGTCATCTCCTGAGGTGCAGTGAGGCAGGCTATGGTTGGGTTGGGGGTGAGGAGCCCAGAAGGCTTCAGATAGGAGGGGAAAGGGCTGAGTCCTCAGAGTAGGAAATTCGGGGCAGGCACACTGGCCAGTCACGCACCACACCGAAAATGCCTGGGGCGCCCTCAGGAAGGGAAACCTGATCCCAGCCCCGCTCTGCAAACCCCAGTGCTGACCATGCACAGTGCCTTGTTGCCTCTGGATCTCAGTTCCGTCCATTAAAATGAAGCAGGGGCCTGAGCAAGCAGTCAGTCATTCTCTAGGGTCCCAAGGAAGAGACAGGAGAATGGCAGTCCTGGTGCTAGGAAACAGAACATGGGGAGCTAGAGAGCAGGAGCCCCAAGCCCTGGGGTGTTTCTAAAGCAGGCTGTGGCCCTCAGGCCATGGTCTGGACGAGAGCCAGGAGTATGAGTCTGGAGTGGACTTTAGAGAGGGGGTGGAACCCAAGCTATGATTCCAAAATGTGGCCAGGACAGTGTAGCAACTGTTGTTATCATTCATTCATCTCTGCAGGGCAGCAGAATTACCTTTCACCCGATCTCAACCTCACACCCACTCCATGTGGTAGATTATGTTACTACGCCCATTTTACAGATTGGGAAAAAACCTCCAAGAGGCAAAGTCAAACCAGTCTCAAAGACATGGACCAGGCCTCTGGCCCCAGGTGGTAGGTTGAGATTTGAGTGATGGAGGTCCTGCTGAGTGGTCCCTGCATGGATGAGTTGCTCATATGTGAGGCTCATGGGATCAAGGGGGGGATTTGAAGGCAATGGATCGCCTGCCTCCACAGGTTGCCAGGGGGGTCATACTCCCAAGGAGGCACATGGGCATTTGAGCAGGGACTCCTGCAGATCACGGGCCACAGTTCCAGCCTCAACTCAACCCCGATTGTCCATGGACTTCTTCCAAGAGCCGAACGATATGCCTGCAACCCGGCCGAGCCTGTTCTAGGCCAACTGAGGAGACTTCTAACAAGGGATCCTGTTGTCGCTTTCTCCCTCCATTCACACCCCCCAAACCCAGCTGAGCCCCTCTGACATGCAATCCGAGATAAAGCAGAACAAGACTCTCTTATCTCAAGATGAAAGTTCATATTCACTCAGCTGTCAAGTGGATGGCAAACCAGACTTCAAAGACAGGCAGCACCGCCTTCCTGTGTGGGAGCACAGAATATTACAGATGCAGCTGTAGCCTCACAGGTGGATGGAAAATGAGAATGCGGTACTTAAAGAAGAATCATTTCGGAGAAAAAGAGTTGTAATACCAATTTCTTTCTTTCTTTCTTTTTTTTTTTTGGTACCAGGGATCGAACTTGGGTCCTTGCGCTTGCGAGGCAGGAGGCACAACCACTGAGCTAAATCCCGGCCCTCTAATACCAACTTCAACGTTGTTCTGCTTTCATGAATCTGACAAACTTATTTGTTATTTAAGACAATTGGGAGGAAATACGAAAATAGAAGACTCGTTTAGAAACAAAAATAGGAGCCAGGCATGGTGGAGCACACCTATAATCCCAGCACAAAGGAGGCAGAGGGAGGAGGATCTCTGTGAGTTTGAGGCCAGCGTGGGCTACATAGTGAGACCCTGCCTCAAAAAGCCAAACAAAACAAAACAAAAATAGGCTGGACATGGTGGAGCACACCTGTAAACCTAGCACTTGAGAGACTGAGGCAGGAGGATTGCTGTGAATCCAAGGCCAGCCTGGGCCACTTAATGAGTTCAAGACCAGCCTGAACTATGTGGTGAGACCCTATCTCAAAAACAGAACAACAAAAAAACCCATAAAATAAACACTGGGGAGCTGGACATAGTTGCGGATGCCTATAATCCTAGTACTCTGTCAGGCTGAGGCAGGAGAATCATAAGTTTGAGTCCAGCCTAGGCAATTTAGCAATATAGCAAGATCTTGTCTCAGAAAATTTTTAAAGGGACAAAAGAGTAGCTCAATGCAAAAACCCTGAGTTCAACCCTTCCTACATCCCAGAAATAAAAATTAACTCTCAGGGATGAGGCAGAATATGGAAAACAATTTTTGGCAAGACAACCATAAACAAATTATGGAATCACTAGTTTCTTTGTCACCTTCCCAATTCCAACACACAGCAGTCCACCGGGGTCTAGAAAAGGTAGATTCTGAAAGATATTCCTAAACACTTTTAAATGCTGCTTTTAAAATGCACTGAGTAGAAAGTGGCTTACAACAAGTGCTTTCTAAAAATGACTCCAAAATGGGATAAGTTTTTGTTTCCCATTGGAATATTTTCCTCTATCATAAAAAAAAAAAAAAAAAAAAAATCAACCCAAGCCATTTGGCCCCAGTTTTAGGAATCACAGAAGATAAGAAAGAGGAAGGTAGAAACATCATGACTTACAGTTTTCCTGACTCTCAAGGCTCGAACCTGGAAGAGACAGAAGAAATCTGTTGATTTCAGAAGCTCAGTGCTCAGAAAGGTAAAAGGCGGTGGGGACAGCGACAACTCACAGAGCAGCAGAGTCAGCAGGGCTCCCAGCCACATCATGCCCCTTTGGGCCCACACTGGCCGCATCCTGAAAGCAAAGGCTGCCTGGTACCGTCAGTTCTGCCTTCGGGCCATGTCTTGGGGATAGAAAACACTTTTCAGTAGCCACCGATGAGAAACCTGCACAGTGAAAAGTAGAAACAACTTGGTAACTTCTCCGGCCGTCCCAGAGAGACCTGCTGTGGTGTTGGTCAGGTAATGGCGGCCATTGCTGGAAAACCCAGAACAATGAGGCCTGGGCTGGCCTGATAGCTCCTCAGGAAATGACTGGCCTTCCTGAGGGACCACTGAATGCAGCTGCTTTGTTTAAGGAAAAAAAAAAAAAAAAGGCACAAGTGACATTTGTCTCTCTATTCTTGACTCTCCCTCTGTCTTGTTTGGATTTGGGGACCCCCTTCTTGTGATAGGGTGAGGATTTTTTTCCCCCTGTCTTCAGCCTCCACTCAAAGTGTTTCCTTACTAGACACCAAAGTCTCCCTGTCTTTCCCATGTCCTCCTCCCCAAGGGGATCTGTCCACACAGTCTAAATCTGGGCCTCCTGTCTCTCCTGGACTGATTTTTCCAAAACATCATGGACTGGGCCAGGGATTTAGCTCAGTGGTTCTGCAGCCTGCCTCGCAAGCGCAAGGACCCGAGTTCGATACCTGGTACCAAAAAAAAAAAAAAAAAAAAAAGCCAAACATCATGGACTTTGTCATAGGGGGCTGCACCAGGGACATCTGAGCTTGGAACTCATGGACTCGGGAGGCCCTCTCTGGCCTGGGCCATGGACTTTGCTGTGCCCTCACCTCACCCTCTCCCAGCCTTCATCGCAAACACACACATACTGTATTGGACCACAGGGAGTTTTCTAGGCTATAAATCAGGTCCTTCCTCTTGCCTGTTTGAAACCTGGTGATCGTCCTCTCAAAGAAGCTGCTTTATGACCCTCCATAATCCTCGGTTACCTTTCCAGCTTGGACTCCCACTACACTTTTCCTTCATGTACACTTTGGCTGCTAAAATGCCTAGTTCTCAGGATGCATCGTGTGTCAGTGCCTTTCCCAATCCTATTCTTTCTGCCTAGAGTCCTTCCGTCTTCTCTGTGGACTAGATGCTACACATCCTTCCCAGCTCACTGCAGGTATCAACTTCTGAGAAGGTCTGCCCGCCTCCCCCAGCCACAGCCATCCTCCCTCTGCAGCCCTTACCTTCCTCGTCTTCCCTGTCAGAGCCTCTCTTCAGCAGGCAGTAGCGGCAGGTCTCCCCCCGACTGGGTTCTTTCTGAAATGCCTTCCTCTACACCAGTCCTTCTTCTGCTGTTGCTGCTTCGAGGGAGACCCTTTTCAACTGGGGGAAAGAGGAACCAGATTTCTCTGCCTCAGGGCAAGAACCAAGAACTAATGGCTTCCAGCAAGGAAACATTCCTTTCTGATGGTTCAGGGAGGTTTTGAGAAAAGCTGTTGAAGAATGATACACAGTTAACCCATTTATTCCTCAAGAAATTTTCTCCTGTGGTACTGTTTATGATTGTCGCTGTGGTTTCCCATCCCTCATCTCCCACTGTAAACTACTGTATCTTCTTTGGCAACTGATTAGAAATTATCCCTACCCTTAGCCAGGCACAGTGGCACATCTGTGATCCCAGCGCTCGAGAGGCTGAGGCAGGAGGATTGCCATGAGTTTGAGCCCAGCCTGGGGTACATAGTGAGTTCAAGGCCAGCCTGAACTGCACAGTGAGACCTTGTCTCAAAAAAAGGAAGCCGGGGATTTAGCTCAGTGGTACCATGGCTGCCCGGCAAGAACAAGGTCCTGAGTTTGATTCCTGATACCGAAAAAAAAAAATCCCCACCCGTCTAACCAAATGTTGATTTAGGAGGGGAAAAGGGAAACATCTTGAATAAAAAAGTAAATGTTGGCTTCAAGTAGTAATTTTTAGATAAAGTAAGCAACTTTTGCATCTCAGAGTAATCTTCAAGCAAAAGTAATAAATGTCCAGAATTTATGCTTTTTTTTTTGGTACCGGGGATCGAACTCCAGAATCTATGCTTTTAAATTCCAAATACACTTCTAAGGCATATAATTTTATACATGATTCTAATATTGTTAAGATATCATGAGAAAATAATGCTTCATTAAAAAACAGATGTTAATACTGTATTCGGGGGAGGTTGAGACAGGATCTCCCTATACAATTCAGGCTGGTCTTGAACTCACTATGTAGCCGAGGCTGGCTTCGAACTCACAGCAATCCTCCCACCTCAGCCTCCTGAGTGCTAAATGTTAATATTTTGAAAAGGAGAAAAATTATATTCTATAACTCATAGCATACCCTAGAATGATTTCCCAATGGACCAAGTATCTGAATGTGCAAGCTTTTTTAAAAACAAGTTTGCATAAATTGCCCAGGCTGGCCATGGACTCCAGACCCTCCCATGTCAGGCTCCTAAGTAGCTAGGATTAAATGTACCCAGAATGCCTGGCATTGGGTTACAAATTTCTGATCCCAAATCATGTCCTTTTTTTCCTTTCCAAAAAAGTGAAGCCAAATAACAAGCCTGAATGCCAAATGAGCATTGTAGGAAATATTTACTTTTGGGCAAAAGAGAAGGAAGCCAGGGGTAGAGTTGGTTGTTCACACCTGTAATCCCATCTGCTATAGAGACTGAGTCAGGAGGATTGCAAGTTTGGAGCCAGCCTGTGCAACTTAGCGAGTCCTTGCTGCAAAATAAAATAAAAAAGGGGCGGTGATGTAGCTCAGTGATACAGTGCTTGCTTAGTATGAATGAGGCCTTGGGTTCAATCCCCACTGCCAGAGAAAGAGAGAGGGAGGGAGGGAGAGAGAGAGATCACAAATCAACTGGGGGGGGCAGGAACGGGGGAAGGAGTAAGAAGAATCAAAATTTGGCAGGTACATGTGTTAGGCAAGTAGTTAGACATTAGTGGGCCTGAGGGACAAAGGAGGAGGGTCCCAAATAGCATGCTTTGCCAGTTACAGTTAAAAAGAAACCAAAACTTCAATATATAATCCATTTATAATAATTTGTTAGGTCTCAGATCTAAAGCAATTCCGCAGAGCACAATGACAGTTTAAGGCTATACACTGTGCAGGTTCCTTCTGATATCTGGCCAACTAGTCATTTATTTCCAAAACAAGGCACGTATCTCCCTTGTCATGCAAATGGGATTGAAGGGGAGCAGTCATTTCTACAGGCTGGCCTTTTTTCCCTTCACCCTTCTGCCTGCTGCTGCTGCTACCGTCCAGTGATCTTCAATAAACATAGCTACTTACTACATACTATGTAAGGTGTACACTGGGCGATTCTTTCCTTGTCATACCTGAGAACCTGGACTCTTTTGGGCCCACTCAACTGTAACATTTGGTGAGCTGAGCCACGAGGACTTTACCAAACCTCGGAAGACCTCACTGGACAACATGCCAAGGGACTTTATCGCATAGCAGCCTAGGGACCTCACCAGACAGTGAAGGCGTCAGCAATCCAGAGCCCTCCGGAGACCTCAGCAGAAGTGGGGAACCAGACAACCCAGCCAGCAAGGAAGATGAGAACCCAGTTTCTTTTCAGCTTCAGGTTGAAGAGGCCTTCCCTATCAAACTCCTGGTGGTGAGCATAATTCAAGATCAGGACTTGCTCCTCATCCACGGTTCATCAAGAAGTCTTTGAAAGCAGGGCTCAGCTCCTTTGATTTGAACTCTTAGATCAATCTGGTGTTGAGTTCCTTGGTCCCTGTGTAGATAGGGCCAATGCTCCTATGCAGCTGGAAGTAGCTATAGAAGAGGGAACTTCCACCTTCAACTCCCTTCAAAGTTTGACTGGGAGCAGGGCTCTCAGCAGGGGACTAGTACAGTTAGGCACAAAGGAGAGGAGCGAGCCACTCCTTTCCCTCCGCAGCTCCGCCCTGAGGATTATCCTTGCTTCCATAATCCCAAAAGTGGGAAGTAGGGGGAGTCACTCCTTTCCCTTCATTCAACTTTAAACACAACTTGCTCTAATGATTATCCAGGCTTAAACTGAGGAGGATGCTCAAGGCAGCAGATCAGACACCAGTGAGAGAGACAGGGGGAGGCTCCTAGGGCCAGACACTGGAAGCTTGAGTTATTGAGTCCCTTTTTTCCTTTTACCTCTCTGCCTGTTCCTGGTGCTACCACCCTGTGATCTTGATAAATGTAGCTACTTACTACATACTATGACGTATATGCTTGGCAATCCTCTCTTCACTGCACACAAGAACTTGGACTATTTTGGGCCCACTCTACTATAACAGATCCAGTCTATGACACATCTTTAATGGAATTTTCTAATAATGGTTAACATCCCTGATGATAATTATGGAAATCTACCTGGGCTTTAAAAGTATTATATTGTATACAAAAATTGTATTATACAACCAGGCCTTCAAATTAACAGTGAGGCCAGTGTTTTTGATTACTTCTCCCCTAAAAAAGGAAACAAAAAAGATACATATATCATTAGATCAAAGATTTTTCATTGTCAAAATTCCCATGGTTTATGACCACTCAGCATGAAGCAGCTAGCAGGAAATATGTTCCTCCTTTTCCCTCTGTAATAAAGCATGGACAATGAGGAGGGCAATTGATCCGTTTTCTAGGGAAAAGCATTTCAAACAGTGCTTCCCTCTGTTGCAGGAATCGAAAAGACTGGAGAGAGCCACAGACTGAAAAAGAAGGACTATATTTCAGGTTTAAGGTGAGCACTGGCTTAACGGACTCCTTGTCCAAAGAGAAATTCTAGCTTTTATAGATTTTGTGAAAGAGGGTGGTTTTTCTAGTGATGTAGCGAGTTTACCAGAACTGGACAAGGGTGGACAGTTTTGTAACTTTGCCTTGAAAGAAGACAGTGTCTTATGAATCATATGGGAACAAAGTGTTGTAAACTTTTATCCCCCCCATACTGGGAATAAAACTATGTCCTCGGCCCTTGTAAACTTTGTTTACAGGACATAGTTGTCAATTTCATCTGTACCAGAACAAGAGTTACAGCTACAGGGGAGGGGAGGGGGAGGGAGAGGGGAAGAGGGAGGGGGCTCCTACGTCTGGGAAGGGCTTGTTTTTAAATCCTGCTTTACCTCCACTCCAAAATGTTTTTCTGACTTTCTAGTCCTCTAACAACCCATTCCTCTTGGTATTGTAATTTTTAAGGGGAAGACTGTATACACCTCCTCCTCCCCTCCGTTTTTATAAAATAACTTGCAGAAAAACAACTCGTCTATCTACAGGCTGTGGTCCTGGCCTTGAATATCTGGGAAGTAAAACAGGCCCAAATCACAGCAGAAAAAGCATCCTGTTGGCATAAAGCTAAGGAAGTGGCTTTTCTGAGCAGCTAGGTGTGGGGTGGGTCTGGGGAGAAAAGATGCGGCAGAGGAGCAACAGACACACCCGAGTTACAGGTGTCAGAGAAGGCAGGCTTCTATCTATTTCAAGACTATGGTGGTTAGAAGTAAGAGTCACAGCCATTCTCCCAGCCTGGGCCGTGGATCTTAGCAAGGTTGGAGAGCTGACGAGCAGGACTGGTCCGCTATCCCCTGGGTTGGGACTTTCCCCAGCCAAGGGACGTACCTGTAACACCATACAAGTCAGAAGGTTCTAGTGTCTTCCCCGGGCTTTGATACCTTAGGTGTATGGAGGCTCATGTTTCTCACCTTGGAACAATACTCCCATCTACCCACTGCACAGGCTGGGTAGGAAGCTGGAACATCTGGAAGCACATTTAACCAACGGAGCACACTGTTCTCCTATTCAAACTGGAAACTGCAGAAATTTGGGGTCTTAGGAATTGCAGTTCGGGAGACACCAATCCCTAGAGCTTGATCAGTGTCCCCAAGAAGGCAGGGAAAGTTGAAGCTTAAGTGGGCAAGCAGTACAAAGAGGTAAGAATTCCTATGTAGGGAATTCCACTGAAATCAAGAAACAATAGATGTGGTATGATAAGGCCTTGTGATCAATAGAAGATAAAAAAAAGAATGCCTATGCTTGATTAAAAAAAAAGTCCATAGAAAAGAATCTGCTGGCCTCTGGACGTGCAGTTTGAGTCTCTGAGCACAATGTACTGATCTGTTCTAAATGTGTGCAGAGGGCGGAGTGACAAAAGTTCACCTTCCTCAGCAGCAGCCCGAGTGGTTCGGGAGTCTTGCTTCATGATAGTCTCCCAGCTCCACTAAGAAAAGCTCTCTCAATGTTGCTTCCATCATGAGTTTTTCCTTTTCTTCCTTTCCCTTCTCTTCTTCCCTTTTCTCCTTCCCTTTCTCCCTCCACCACCACTTGGTACTGGAGATTGAACCTGAGCTACATCCCCAGTCTTTCTTTTTTTTTTTTTTCAATCTTTTTATTTTTACTTAAAAAAAAATTTTTTTTTTAAATCTTTTTTTTTTCACTTTTCTTTTTTGGTACTGGGAATCAAACCCAGGGTCTCGCACTTGCCGGCCAGGCGCTGTGCCACTGAGCTAAATCCCTGGCCCTACTTTTTAAAATTTTTGAGACAGGGCTTCACTAAATTGCCCAACTGGGCCTTCAGCTCATAATCCTGTGGCTCAGTCTCCCCCATTTCTGGGATTACAGGTGCAAACCACCATACCAGGCTCTCTTTACTTTCAGAACAATAAGCACATAGCAACAGTGAAGACAACAGTAGTAGTAACAGGAGTTGTTGGTCCAGTTTGGGCCCCAGCCTGCTCTATCTGAATTGCTGTTTTTGCTAACTCCTCTGTCTTCATGAGTTCAAGGAGAGGAGCACAAAGCCTTTGCTTTGAGAGCCAGGCTGTGCTGCCCTTGCAGCTTCAGTGTGCCTCTCAGAAAAGTGGGCAGCTGGGCAAAAGGAGGCCATGGCACATGTTAGAGTGTTCTGTGCTATTCATCCCCTGCTGGGGGCCCTTCCCGGGGATAGGAAATAGGGTTGTACAGTGGACTCTTGACTTACAAAGTCAATTCGTTCCAGAGGGCTGATTATAACTCAGGTTGGTCAACTGCCTTCAAAGTCTCTCTCCTGTATAATTTTAGGCCACACTTTCTTTCAGGCAGATCTCAGAGTCCTTAGAGAGACATTGACCCAGGATTTCTCAACCTCACACAGGAAAGGATGTTGTAATGTTCCTTTCAGAACTCTTTAAGGGTTAAATCTGTACCTGAGACCATATGGAAGCAAAAGCAATCGGCATTTGGGTTTTAACTCAATACTTTGTTAAATTAAAACTAAAACTCTGGTCATAACCCAAGTTATTTTTATGTCAGGCTGGTCGTAACTCAAGGGTCTATTGTATTATATTGTGGCCATAGGGATTCTTGTCTTTGTAGGTGTCTTACTCCATAAAGAAAAATTACAAATTATATTTTGCAACTACCTTGGTTTAAATAAGACTGTATTAACATATTTAAAATGTTTCTTTGAACTAAAAGTTCTTTTTTATTTTCCTGGATTAAAAAACAAACATTTTCCCAGCAGCATTTATTAAAGAGGCTCTCTTTCCTCCAGAGTGTGTTTTTGGCCCCTTCGTCAAAGATCAGATGGCTGAATGTGCCTGGGGGTTGTTTCTCCTCCTCTATTCTGTTCCATTGATCCTCAGGCCTGTTTTTGAGCCAGCACCTTGCTGTTTTTATCACTGTAGCCTTGTAATATGGCTTCAAATCCAGGATTGTGATGCCTCCCACTGTACTCTGTTTACCCAGGATTGCTTTTGCTATTCTGGATCTCTTCTGGTTCCAGATGAATTTTAGTATTGTTTTCTCCAATTCTGTGAAGAATACTGTTGGTATTTGATTGGGCTTGCACTAAGTCTGTGTATGAGTTTTTGCAAGTATAGCCATTCTGACTATATTTGTTGTGCCTATCCAGGAACAGGCGATATCTTTCAATTTTCTGATGTCCTCTTCGATCTCCATTTTCAGAATACTGAAGTTTTCATTGTAGAGATCTTTTGCTTCCTTGAATAGGTTAATTCCTAAGTATTTATTTTTTTTGGTGCTATTGTGAATGGGTTTTTTTTCTTAATTTCTTTCTCAATGAGTTCATATCCATGCACACCCACGTCTATAGCAGGACAACTCACAATAGCTGAATCTTGGGAGCAGCCTGTATGTCCACAAACAGATGAATGGGTAAAGGAAATATAGTATTTACATACAATGGCATACTGCTCTGCCATAAAGAAGGATAAACAGGAGTCATGTGTGGGAGGGAGAATAGATGCACCTGGAGACCATAACGTTAATTGAAATAAATCAGATACACAGTTTAACTATCACATGGTTTGTTTTATATAAGAACCCCCCCAAAATATATAGCAAAATAAAAGACAGATAATAGGAAATAGGGAAGTAGATCTTTCTCAAATGGGAAGGAGATCAAGAGATGAGGAGGAGAAGGGGATGAAAAGGGAATTAAGATGTGATATGTTCTGTACATGTACCAACTCCCCACAAAGAATATAATCACCATATACTGCAAACACGGACTAATACAAAATCTTTTAAAACTTGGGCCCCTCAAAGTATATCATGGGCTCCAGCAGTATGCCTCCAAGGCCTAAGGGAGGAGTGAGCCCTGAGAGCAGATCAGCCACCCGGCAGCCCACAGAGCCCAAGGCCTTGTCTCTTCCCGCTGAGGGACCCTGGCACCGGCCTGGGAAGACGGAGGAGACCTTCACCATGCGGGCATGGTGCCCCATACCTGTGATCCCAGCACTTGGGAGGCTGAGCCAGGAGGATTGCTGTGAGTTCAGAGGCAGCCTGGGCTACGCAGTGACTACAAGCCCAGCCTGAACTGCATAATGAGACCCCGTCCCCAAAATAAATAATAAATAAATAAATATTTAAAACAAAAAAATAAGTAAATAAAAAAGGGCCAGGGCTCTCTGCCTCCTGGCTGCCATGCTCACAGCTAAGGATTTGCCCCGAGTCTCAGAGGGTACTTTGGACTTGGACTTTTCAGCAGCACTAGAACTGTAAGACTGTGTGTGGCAACTCTTCGAGATGGACTGAATACAGTTCACAGAATGAGACTGACATGGATCTGCGGGAGGCCAGGGGCAGAATGCTGTGGTTTAGATCTAGGAAGCTACCCAAATTCTCATGTGCTCAGAGAGGTGGTTTTAGAAGGTTGTTGGATTAGGGGGGAGCTACACGGATCCGTGGATTGATTCCTTGGTGAGTTCATAGCTAAACGTGCTGTGAGGAGATGGGCCTGGTCGGAAGATGTGCGTCTCTGACTTTGGAGGGTGCATCTCCCTCCTCAGCTCCCCCTTTCTCTCTGCTTCCTGGCTGCCATGATGTGAACAGCTTTCCCCTGCCAGGCCCTTCCACCGTAATGTTTTTGTCTTGGAGCCATCGCCCACGCATTGGAACCCCAAAATGGTGAGTCAAATTAAACCTCTCCTTTAAAAAAAAAGGGGGTGTGTGGAAATGTAATTCAGTGGGAAGACCTTGGGTTCAATCCCCATACCTCAAAAACCAGAAACAAAACCACTTAGGTCTGTCTCCATTTTTGCATCTGTCTCCTTTGTTCTGAGTCATTCTCTTTGGGAGTAGCCTTATATTATATACTTTTTTTTTTTTGGTACCAGGGATCGAACTTGGGACCTTGTGCTTGTGAGGCAGGCAGCGGAACCATTGAGCTGAATCCCCAGCCTAACCTTATATTATATAAATATAATATAAATTGAATCCATAAATATTTTTCAGCAACATCCCACCCCCATTTTTAAATTTTTTATGTTGAGACAGAGTCTTATTAAGTCACCAAGTTGCTCAGGCTGGCTTCAAACTTCGATCCTCCTGTCTCAGCCTCCCAGAGTGCTGGGATTACAGGCATGTGTCACGGTGCCTGGCCATAAATATTTTATGATAGACAAAACAACCAGTGTCACTTTCACACCTGGCAGGGAACACGTCCCCACTGGACAATCCTTAGAGTGTGATTGTGATTGTGACTGATAATCAGCTTTCTGACAAAATACCTGAGATAAACAATTTAAAAGGAGGAAAGACTTATCTAGGGGAGGGGTAGTTTGAGACAGGTTTCCCCATGTAGTTCAGGCTGGTTTTGACCTCATCATGTGTTCAGGCTGGCCTCAAACTCGTTGCAATCTTCCTGCCTCAGTCTCCCAGTGCTAGGATTACAGGTGTTGTGAAAGACTTATTTTGACCAATGGTTCCAGCAGTTTCGGTCTAAGGACAAGCGGCTTCATTGTTTGGGCTTGAGATAACGTGGGTTATCATGGTGTAGAAACACGTGGCAGAAGAACCTGCTCCCTTCCCTAGCAGCCAGGAAGCAGAAAGGGAAAGGGCCACGGAGGACACAGTTGGGAATGTCCCCCAGGCCACAGCCCCATGACCCTCTCCTTCCAACCATCTCCTACTTCCCAAATTTCCAATGCATCTATGAAATCAGAGCCCTGATGATCCAATTACCTTCCAAAAACCACACCTCTGAACAGCATTGCTGGCCTGGGGACCAAACTTTCCTAACACAAACCTTTTGGAGACATTCCAAATCCTAACCACAGTAACAATCAAACAGACCACCATTGGAGCTCGATCGCTTCACTATGAACACTTCTGGTGCCCTTGCCTGGATAATCTGGGGGTTTATGTCAGAGCCCCCAAAGACAGGGCTAAAAACACTGGTCCCCTTGTCTTCCCACTATAGCTGGGATGGTTCCATTTCCTCTCTTGCCTTTCACTCTTAATTCGTGTTTGATTTCTTTGGGGTGAGGGATCAGACCTGATTTTTTGGGAGCCCCCACATTTGGACCTCTGGCTTAGGACTTCAGTAACATCGCCAGACACTAAATCTGCTGGTGCCTTTTAAAATTTCTTTTGCTGGTGCTTTGATCTTGGATTTCCAGCTCCCACACTGTGAGAAATACATTTCTGTTGTTTCTAACCCACTCAGTCTACGGTGTTCTGTTTAGCAGTCCAGACAGATTAAGATGCCACATAGGGTAGTATTCATGAGTTCCAGGGATTAGGACCTCGTATTTTGGAGGGCCATGATCAGCTTCCCCGAAGGAGGATCATGATCCATGTTTCATATGGGGAAACTGAGGGCCAGAAGGTGAAGCATCAGCTAGGTGCTCAGAGTCACAACTGCCTGCCTGTGTGTGTCTGGCTTCCTCTGAGGCCCTGACCTTGCATGGCATGTTGCTGGGCAGAAACGCACAACCAGGGCCTGGCCAACACACAAATCATGAGACCAAGGCTCACTGTCACTTGGAAGCCTCTGTGCCTGGTTTAGTGCCTTGTCATCATCCAGAAATTCTTAATAATTTTTGAAAGAGAGACCTTACATTTTTATCTGGTCCTGAATTAAGTAACTGGTCCTGAACGTGACTTCAGACAACAGAAGGAATGGATGAGATGAGTGGAAAGAGGGCACACTGGCTGCCAGATCCAGAAAATAAAAATAACTGCTGCCCAGGTATATTCGAATTTTAGATAACAATACACACCTTTTACAGTATATGTACATCTGCCGGGGGTGTAGCTCAGTGGTGCCCACCTGCCTGGCAAGTGCAATGTCCTGAGTTCAACTCCTTGTACCCAAACAAAACAAAAACTCCTGAAATTCAAACATAATTGGGGGTTCTGCTTTTGTCTGACCTCGTCACCCAGGACCCCTCCTGGGAAGTAGCCTGTCACTGGAATGAATGCCTTGTATGGAAATGCCAGATCTTTTGGGTGCTAAAGCAACCTGTTTCCCAATCTTTCCTCTTTCAAGGCAGGTGACTGAGAGAACACAAGGGAAAATGGTAGAAACCAAGGCTGGAGATCAGAGGAAGCTAAAGTGCTGCTCTCCAAGCAGGCCTGGGAAATGTCCCCTAGGGAGGGCAGCGTCCTCTAGGAAGACCACAGGGAGGAATCAGCTAGGATGGCAAGTAAGCACCTCTGATTCTTTCATGTACCCTGCTGGGCACAGGGAAAGAGACAAATGCCTGCTCTGCCCTTCCTGGGGCTGCAGAGGAGGCCGACCTTTAAACAGATTATTCTGCACTGAGGCTTTACCCACTGACGGTAAGAACAGGAAACCTCCATGTGAGAAATGACCTCCTCTGGGTGTCACTCTCTAGCTCTCCTTATCTCTCCAACCTGGATATTGATGTCTACCCACAGGGCAGTGTCTTTATTGATTATTTTTCCCCTCACCTGATATAAAAAGAATAACACTTTTACTATATTGTCTCAGAATTGCATAAAATCTATGTGACTGTCACAATTTACACTAGAAGGAACTTAATCTATTCACAGTTTAAGGGGCAACATCCCCTGTATTGATAAAATCATGAAGAAAGGCATTGGACCACTGAGCTAAACCTCTGGCCCTTTTCTGTATCTCCTTTCTCATTTGTAGCTCTCAAGAATAACTGTACAAAATAAACAATATCCCCAAATAGGAAGTGTCTTAGTTACTTCCCTTGTTGCTGGGACAAAATACCTAACATCCACTACCTAAGGAAGGAGAAGTTTACTTTGACTCCTATTTTAATCCATAGTCAGCTAGCTCCAAGGCAAAATGGCAGGCAGAGGGGCAGGGTGGAAGACCTACTCATGGCATGGTGGAAAGAAAGCAGGGAGCATGAAGGACGAACGAGAGAGAGAGAGAGAGGGAGAAAGAGATACTCTTCTAGGTCATGCCCCTAGTAGCCCACATCCTCCTACCAGGCTCCATCTCCTGATATCATATTTATCTTTAAATATTACTATCATTCCCCCATGATCCAATCATCTTCCAAACATCCCACCTAAGAGCAACTGAGGCTTTTGGGGTACAACATCTAGATATAAACTTTAACATTCCACCCCCAGGGCCCTAAAAGTCTCATGCACATCTCTTTATAAAAACCTCATTTAGCCCATCTCTAAGAGTTGCCAAAGTCCCAACATGCTATCAGCATTGCTGAAAAATCCAAGTCCAAAGTCTCATCTGTATTGTAAGGCAAACTCGTAGCCATGAGCCCCTGTAAAAATCAAAACGGAAGTTAAACTTTGCCAACATACAACAGCACAGGGTAAACATTCCCATTCCAAAGAAGGAGGAGCAGGGAGATATAAATCAATGGTACCAAAGCAAGACTGAATTTCAGCAGGGCAAATGCTAAATCCTGTAGTTGCATGTCTAGCACTCAGGGAAAGTTGTGGTGAGATGTGAATTCCAAAGGGCTTGGGTGGCTTCTCCAACTTCTTGAGGGCTCCACTGCACTTTTGGCTTCACTTGCACAGCCTCACACATTGCCCTTTCCTGGGAACAATGGTTGGCCTTCTAGCCCTTTTTCTGAAATCTAGGTGGAAACCCTCCCAACCCCATAACTCTTGCATTCTATATGCCTATAAAACCAGGACCACATGGTGATGCCAAGATCTGCTCCCAGCAGTACCAGTCCTTTTTTGTATCATGGCTGCAGAGGCCTCTGAGTAGCTGAAGGGATGAGCACTGTGAACAGAATCCTAGGGACCCAATTTCCTACTGGAATGCTGCCCCAAGGCTCTCTTCTCAAATGAAAGCTTTACTGCCTGGCACCTGTGAAGGGAGGGTTCTTGCTGATTCCTAATATGCCCTCAAACCACTTTTTCTATTTTCCTGACCCCAAATACTTAGCTTCTTTTTGATGCTAATCTTTTCAGCAACCAAGCTCTCCTCTGCTCCACCTTTGTGAAATTTTCTTTTTGTCAAAACTGAAAATTTACAAAATCACTCAGATGTGTCATTTGGTCTTGATTCTCAATGTAGGGCTGGCTAAGCCAGGTGTGATGGTACATGCCTGTAATCCCAGCATTCAGGAGGCTGAGGCAGGAGGATTACCCCAAGTTAAAGCCAGCCTGGGCTACATAGCCAGGCTTTATCTTCTTCTTCTTCCCCTTGTTCTTCCCCTTCTTCTGCCTCTGCCTCTTCTTCCTCCTCCTCCTCCTCCTCCTCCTCCTCCTCCTCCTCTTCCTTCTTCTTCTCTCAGGGTCTTGATCTATAGTTCAGGCTATCCTTGAGTTTACTATATACCCCAGGCTGGCTTTAACTTGGGGTAAGCTTCCTGCTTCAGCCTCCTGAATGCTGGGATTACAGGCGTGGCCACCATACTAAGCTAGGCTCTATCTCAAAAACCCCAAAAAACACAAAAATCAATGCAGAGCTGGCTAAAAGCCCCCAACAGTACTCAAGCCACTGCCTGAATGTTGGGCTGTCTTGAAATTTCCTCCACCAGATTAATTAGTCCGCTACCCTTAATCTCAGTCTCCTACAAAGTCTCAGGACATGAAATAAATGTAGACACACATGGTCTCAAATCCAGCTGCCAATGGAGTCCTTATTCCCAACTGAATCCTCCTGAGCCTGGTCTCTACTATTTTCATTTCTGTTGGTATTCTGGTCTTCTGAGCTCTGACTAGAATCTCCCATCAAATTTGGCTTACAGCATTTTAAGACTTCCCCAAATGGCATCTTCAAAGCTCTTCAAAATACTTTCCATGAACTAGTTCCAAAGGCTTCTGAACCGCATGGTCAGGTAGTGTCATAGCAACAATCCTACCCCTCTGGTACCAAAATCTGTCTTAATTACTTTCCTCATTGCTGGACAAAATAGCTGACACTCTCAGGAAGGAGAGATTTATTTTGGCTCATGTTTCAGTTCATAATTGGCTAGCTCCAAAGTCGGGGACTATGGCAGACAGAAATGGTGGAGGAGAGCTGCTCGTTATGGAGTAGACAGGAAGCAGAGAACCTTTATTGATCTTTCTGATAGTTGATTCTATGCTCCAACTTCTTCCCAACTTTGTCATTTATGGATTGAATAAGAAAGTTGCCAGAGTCCTCATCCAAGTCATTAATAAAAATATTCAATATGTCTGCCAGGTGTAGTGATACATTCCTGTAATCCCAGCACTCAAAAGGCTGGGGGGCAGGAGGATCACTGTGCCTTCAAAGGCAGCAAGGGCTACATAGTTCAAGACCAGTCTGAACTACATAGTGAGACCCAGTCTCAAGGGAAAAAAAATTCAATAAGAGAAGAATGAAGAGACAGCCCTGTAGCATCTACTAGAGACTTGTTCCAGGCTGACCTTAATCAGAATTCTACGGCTGCCAGTTGGGTGTGGTGGCACACTTGTAATGCCAGCACTCAGGAGGCCAAGGCAGGAGGATCACAAGTTCCCGACCACTGAGACTTTGTTTCAAAAAAAATAAAAACAAACAACAAATTCCAGAACGACCTACAAATTCCCTTATTCTACTACTTTTTATAAATTTTTATTAATACATGTTTGCAGTACATAATGTTTACATTCCTTGTGTGGAGTTGGTACGTGTACATAACACCTCTTAATTCTTTTTTTCTATGTCCTTTCCCACCCCTCCTTCTCTCCTCCCTCCATCTCCTGACCCCCTTCCCCTTTGAGAAAGATCTGCCTCCCTACTTTCTATATCTATCTTTTATTTTGCTCTTTATTTATTTTTGGGAGGTTTTCATATAAGAGAAACTGTAATATTTAAGCTTGTGTGTCTGTTTCTTTCATTTAACATTATGGTTTGAAGGTGCATCCATTTTCCTACAAATGACTTAAGTTTACCTTTCTTTATGGCAAAGTAGTACACATTTTCTTTCTTTCTTTCTTTTTTCTTTTCTTTTCTTTCTTTTTTTTTTTGAGACTCCTGAGTGCTAGGATTACAGGCATGCACCGTCATGCCCAGCTATTACCACATTTTCTTTATCCATTCATCTGTTGATGGACATATGGACCACTTCTAAGATTTAGCTATTATGAATTATGCTGCTGTAAACATGGGTATGCATGTATCACTGTAATATGATATCTTTAATTCTTTTGGGAAGATATATAAAAGGAGAATACTGCATTACATGGAATTTCTAGTTTTATTGTTTTGCAGAGTTTCCAGACTGATTCCCATAGCGGTACTAGTTTACATTTCCACCAACCATGTAGAGCCCCTCCACACCCTGCATTTGTTATTATCTGATTTCTTGTTTATGGCCATTCTTTCTGGGATAGAATGAAATCTCAGTGTTGTTTAAACTTGCATTTCTCTAATGGCTAGCCATGTTGAGCATTTCTTCATGTATTATTGGCCATTTGTACTTCTGAGAAGTGTCTGTTCATTTCACTTGACCATGTTTTGATTGCGTCTTTTATTTTGGGGCATCTACTTTTGTTGAATTCTTTATATATTCTAAATACTAGTCCTCTGTCTGAGGAATAGATGGCAAATTCTTTTTCCCATTCTGTTGGTTTTCTTTTCACTCTATTGGTTGTTTACTTTGCTGTGCAGAAGCTTTTTAATTTTATGTGATCCCATTTGTTGATTCTTTTTGGTACCGAGGATCGAACTCAGGTCCTTGCACTTGTGCAGCAGGTGGCAAAACCACTGAGCTAAATCCCCAGCCCCTTCACTTGTTGATTCTTGATGTTATTTCTTGTGCAATTGGGGTTCTGTTCAGAAAGTCCTTCCCTACACCTACAACATTAAGAGTTTTACCTGTTTTATCTTCCAGCAGGTTATTTCTGTTTTAACGTTTAGTTCTTTGATCCTTTTTTTTTTGGTACCAGGGCTCGAACTCAGAACCTTGTGCTTTCAAGGCAGGTGTTGGAACCACTGAGCTAAATCCCTGGCCCTCTCCAATCCATTTTGATTTTAGTTTAGCACACAGTGAGAGACATGGGTCTAGATTCAATCTTCTACATGTGCATAGCCATCTGTGCTCCAGCATGTGTTTTTAGACTCTTCATCAAAGATAAAATAGTTGAATGTGTGTGGGGTTGTGTATGCATCCTCTATTCTGTTCCACTGATACTCAGGTCTGTTTTTGTGCCAGTACCATGTTGTTTTTGTCAACGTAGCCTTGTAATATAACTTCAAATCCAGGACTGTGATGCCTCCTGCTTTGGTCTTTTTACCCAGGACTGCTTTTGCTATTCTGGATCTCTCCCGGTTCCAAACAAATTTTAGGATTGTTTTCTCCAGTTCTATGAAGAATGCTGTTGGTATTTTGATTGGAATTTCATTAAATCTGTATATCAGTTTTGGAAGTATGGCTATTTTGACTATTTTGGGTTACTTTTTTTTTTTTTTTTTTTTTGGCACCAGGGATCAAACTTGGGTCCTTGCACTTACAGGACAGGTGGCAGAACCGCTGAGCTAAATCCCCAGCCCTTGACCATTTTGATTGTGCCTAACCAGGAATGGGATATTTTTTCATTTTCTGATGTCCTCTTTTTTTTTTTGGTACTGGGGATCAAACTTGGGACCTTGCGCTTGCGAGGCAGGCGACAGAACCACTGAGCTAAATCGCTGGCCCCTGATGTCCTCTTTGATTTCCTTTTTTAAGAGTGCTGTAGTTTCTATTGTAGAGGTCTTTCACTTCCTTGGTTAGGTTAACTTCTAAGTATTTAATTTTTCTTTGTCCTTTTCCCCTAATTTCTGTCTTAGTGGGTTCATGATTAGTATACAGGAATGCTATTGATTTTTATGTGTTGATTTTATATATATATATATATATATATATATATATATATATATATATATTTTTTTTTTTTTTTTTTTTTTTTTGTACCGGGAATTGAACTCAGGGCCTTGTGCTTGCCAGGCAGGTGCTGTGCTGCTGAGCTACATCCCTGGCCCTTGATGTTATATTCTGCAATGTTACTGAATTTGGTTATTAATTTTAAGAGAATTGGTGGATTTTTGGGGTCTTCTGTGTAGAGGATCATGACATCTGCAAATAATGATAACTTGAATTCTTCTTCTCCTATACATATCCCTTTTATTTCTTCTTCTTCTTCCCTAATTGCTCTTGCTAATGTTTCAAGTCACTATGTCAAACAGGAGTGGTGATAGTGGTCATCCTTGTCTTGCTCCTGATTTTAGAGGGAAAACTTTGGTTTTTCTGCTTTTTTTTTTTTTTTTTTTTTTTTGGTACTGGAGATCAAACTCAGGTCCTTCCGCTTGTGAGGCAGGTGGTGGAACCACTGAGCTAAATCCCCCGTCTAGTTCTCTTTTTTGATTGGATCCTTGTCTGGTTTTGGAATCAGAGTAATGCTGGCTTCCAGGAATGACTTTGGGAGTACTCCTTCCCTTTCAGTTTCATTAAGGAGCTTGAGGAATATTGGTGTTAGATCTTCCCTGAAGTTTTTGTGAAATTCAGCAGTGAATCCATCTGGACCTGGGTTTTTCTTAGTTGGTAGGTTTTTTTATTACTTCAGTTTCTTTTTTTGTTGTTTGTTTTTTTGAGACAGGGTCTCGCTAGGCAGTTCAAGGTGGCCTCAAACTCACTATATAGCCGAGGCTGGCCTCAAAATCACAGCAATCCTCCTGCCTCAGCCTCCTGAGTTCTGGGATTACAGGCATGTGCCACTATGCCCAGCTCTACTTCTTCAATTTCATTGCCTGTTATCAGATTATTCTAGATTTTTAAGTATTCTTGGTTATGTTTGGATAATTCATATATATCTAGGAATCTATCCATTTCTTCTGAATTCTACAGTTTACTGGCATATAGGTTTACCAAGTAGCTGTTAATAATCTTTTATTTTGGCACTGCTGTGATTTCACCTTTTTCATTTCTAATTACATTGATTTCGATCTTTTCTCATCTTTTTCTGGTTAGATTGGCTAATGGTTTGTCTATTTTGTTTATTCATTCAAAGAATCAACTCTTCATTGTTTTTTCTTTTCTTTTCTTTTGAGACAGGATCTCACTATGTGGCCTATGCTGGCCTTGAACTCATGATAATCCCCCTCAGTCTCAGATTAAAGACATGGCCACTACATCCAGCAATTCATTGATTCTTTGTATTTTTTTGGTCTCAATTTTATTGATTTCAGCTCTGATCTTTATAATTTCCTCCTTTGTATTAGCTTTGGGTTTTGATTATTGGTTTTTTAGGACCTTGAGATGCATCATTAGATTATTTATTTGGACTTGCTCTGCCCTTGTGATGTGGGCATTCATATCTATAAATTTCCCTCTTAGGACTGCTTTCATTGTGTCCCATAAGTTCTGATATGTTGTATTTGCATTATTGTTTAGCTCCAGAAACTGTTTTATTTTTTCCTTGATTTTCTGTAACCCATTGCTTATTTAAGAATGTATTGTTTAATTTCCATGCATTTTCATAATTGATGTGTTTTCTTTTGTCACTGGTTTCTAGCTTCATTGCACTATGATCTGATAATGTGTATGGTATAATTTCACTTCTTTTATATATACAGAAGCTTGCTTTGTTGGCTAGTATATGGTCTGTTTTGGAGAAAGTTTCATATGTAACTTAGAAGAATGTGTATTCTGTTGTTGTTGGGTAGAACATTGTGTATATATAATAAGTCCATTTGTTTGAAGGTTTTATTCAATTTCGATATTTCTTTGTTAATTTTTTTGTCTAGTTGATCTATTTGTGATAGTAGGGTATTGAGGTCCCCACTATAATTGTGTTTGTATTTATCTGGTCTTTTACATCCAGTAGTACTGGTTTTATTTTATTTATTCATTTTTTTAGGTTTTTTGAGACAGGGTCCTGCTTCGTAATTCCAGGCTGACCTTGAATTCATTATGTAGCCCAGGCTGGCTTCGAATTCTCAGTGATCCTCTTGGCTCAGCTTCCCAGTGCTGGGATTACAGGCATGCACCACCATGCCCAGCTAGTGCTTGCTTTATGAGGTTGGGTGTGCTGTTGTTTGGTGCATATATGTTAATAATTGTTATCTCTTCTTGTTGGATTGTTCCTTTAACTAATGTGTAGTGACCTTCTTGGCCTGTTTTGATCAGTTTTGGGTTAAATTCTACTTTGTATGAATATAGGTTAGCTACACCTGCTCTGTTTAGGGTTCCTGTTGCCTGGAATATTGTTTTCCAATGTTTGATTTTTAGTCTATGAGTCTCCCTTTTGGGTTACGTGTGTTTCTTGTATACGGCACACCACTGGATTTTGTTTCTTGAGCCATTCTGCCAGTCTGTGTCTTTTGACTGGGGAATTGAGACCATTCACACTGAGGCTTATTACTGATAGGTATTGACTTATTCCTGTCATTGCCTTATTTTTCTGCTGCTGATTCCCTATCTTTCCCTACTACTTAGCTGCCTACCCTGCCTGGTGTATTCATTATATCAGACCTTTTGTCATTGTTAGCTTCATTGTCTCTTACTAGGATATCCTTCAGAATTTTATGGCATGTTGGTTGTGTGGTCATGAATTTCTTTAGGTACATTTTATCATGAAAATATCCTTTTTTATCATGAAAATATCTTATTTCTCCATCAATTTTGAAAGATAATTTTAAAGGGTATATCAGCCTGGGTTGGAAATTGTTTTCTTTTAGGGCTTGAAACCCTTCACTCCAAGGTCTCCTGGCCTTTAATGTTTGTGTTGGGAAGTCTGCTGTAATTCTAAAGTATTTACCTTTATAAGTGATTGATTGCTTTTCTCTAACCACTTTTAAAATTCTGTTCTTATGTTGGATTTCTGAAATTTTGATTGTGATATATCCTAGAGACCTTCCTTTCTGATCATAGCTATTTGGAGTTCCATATGCCTCACTGATCTGTATGTTAAATTCTTTTCCTTTAGGGCTGGGGGCGTAGTTCAGTGGCCCTGTGCCTGCCTGGCAAGTGCAAGGTGCTGAGTTTGATCTCCGGTACCCCCACCCAATTCCTTATTTGGAAAATTTTCTCCTATTATTTTATTATAATTATAATTATTATTGTTGTTGTTGTTGTTGTACTGGGATCAAATTCTGCTATTATTTCAGTAAACATGTTTTTTATTTCATTTGTGCTGTCTTCTGATTTTTCACTAATTCTAATTAATCTTAATTAGTCTTCTTTGCATCACCTATGAGGTGTTGAACCCATTTTTCATGTTCTCATGTTTTTAAGGAATCTCTCTCATTAATTGGTCACTGACAATAGCCTTGTCTTCTAGATCTGACACTCTGTCCTCACATTGGTCAGTTGTTCACTTCTGTTGCCCATACTTTTTTGTTTGTTTGCTGTTTTTTGAGACAGGCTCTCACTATACAGTTCAGGCTGCCCTTGAACTCACTACGTAGTCCAGGCTGGCCTTGAACTCATGGCACTTCTCCTGCCTCAGCCTCCCAAGTTCTGGAATTACAGGCATGGGCCACCACACCTGGCTTGTTGCCCATAGTTTTGTTTTTTTTTTGTACCAGGGATCAAACTCGGGACCTTGCGCTTGTGAGGCAAGCGCACTCACTGAGCTAAATCCCCGGCTTTTGATAGAATTTTAATCTCCTAAATTTCTGTTTGGAGCCTTTTTATGGACTCTAATTCTTTTCTATTCTGGTCATTCATATTTTGTGTCATTTTGTTTAGCTCTGCTAGCTTTTTATTAATGCCTTCTGTAGACTCACTGATCATTTTATTTGGGTCAATATCTGATTACTTATATCTTCTGTGAGCTTGTCAAATGCCTTATTGATCTGTTTTGTTATCTCCCCTGATATCATTTTGAATAATTTGGGTGTATGGATTCTAGTTTCTTCCCCCTTTGATGTCCCATGGATCAGTTTTAGGAGAGCTGGGAGTTTTTGGAGGCATTTTGTTGACTTGTTTCTTGTGTTTCTATTTGTTTTTATGTTGAGGTTTGTGGGTTGACTGTAGTGGAAAGCTTTGTTACTAGTATGGTGACTTCTTTAGTTGATGTCTATTTTTCAGTGGTATTCCCAGGGTGTAGGTATTGGCCTTTGACTCTGTCTCAGGATCCAAAAACCTCTGTTTACTTGGAATGGGAGGTGGCACTGTGGTAGTGCCCAGTATCCAGTTCTCTAGGAATGGGTCAGTGTTGTTAATGAGCCCAAGGCAATCCAGATATTGGCATCGCAAGAGAACCAATTAAGAGCAACAGCTATGTCACCTTGGTTAAAGTAATAAAATCAGCATCAATTACAATGTCAAATACAAACTGAGTATTGACAAACCCTAAGGACCAATAATGGATCACCCTTGCCTGGGAGGGTGGCGCATGCCTGTTATCCCACTGGGAGGCTGACACAGGAGGATCACTATGAGTTCAAGGCCAGCCTGGGCTACATAATGAGTTCAAGGTTAGGCTGAATTACATACTGAGACCTTTCTCAAAACAAAACAAACAAAAGAAAATAATGTACCACCCTTAATCACAGAAGAGAGATCTACAATTATGGCATAAACACTAAAATAACAGTAAATGTCTACTAAATGGAACAACTGTACCTCCACTAACAATAGAATAGTATTCAGTAGCAATAGCATAAAGTTAATAGCTATCTAGAGACTCATGAAGTTTAGTAGTTATACTAGTAAAGGAAGACAGGCTAGGGAACTGCTAGAGACTCCTGCAGTAAGTCTCTAGTCCCCACCTGCCCAGTGTGCAACCCAAGGTTGAAGAAAAATTTAAAACAGAGTTAAAGAGAAAATGTGAACTGGGACAGCCAGTGCTCTTTGGCAAAAGGCACTAGCTGATCTCTTCCACCGAATTTTACTATTCATCCATCAGGGTAAAGGTACGTGTATAGATGTGCAGTACGTGAAATCACCATGGAAACTAATGCAGGCAAAGCTTTAAAAAGGAGTCAAAGCATTTTCAAATTAGAAGCAAGATAGACAAAATATATGGTAGTAATTACAACATTGTCCTTCAAGCTATGAAGGCAAGAACTGTGGGAATGGAATTTGGGTGTGATGACTCCAACCTCAGCTATGGGTGTTATCTCATATTAGCCTCACAGCTTCACAGGCCATTACTCTGGTCTTGGCTGTGGCTGTTAGCAGGGAGGTCACATTGACCTGCGCTACTGCATTGCCCCTGAGATGCTTCTGTGAGTCACGGTAGCTTCAGTCAGACTCGCTTCTTAAGGTAAGCCAATTGAGGGATTTAACTCTTTGCAGCCTGCACTGCTCACAGCATGTTTTGGGCATAATCAATATTGCAGGCTCTGGCAGGGAAATGGAGAATTTTTTTTAAAAAGCAAAATTTGAGAAATTAACCAATGAAGTAAGAAAAGGAGGAGAGAAAGAAAAGTGAGATAGGGGTCCCATGGAGGAGTAAATCAAAATCAGTAGTGTTAGGGAACAGTTGCAGGGAAGAATGAACCAGAAAAAGAAGAAAAATGATCAAAATACAGGATAGGAAAGACAGAATGAATGTCTTTTGGTATTTGGTTTTGTTTTTTTTTTTGTACTGGGAATCGAACTCGGGTCCTTGCGCTTGTGAGGCAGGCAGCGGAACCACTGAGCTAAATCCCTGGCTGAATGTCTTTTGAATGGATGTCTTTTTCCCAAAATCTGCAGTCTTGAGATTCAGCCAATCACAATTTTCTCTGCCTGGCTTTAGGGTCCTATGGATTTTGAGCTGCCTTCCCCACACCAGAGGCCCCTCTGTCCCTTCGTCTCAGACCATGGTTACCATCAAAGCAAAGGCGAGTTTTTGCCCTTGCTGGTAGAGGTGAGAGGCGCCCAGCCCTCTGGTCTCTGCTGGATGCAGGCTGCAGGAGAGGGAGTTCAGGTGGATTGTTGGACAGTCACAGGGTCTGCTGGCCCCTTTCCCTCCCCAGGTGTTGTTCTCACTAGGATCAGGTTTGGGGGATAGTCCTCACCCTTGCTGCCCCAGGCAGAGCTGGTTTGGAGTTGGGGGATGGTCTTGCACTTGTCCAGGCCGGGGGCTGCAGGGGTCCCATAGGCCTGGCATGGGGCACCTTCTTCACTCTTTTTACACTACACTTCTGAATGAAGCTACAGTACAGTACTAGGAATCTTCATGAGAAGTGTTAGATGCCTTTGCAAACTCCAGAGGTACTGTTGGACTATACATCCATTGCATTGTGGCTACTCTTGCTACTACCATGGCAGCAGTAATAATAATAATTAGTTCTAGAATACTTTTGGTCCTTACCCTCCCTTCCCTCTCCTTTCTATCCAAGATGAAATGAACTTTGCTAAGACAAGAAAACACTGTATTTGTTTCATCATAAATTCATAGGGAAATTTATCCTGCCAAAACCAGCTTTGTTTGTTTGTTTGTTCATTTGTTTCTTTTGAGGCAGGGTCTCACTATGTAGTCCAGGCCGGCCTTAACCTCACCATGTAGCCAAAGCTGGCCTTGAACTCACGGTGATCTTCCTGCCTCAGCTCTGGGATCACAGGCATGCGCCCTCACACCCGGCTACACCAGCTTTTAGAGGGAAAAATAGTCATGGTTTATTTAGAGATCAGCAAAATGAATTTTAGATACAAACAGTGACTTTGGTGGAAAGTACAGGCAGCTTCCAGCTAATCATTAAGTTTTTGTTTTGTTTTGTTTTGGGTACCAGGGATCGAACTCGGGTCCTTGCGCTTGTGCAGCAGGCGCCAAAACCACTGAGCTAAATCCCCGGCCCTAATCATTAAGTTTTGATTCATTTGTTTTTAAGCTGACTGCTGAGCAAATGCTAAATGTACTCAAAAGCAATCTGACAAAGGCTGATTAAGTTCTCTGGTTGGCCACCGAAAGCCAGGATGAAATTGAAATTGAACTGTTAGTAGCGGAGCTCTAAGCCTCTGCCAGATCCTAGCTTTGAACCTCTTTAATCCTGGGGGTGGGAGACACCAAGAGGTCCTGGCAGCCTCCCTTCCAGGCAGTGCCTGTGTCCAGCAATTACTTTTATATCCAAAGACTATAACTTAAACAAACTCCCCCCTTTTTTTGGTACTGGAGATTGAACCCAGGGCCTTCCAAATGAATTATACCCCCAGCCCATTTTCTATTAAAAATTTTTTTTTTTGGAGACAGAGTCTAGCTATAGTTCAGGCTGGCCTTGAATTCACTATGTAGCCCAGGCCAACCTTGGACTCACAGTGATCCCCCTGGCTCAGCCTCCAGAGTGCTGGGATTACAGGCATACACCACCATGCCTGGTTTAAAGGCATCTTTAATGGAGCTTAGCCCCCTCTTTTGGGTGACTTCCCATCCCTCACGCTTGCCCAAACCAGTGCCTAGGGACGCTCACCTCTGAAAGTGCCAGAACCTTGCTGGTTGCCCAGGAAATAGTGGCAGTCATTTCTCTAAGGCCTGGAGCTGCTAGGGTGTAGAAATCTATTCTCTTAATAGGCTGATATGAGGGATTGGGAAGAAGCAGCAGAAAACACAGAATCAGAGATGGGAAGAGCGGCTGGAGGAGTTCATGTCATCCTTCTATGGTCTGCCCACCTCTGCAGGAGGGCGCGGGGAATTGAAGAGAAAAGTACATTCACATTGAAACGTTACTAACCAGGTTTGTTCTCAGCCACAGTGTATGTGGCTCTGCCCTAGCCCGGCTGGTTTTCTGGGGCCAGCAGAAGCTGGTGTCCATTGCTTCTTATGATCAGCTGTCACCTGGGCTTGGCCAGGGCAGCTGCAGAGGGAGCAGATGCTGGAGGCTGCAAAGGCTGCTAAGGTCTTTCTTTTCAACTCTCTGCCAATCCCTCCACCCCTGCTTTGGAAGGAAGTGAGATTCCTGCCTAAGGGGCTTCTGCTCTGCAGTCATTTGGGCCAAGCAGGTGAGTGCTATGCTGGGCTGGGCTGTTCCTGGGGCCAGGTCACAGAGGGGAGAGAGCAAACTTGTCCCTTTCAGTGTCTAGCCTGAAAGCCAGAAAATGTCCTGAGCTTTTGAAAGAGGAAGGAGGTAGGCAATTTCACAACTAAGATCTCAGAGGCCTTAATATCTCCTAGGACAGATGGTCTGTTCAACATGTAAAAACTTCTTGTTATGTCGAAGGGTCACCTAAAAATAATTTCCTAATGAGTCACAGGTTTACATCCTGTGTAAACTGAAATAAATTCTTCTTGGGAAAAACAAAAATTATGGAGGGCCCAGAACTCTGCAGTTAGAGTTTAAGGGAGGGTGGAGAACAAGGAGGCTGGGCCAGGCTGATAGCAACTTTGCGCGATTGTTTTTAGTTTTTGAACCTGAATCCAGGGGTCCTGGGCACACTAATCCAGATGTTCAAAGACAGGAAGGCAGAGTTCTTGCACACAGCAGAAACAATTTCTTAACCTCCCCTGTAAGCCCTAATGTGCATCTACAAATGGGCCTCAGAGATAGTTTTGCTTTTTAAGTGGCTCTACATATATTCCACATAGCACAGGTTCTTTAGTGTGAATCAGTCCCACTCTGGCCCCACTGACCCTGAGACGAGCAGGAGCAGCCCTTGAGGAGGGCTGTGGACATCTTAATGATGTGAACCAAATCTCTATCCCTGACTGCAGATGGCTCTGCATAAGGCCAGCATGGATTTTGGTACAACGAAATGCTATTGGGATATGAACAACTTGAAACATCATCTAATTTACCTTTAACTTAATGACTCAAATTAACAAGTATCCAGTCAAAAATAGTACAAGCTTCTGAAGATACTACTGTTATTGAGAATAGTGATGTTTCCCCAGAAATGGAGTCTTCTGAAAAGGAGACGATGTCTATAAGTCTAAATCAGACCATAGCACAGTTACAGCCATTGCTTCACGCTGTAAACATAAAGCTCACAAAGGAGAAATAACACTACCAGGTTTGGGGTGAAGTAACTGGGAAACTTCAGTTGAGGTAACAGAAGGCATTGCATTATATTTTGCCAAATTAAAGCCTTATTTATGTTTTCACCCTTTCTACTTTGTCAGAAACACTGAACAGTTTTGTCTTTTCTAATCCTTCTTAGACTACTGATTTAAAGAGAAAAATTTAGGACCGGGCATTTAGCTCAGTGGTTCTGCAGCCTGCCCTGCAAGTGCAAGGACCAGAGTTTGATCCCCAGTACCAAAAAACAACTAAAGAGAAAAATTTAAAAAGAAGTCAACTCTGTACACACCTTCAGAGTTTAGTTTTATAATAAAAACTGTTTGAATAATTAGACCTTTACATTCCGGAAGATAAACATGTAATCTTTACCCTATTTTGCTCAATTCAGTTGTTCAGGAGATCAAAGTGGTAAAGACAATGTAAAATTTAACATTTTAATACTGATGTTGTACACTGTTTTACTTAACACTTTGGGGGAGTAACTGCCTCTGACATCAACTCAAGACACTTTTGTTGCTAATGTAATCAGTTTTTGTAATGGTAGTCAGCAAATAAAGGGATGCTTATTATTCAAACAAACAAACAAACAAACAAACAAAAACAAATATCAGGGAAAACTGAAAAATTCTGAGATGGACCCAGAAGTTTCATGGGCATCTTCAAGGAAAACTGGGTGAGGTAGAGTGCATTCTTTCAGGTTATCTGAGTCTCTCGGATGGGTCTGCTTTTCATTGTCTTTGAAATATTTTTATCTCCCTAGGTTATAGAATTCTAGTAGTAACACAAGCGATTCACATCCAGAGAAATGCACATTGCTTCAGGTGGGGATGATGCAGTCAGTCATTGCCCTGATTGCACTGAGGAATTTTGCATCTATTAAATTCATTTCAGCATCCCTGATGACAGATATCCTCCTATCTACAGATCAATCGATTGATCCGTTTCATCTATTTGTCTAATCATATATAAGCTCTTTGATTCTCCTTTGACCTATTATGACATCTCCCTGGCTCCCTTTCAGTGATAAGTTAAATAAAATATTTGACCTATGTTCATTTTATATTTCTATGAGAGATATGATTTTACTCTTAAAATTATCCTTTAACACAATGCTCTCTCATGGGGTTTTCCCTTCAGTAATAAGAGCTAACAATTATGGAGTGCTTATAGCACTTCTCATGAGTTGTTTCATTCAATCTTATGAGTCAGATACTATTACTCTCCTCTTTTTTTTTCTAACAAGGGAAGAGAGAGCTTCGTACACCTGCTCGAGCGCTCTCAGCCCCTAGGAGGGGTGGAGTCAGTAGGAACACTGGGTGCCTGACTGTGGTCCTGACCCTAATTTCCTGACATAGTGCCTGTAGAGGAAAAATATTTCAGGACTTCTTGAAATGCCCAGGAATATAAAAATCTTTGGCCTAGAAAAAAGACAGAGGGGCCAAATTGTGAAAAAGTCAAAATGTGCGGAGCATGAAACATTTATTCACCAAGGTTATTCTAGGATGTAATCCTTCACTTTGTTCCATACAACTGTCTTAATGCATTCTGTTTCTTCGCAGCTACATGACCTGAGTAAACAGAATTGAAATAAATAGAACCTAAGAATAAAAAGGTGGCCAAGTTGGGACAGGAGAATATGCACAGGAAATAGTGCTCAGGGCACAAATGAGATTCATATGATTTAGGACGAAGCCAGGAGCCTGTACAAACATTGCTAGTACTGAGTGAGAATGTGGCAACTTAGCTGGGTCTTGACATGTACCCCTCCCAAATGCCAAGGACCTGCTTTAATTGGAGGCATTTAAAAATGGACCAGTTGCCCAGAGAAATAAACATATACTCACCAAACCCTGTACATGAATCTTCACAGCAGTTGTACGTGCAATTCCAATTTTCTAATAATCTAGAATCAGCCTACCTGTCCTTGAGTAGATGAACAGTTGGATAAATGCCATCACATCCATACCATGGAATATTACTCAGTCATGAAAAGGAACAACTATAGGTACACACAACTTGGATGAATGTCCAGAAATTCTACCGAGTTAAAGAAGCCAGTCACTCCAAATATGATTCTATCTATAAAACATGTTTGAGAGAATAAAAAATTTTAAATGGAGGACAGATTACTAGTTCAGCATCTGTAATCCAAAACTCCAAAATCTGAAATGCCCACAAATCAGAAACTTTTGAGTACAAACATGGTGCCACAGTGGAAAATTCCACACCAGGAAACTTCATTTTATGCACAAAATTATTTAAAATATTGTTCAAAATTACATTTAAGCTATGCTTAACAAGGCATGAGTGAAATAAGTAAATTTTATGTGTAGACTTGTGTTCCAGTCTCGAAGATGTCTCATCTATATATGTGCAAATCTTCCAAAAATATGGAAAAGTCCAAAATATCTCTGGTCCCAAGTATTTCAGGTAAGGAAGACTTGACTTGTTAGGGGATGTTTGTCCAGAGGCTGGGGCGGTGGGCTGTGGGAAAGAAGTGGAGGCAATGACACAAGGGCAAGAGGGCTTCCCCTGGTGTTGGAACTGTCCAGTGTCCCCTTGCCTGTGGTCCTGGATACGGGAAACTGCCCGGGTGATGAGGCTGGATGGAACATCACCCACACTCAGACACAAGTGAGTACAAGTAACACCAGGGAAATTTGGGCGGATCTGTGGATTCTAACAATATCGGTATCCTGGTTATGATATTATACTGTAGTTTTGCAGAATGTTACCACTAGGGGATAGGTCAAAGTACACATTTCTGTGTTGTTTACCACAAATGCATATTTAATATATATTACCTCAATTAAAAATATCTTTTTTTTTACAATGTTGAGGATTGAAAAACATCTATTTTTTTAAAGGGTGCCACAGTTTGTAATAGCTAAATCTTGGAAACAGTCCAAATGTCCATCAACTGATCAATGGATAAAGAAGATGTGGGGCTTTTTTATACAACGGAGTACTATTCTGCCATAAAAAGGATAAGCTTGAGAGATTTCTAGCTAAATGAATGCACCCTGAGACCATACTCCTAAGTGAGATAAATTGGACACACACGTTTAAATACCACATTGTTTCTCTGATGTGAGAAACTGAAAGTGTAAATAAGGACCAAAATATAATAGATATTGGGAAGTGGGAAGAAGATGTTCAAATGGAAAGGAGAATAAGGGCGGGGGGTGGGGGTGGGAAGAAGAGACAAGAAGAAAAAATGAAAACAAACCTTCTATAAATAAGGAGGGGTGGAGGGGTGGAAGGGAGGAGAGGGGAATGGGAAAAAAGAAGAACCAAGATATATCATGTACAGGTGCAAATTCCTGATGATGAGTATGATCATTATGGATATCTAAAATGTACCAATAAAAAAAGAAAGACTTGGAAAAAAAAATAATAAAGGGTGCAGTTTCCTGTTCCTGAAGGATACTAGTGCAATGGGATGAATCTTGAAGCAATGTTGGGGGATCACATTTCTCCCAAGTCCTCGTGGCAGCGCAACAGTGCACAGGAGCCCCCTCCTTCCACTGGTGCCCTGAGCAGGGACAAAGCCTCTGAACCTTTGAGACCTTTGAGGAAACAGTCAGGTGAGCTGTTCCGCAGGCTTTATTCTATCAGCACATTCGTCCCAAGGCTGGAATTTCTCTGGGATCCAGGAGTTCCGGCTGCTACTTAGAATGTGTGAGAGGCTGAGAGGGAGCACACATGCTCTAAATCAAAGGGAATCCTAACTGCAGAGCAAACAGAACCTTTCTGCACCTAAGAAAGATCACAGGTGTCCAAGACAAAGAACTGTTCTAGAGCCACTGAAATGTCCAGCTCCTAGACAGAATGTTTCCCTGAGTGAGGAGTGAAGTCAAGGCCAATTTCATCCACAAACTCTTCTAGTGAAATCATTCAATGGGGAGTTTCTTTGTCCCCCATGGACTGTGGCCTAGAGGGGGATCCTTAGGTCAACTTCTAGAGAAGGGTCCTGAGACCCTGGGGTTGGCCGTGACTGGCTGGGGTGACCAGTAAGGGGACTATTAGGCCTGGCGGTGCCTTGGGACATCCTTGCCCCCAAGGGGCTCCCATCACCTTCTCTGGGTCCCTCTGTGTCCCTCTGACCCAGGACCTGGCACAGGTATTTGGATGCCAGGCCCAGCCTATGGGTCTGCTCAACCCCAGCAGAGCCAGCTCTCACCGGGCCTCTGACCACCTCTGAACCTCCTGTGAACGCAGAAGGCACCAACGCCCCTTCAGGCGTGTGTCCTCACCTCCCTGTGTCAAGATCTCGTCTCCTCCTCTGCACCGCTCTCCTGCACCTCCATGCGATGGGTTAACTCCCAGAACAAGTGGGCAGCACACACAGCGGAAGGGGTCCCACCCTTGCAGGACACAAAGGGCCCTTGCATTTTAGTTTGCTGCCGCCTCTGCCTAACCTGCCACTGCCTATCGATACATTTTATAAAAATTTGTCCTTTTCTTGTAGATACATTTTTAAACCCCTCCTCGGAAGGCCCCGAAGGAAGGGGAAAAGCCGGCCACATTCGGCTCCAGGCCACATTGTTCTTCAGACTCATTGTTCTCCCTCTCTGCTGACCCAGAGGGCCCATGCGCCCCAGGGAATCTGAGGCAATTGTTTTTCCCAAGCCTGGACTCTTCAGGTGTGAGCGGCAGTTCTGGGCCACGTAGGTTACTGTAGAATTTCTGCATCAGGAAAGAGGAAGGAACTTGTGACCCGTGTGCCTGTGGCATCAACAATGCACCCCAGCAGCTCAGCGGGAGAGGAAGAGAGCTCAGTTTCCATAGCGATAAATCACCAGGAAGGGATAGAGCCAGCCAGAGAAGCAACACTAGGATTTTTCCCTTCCCTGAGCTCCAGCGAACACATCCCCCGGGCCAGAGCTGGGTGGGTCCTGGGCCCCCACAGCCTAAGCCTTCAGAAGGACAGGCTGTATGGGCACAGCTGCCTGAGGAACCTGAGCCGCCCTGAAAATCTGTAAAGCTCTCCATGGACACTGCCATGAGGCTCCACTCTACCCTCTTCCACTCCGGCCCCTGTCCTGCTCTGTGTTCAACCGTGCAGCCCTTTTCCAACACTGGAAGCTGGGCTTGTGGGAGGGATTCATGCCAGAGCCACTGGCCAAGTTACCAGAGCAGCTGAGAGGGGGCCCTGGGGGTCTTCAGGGTTTTCACACAGTCTTCCCCTTGCCAAAATCAGACTCTCTTTCCCATTGAAAATATCGAAGTGTTTTTTTTTTTTGGTACTGGGGATCGAACTTGGGACCTTGCACGTGTGAGGCAGGCGCTGGAACCACAGAGCTAAATCCTGACCCCCCCTCCTTTTTTTTTTTTTTTTAATGCTCTGAAATGTCATTTGTCTCAGTTCTCAGACCTCTAACCTTTGCATGTGCTATTCCCAATGCATGGAATAAGTTCCCTGCCTCTTGGGGCAGCTGACTCCCCAGGGGAGATGCCTGATTCCTCCTCCTGGAAACCCAACTGCCTGCCTTTCTGGGCTCCACAGAACTTGCGCACCCTATGATGCGCCAAGCAGAGTGGTGGGGAGAGAAAAGGTTCTTCTAGGACTGGACAAACTGTGTAATCCTGAGAGACTTAACTTCAATGAGCCTCAGATTCTTCACAGGCAAAGTGCAGAAAATGAGAGTATGTACCCCATAGTGTGTTTATAGGATTAGACTTTTCTTTTTTGAGACAAGGTTTCTCTTTGTAGTTCAAGCTGGCCTTGAACTCTTACTATGTAGCCCAAATTGGCCTTGAACTGGCAGTGATCCTTCTGCCTCAGCCTCTGGGGCGGGGCTGGGATTACAGGTGTGCGCCACCACACCTGGTAGGGGTAGACATATGTACAAAGCACTTAGAAAAGCGGCACTGGCTGGGTTCTTCAAGCAGGAGCCATCTTTTACCAGTGTTCCTAGATTGAACTGCTTCAGCCTTAGTGGGTGTTGTGCAAGGTGTAAATCTGAATCCATGGGTGGGCATTTTGCAGCTGTGAGGCGCAGCACCAAGGGACTCAACCTGCAAGATTTCCTCTAGTTAAGTCACACTGGGATGGGCCCAGGCAGCCAGGGACCAGGATTTTGCCAGTGGAGCTTGAATGTCACCTTCAAGTGCCTGACATCCCCTCCCTTCCTGCCGCCTGGGCTGGGCCTGGGACAGCCCCCACTTGCAGGACCAGGCCACGAGGCTCTCAGCCTGACCACAACCAGGTGACCCTTGCAGTCGATAAACACCAAGAGATTCAAATAATCCACATACCTGCTACGGGGAGGCCGCTCTGATTACAACAGACAAATGCCGTGTTGGACAGCCGGTTCCTCTGTGGTTTTGCTTGAAAAAATGAAACCAAACTCTTCATGCAAATAGTTAGGTCTTAACTAAATTATGTAACAGACAATTCTCTCCACTTAAAAATACAGCCTTCCCTAAATCTATAGAGACACAATGCAGGCCAGTTTTGCCTGAAACTCAGGAGGGATCAGGGATCCCTTGCCAGTGTGCAAGGGAAGCGTCTGGAATGGTGTGAGTGGTGATAGCTGCACAGCTGTACATATTCACAAACAAAGGGTCCCCAGATTTAGTAAATAAAAATCCAAGACCTTCAGTTAAATTTGAACTTCAGGTGAGCAAGAAATGGTAATTTTAATATAAGTATGTTCTAGATCTGGACCCAGACATTGCGTGGAATGTGCTTACACTGTAAGTACAATCATAAAAACTGTTCCAGACAACCTGGCCATGGAACACCTGTAATCCTAGCAGTCTGGGAAGCTAACTCGTGAGGATCGTAAATTCAATCCCAGCCTGAGACACAGTGAGATCTGGTCTCAAAATAAAAAAGGGCTGAGGATGTAGCTCAGTGCAAAGGGTTCAATCCTCAGTACCACTACAGCAACAAAGCAAAAGAGCAGAATCCTGCTCCAAACAATGAATGCTTCAGCGACTGTTTATAAACCCAAGAATCCTGATTCTTAGTTCATTAATTTCTGCACGTGGCATTGTGGGCATTTCAAGCAGGGAAGAGAAGCACTCTTGAGCAGGCCCATTGTGAGCCAAAGTGAACCCAGACTTCCTGTACCCAGCTTGGAAATTGTCAGGTTAGTGACAGGCAGGTCAGTGAAAGAGATTCCAGGTGGCTTCGGGTGGGTGAGACAGCACACACTGAGTAAGATGCCAGTGGTAGAAGCTGGCATTTACTGTAGTATGAATGCTTAGCATGCACCTTGCTGAGTCCTAGGAGGATGACACAGCTATGACAAGTCCACAGCACCATGGTTGGTTGAAGGAAAGCTGGGGTTTAACTCCAGGGCCTTTGCTCTTACCACTCTGCTCAAATTCTTCCACGTGTAGTTAAGACTTGGTGTAAAATCGGTCTAACAAGGTTGTCTTGTCTACTGGGAACTTTAATCAACTTTGCAGTGCTTGGCATTGACCTCTGGGTCTCACACACACTAAGCACATGTTCTGCCACTGAGACACAAATCAAATATGCATGTGAGTACAGAGCAGGGTAACCATTAACTGTTTAGGAAATGCCACTTAGGGTAAAATCTTCCCAATGGTGGGGTGTATAAAATAAGAAAACAGAGAAGTTATTGATGGTGAAAAGGTAGAATTTCAACCCACTCAGATTTATGAACAATTCTGAAGGAGTTGGTGGCATTTTTCACCTGAGATGATCAGGATATCAGCAATGGATTTTTATAGACGTAAAAGAAAGTAATAACATTCCCAATGTATTTTTTCATTATGAACTAAATTCTATATCCCTTGTTCAGTTTACTCCTTTGACCTGGATTATAGAGTATTTATGAAGGGAGCTTTAACTTTTTTTTTTTTAACTTCAAATGACACAGAAGAAAAACAAGCAGAAATCAAAACATATTACAGGCAGAATTACTGGGCAGTGGTCCCTTCAACCCACTTGAAATTACAAGAATTTGACAATGGCACCATCTAATGGAAGATTATAGAGTTGCAGGGAAAATCATGTCAATTTTTCATTCGGGTTTATCAGTGGCAATTTCTCCTAAACAACCACTGGACCCTCATTGCTTATTATTTGTCTGTCTGTACTTCTCTGTCTTTGTCTCCTTCCCTCTGCTTGCCCTTTTCTAGGAAGTACTGAGGATTGAACCTAGGCCTTTCACACTGGGCTTCATTTCCAACCCCTTCAAAAACTCTGTATTGAGACAGGGTCTTGCTATGTCACCCAGGCTGGGCTCAAACTTATGATTCTCCTGCCTCAGCTTCTTAGAGTGCTAGGATTATGGGTGTGCATCAGTGTGTCCCACTTCAGTTCTTATTTCTAATAGAGATACACCAGGGCTGGGGATTTAGCTTAGTGGTTCTGGCGCCTGCCTTGCAAGCACAAGGTCTCTAGTTCAATCCCCAGTTACCGCCCTTCAAAAAAAAAACATAGAAAATTATCATTTTTTTAAGGTCTCCAAAATATCTCGTCTCGTATGGGATTTTCTTTTGGGCTAATGAAAATGTTCTAAAACAATTGCTTATGTTTCCACTGCTTTGTGAATGTACCAGAGGGCACTGAATTCCATGCTTTAAATGGATGAATGTTATGTGAACTATATCTCATAAAGTTGTTTTTAAAAAAGAACAAATGTGACAACTATTCCAATCCTAAGGAACTCTTACCATGTAAGCAGCCAGTTTCCCGGAGATGAGCAGTTAGGTGTCATCAGTTTTTGGTGATTGCAAGCAGAACTGCTGGGATGTCCTGGGTGACTGCTTCTCCCATGGGTGGATGTAGATGGAAAATTCCAGGTCTACATAACACAGCTCTACATCCCAATGCAAGAACTCAATGTCAGCTGGGCATGGTGGAAACCACTTCACATTTTTTTCAGTTTTGAAGTGTGCTGAAGGGAATTCCCCATTGAGAATGGGCCCCCATTTCCCTCAGTGACCATGAGGAGGGGACAAGTAGGAGGTATGTTTTAGTTAGCTCTCTGTCACTAGGGATAATCAATTTATAAAGATAAAAAAAGACATCGTGGCTCACTCCTGTAATCTCTGTACTCCAGGAGGCTGAGGCAGGAAGATCAAAAGTTCAAGTACAACTTGGGCTATTTAGCAATTTAGCAAGACCCTGTCTCCAAATAAAGGTGGTTTTGTTGTTGTTTGGTTGGTTTTGGCTTTTTGAAACAGTCTCACTATGTAGTTCAGGTTGGCCATGAACTCCCTGTGTAGCCCAGCCTGGCCTCGAACTTGATCCTCCTGTCTCAGCCTCCTGAGTGCTAGGATTACAGGTGTGCACCACTATCCCTGGCCATGAACTATTTTTATAAAACTTGCTCTTATTGAAATGGCTAGCACGAATAAGCAGGACTCAATTTTCTATTGACATGGCAGCATTTGTCCCTGACCTGAAAATGCCTTCTTCACAGCCCACACCCATTCTCTCTTCATTAAGATTCACTTCTAACAGTCCCATTTTTGATTTGCTAAAGTGGTTTGATACGAAAGTTTATTTGATCCAAGTCCATCATTTCCCAAGATAGCATCATTTTCGCTATCTACCTCTGCAGCTTAGATCTTCTGAATGCTCACACCTGTCCCCACGAAGCCAACCAAGAAACTTCAACCATCACTCAGGGTGGAAAAGAGAAGCCACCAATATTCTTTTCATTTCCCAATCCTGTCTCCAATTTGTACATATCTGAGAGAGAAGCCATGTCCACGGGTCTATACAGAATTGTTCCCAACTGGCCAGCAGTGGGAGCAGGAAGCTGACAGGATGCTGATGAAGAATATGCAGACCCAAGAAAAGAGGAATTTTACACGTGTATCTGAAAGCAAACTCATCCAAACATTCATGAAACCCTACAGAACTGCTGAAGACACAAAAATAGCCATTGGGAGTGGTGGCCCACACCTATAATTCCAGGTCTCTGAGAGGCTGAGGCAGGAGGATTTGAAAGTTTGAGCCCACACTAGGCAACTAAATGATTTAGTGAGATTCTATCTCTAAAAAATATATATAAAAAAAAGGGCTGGGGAGGTACGTCTAATTTATGGTTAGAAGATCACAGTTATTCACCAGGTCCTAGGCTGAGCAGAGATAATCAGGCAGGCTCGCACAAAGGCACTATAACAGATTTCTCATTTTCTTTCTCTTTCCCACTATCTGACTCCCCAACAAGTCTGAGTTCGGCCATCTTACCACATCTTGCCACATCTTTCTTACAGGAATTTATGGAGGAACACACACTTTGGTCACACCAGCTAGTCAGAGTGTGTAAACTGGCCCAGATTCTGTCATTTCCTTCATTTGGTTAAGAAAAAGAAGAAGTTTTCAAAGCAACTCGTCACTGTCAGTGCTGGTACTGTGATAATCGCTGACCTCCTCGCTCTGGGGAATGTGGAACCCTCTGAATAAACTGCTCTTCTGGGGCGTCTTTTCTTCTATCACATGTAGGACCACGGACCATTTTGAGACTTGAACCTCCAAACCAAAATATGGAAAAAGGGGCTGGGGATTTAGCTCAGTGGCACCATGCCTGCCTCACAAGAGCAAGGTCCTGAGTTCAATCCCCGGTACCAAAAAAAAAATGTGGAAAAAGAGCTTTCTCATGTTTCTTTTCTCTCTCTCTCTCTCTTTCAGTTCAAAAAGCTGTACTGGATTGTGAGACCATGAAAAAAACACACAGTAAGTTTCATTTAGTTCTCTCTCAGCAAAATCTTTTCTAATGAAGTGGTGAGACTGTCAGCTTGAAATATGAGTATTCACTTGTAATTTTTTCTATGCTTTCATTTATTTTATGGTGCTGGGGATTGAATCAAGGTCTTTGTTCATGTTAGCCAAACGCTCTACCACTAGCTCTAGCCTCAGCCCTTTTTATTTTATTCTGAGAAAGGATCTCTCTAAACTGCCCAGGTTGACTTTGAACTTGCAATCCTCCTGCCTCAGTCTCCCCTGAGTGCTGGGATTACAGGCATGCCCCACCACACCTGGTTTATAAATTTGTTTTAAGAAATTGAGGGCCCGGGATTTAGCTCAGTGGTGCCGCCGCCTGCCTCGAAACCGCAAGGTCCCGAGTTTGAACCCTGGTACCAAAAAAAAAAAAAAAAGAGATGAGGAAATATTGATAATCCAGATCCGACAGTGGGAGGGCAGTAGATGGCATTTGTGAGCAGTGTAAGTGGGTCCTCCAACCAAAACCATCCACTGATCCCAACAGCGAGGGATTTATCAGCCACTTGCTTTTCTTCTGGGGATTATCTATTTATACTATGCGCCCACTTACTAGTTTTTTCCTTATTGATTTTCAGTTGCCTTATGTATTATTTAAAATCCTTTGGTTTTATTTATGGTTTAAGTATTTTCTTCTTGACCTTTAATTTGCCATAGAAAAGTTTTTAGGTTCTAGGGTAGTCAATATTTTCAGTTTTTTCTTTATGACTCCTATTTTTTGTGTCTTACTTAAAAGACCTAATCTTACCTGATGTTGTAAAGAAAAATATGTTCTTATATTTCTCTTAACTCTTTGTCTTTTTTAAAAGATGAGCAGTTTTTATTAGATTGCTTTGGAGGCTTGTGGGATTTTTGTTTTTGGTTTTGTTTTGCAGTGCTAGGGGTCTACCCCAAGGCTTTTTCTTGTTTTGTTTTGTTTTGTTTTGTTTTGAGAGGAGGTCTCTCTGTGTAGTCCAAGCTGGCCTTGAATTCACTATGGAGCCCAGATTGGCCTCGAATTCTATTGTAGCTGGGACTGGTCTCAAACTCATAGTCTTCTTGCCTCAACTTCCCCAGTGCTAGGATCCATGTATGCACTGACATGCCTGGCTCTCTTGGCATTTCCAAATAATAAAAAAGAAAAGCAAGCTATCAAAGACTACTGTTTTTCTTGGTGCTGGGTTCTATCCTTGGGCCTCAAACATTGTGTGCTCTGCCAGCTTGCTATACCTCCAACCCCAGTAGATTTTTTTAAGACAAAAAAAGGAATCAATCAAAGCAAAGCAGCATACACACATGGAACCCAACTCATATACAAATGTAATCAAAGTCAAATGAAAACAGACACTTAGGGAAACTTGAATGCTAACTGAATAGTTGATAATTTTTTTTAAATGTAGTCATTGGGCTGGGGATTTAGCTCAGTGGTTTCGCCACCTGCTTTGCAAGAGCAAGGACCCGAGTTCGATCCCCAGTATCAAAAAAAAAAAAAAAAAAAAAAAAAAAAAAAAAATATATATATATATATATATATATATATATATATGGTCAATTTTGGGCCAGGGATTTAGCTCAGTGCTTCCATCACTGTCTCACAAGTGCAAGGTCCCAAGTTTGATCCCCAGTACCAATATATATATATATATACACACACACACATATACATATAGTCAATTTTTAGTTGTGAAAGAATCATATATATATGTGTGTGTGTGTATATATATAGAGAGAGAGAGACAGAGAGAGAGAGAGAGAGAGAGATACAAACTGTCACTGTTTTGCAGCGACACAGAGGTCTCCGGTGACACACAAGCAGTTGAACCAGGTTGGGTTTCTGGTGACTCACTGTGAAGAGGGAAAATGCATGGCATGGGGAGCTGTGGGACCGCAGGACAGCACAGCAGTGTTGCAAGAACTTAGTGTGGCATGGGCCGGGTATTTAGCTCAGTGGTTTCTCTGCCTGCTGCGCAAGCGCAAGGACCCGAGTTTGATCCTCGGTACCAGAAAAAGAAAAAAAAAAAAACTTGGTGTGGGATTTGCACTTGTGTTAGGTGATTTGAAGAGTCAAAGAAGTGGACCTTGCTCCGGGTTGAGTATTTTTTAGAAGTGGGAAAAATTCTATAGGTGGTGATTTAGTGATTCTCATCTCAAAGGCAAGGAGAACAGAGGATGGTTAAGCAGTTATGGGTCAAACAAAAACATAACCTCCAAAGAAGAAATTTTTATTTGAGAGTAAACAAAGAAGTCTGCAATGTGGGAAGCACATGCACGGGCTGGGGTAGACTCTGGCATGTCAGAGGGACAAAGGAAAAGTTGGAGTTTTACTGGGGAGAGAGAAATGTTCCATGAGGGTTTTTGTTTTTATGTTTTCTTTCCTGCTACTGGGGCTCAAACTCAGGGCCCACTCACTGAGCTCCATTCCCAACTATTTTTATTATTTTGAGACAGCGTCTGGCTAAGTCACCAAATTGCCTTGGCTGGGCTCCAATTTGTGTTTCTCCTGCCTCAGCCTACTAGAGTGCTGGGCTTACAGGTGTGTGGCACCACATTCTAAGGTGTCTTGAAAGAAACTCGTTGGCACTGGTGGCTGTACAGGAGAGCTGAGGAGCTGTATGGAATGGCTACAGTTACTACCAGTTAGAGCTGGTTGTTTCCAAGCAGTTGCTAAGAAAAATCAGTCTTAGTGTGCTTCTTACAGCAGGTTGCTTCTTAGGAGATAGTTCCTGGAGTAATTCCTATTTTTCCCTCATGGCCCCTTGACTCTGTGTTAGTGGGGTATGACAGGAATGACTCCATTTTGTACAATAATCTTCATGCTGTGATTGGAAAGCAGTGGCGGTCACTCCTATTAGCCATTTTGGAGGGTGCTTGGCCAGTTCTGTGGTCGGACGTTATGACTTTTCCTGTGTGTGGACCTGAATGTGGAGGGTTCATGTCTTTGTGTCCGTCCCTCATGGTCACAGAGTGGCCTGCTGTGGCATCAGTGGCCTGTGAAATTATTCACCTTCAATAGCAGAACACTAGGCCTCGCTGGGACAGGTCAGTTCCTGGCTGTCAGGGGCTACTTTTCTCTTTTTCTTTCTGTAATGGGATTCGAACTCAGGACCTTACACTTGCCAGGCAGGCGCAGCACCACTGAGCTAAATCCTTGGCCCCAACTTTTCTCTTTTTCAGTATTGAACCTTATGGATGAAATAATGTGGAGCCTGGGATTTGCTTTAAAAATAATGTCTCAGTTGGGTTTCGGCAAACTAAGTCATTAAAAAAAATTAGTTTATTTTGGCTCTCCATTCTGGTCCAAGGTCAAGGGCTGCCTGTGACGATGGCCTTCTTACTGGCAGGGTCCTCAGGTGGCACGGGGCATCACCTGGAGCACAGGTGTGTATGTGTCCTCTGGTCTCCTTCTCATAAAGCTGCCAGATTCAATTGTGGGGCCCAGCCTGATGACCTCATTCAATCCCAGTCACTGCCAAAGGCGCCACCTCTAAACACCATCATCAGATTGTTTCCACTCTCTTCATACCTCACAGCAGGTATTCAACTCCACCGTGAGTTAGGAGGGATAAACCATACCCAAGCTGTAGCAGTAACAGAAGGGGCTGGGACGGATGAAATGGGGTTGGTCATGGGTTGACCATTGTTGAAGCTGGGTGATGGTCACATAGGGGTTCATGACATTGTTTTCTGTGTGTTATATTTGAAATATTTCAAAAGAAAAAAATTAAAATAAATAATTATCCAAACAACCCAATGGCATAGAGTTTGGTCATGGAACTTGGAGCTGTGTTTATAGTTCCAAGTCTGCCTAGTCCTCCTCCTCCCCCTGCCCCTTCCCCTCCTCCTTCTTCCTCCCCCCCCCCCTCCTCCTCCTCCTCCTCCTCTTCTTCGTCTTCTTCTTCTTCTTCTTCTTCTTCTTCTTCTTCTTCTTCTTCTTCTTCTTCTTCTTCTTCTTCTTCTTCTTCTTCTTCTTCTTCTTCCTTCTTCTTCTTTTCTTTGTCTTTGACAGGTTCTTGCTTTGTAATACGAGCTGGCCTTGAACCAACTAATAGGCAAGCTGTCCTTGGAACTTGTGGAAATCCTCCTACCTCAGCCTCCCGAGTGCTGAGATCACAGGCATGGATCAGCATTCTAGGCTGGCCTAGCCAGTGTTAATGGAGCCTACTGCAGATTCTCCCAAGTGAGACTGTCACCCACCTCAGAAGGGTTCACCTGCTCTTGTCCACCCGAGTGACTGCAAGGTGGCTCGGTGGTCAGGGAATGGATTGTCCTTGGCACTTGACCTATAAGCTATGGCTAGCCAACCACTGAGTTATTACCAAGGGCTTTTCACAAGGACTTTTTTTGCATCATTTTGTTTTCCAGATTTCCCTCCTCCGAGTTTGAACTCAAGTACTCATGCGATCACAGTGCGTCAAAATGTGTCTTTGTTTTGTTCTCACAAGAACAAATCAATGCAAATCACCTATTCACTGTTTTTGAGTAAGAAACACCTGGAAACCAAGAAAGGCAAAGGTGAACCTGTGATTTTTTACCTAACAATCTCCAAAGCCAATGACTCAGGCCCTTACAAATGCAAAGCTGAAGTTTTCAACTGCTCAAAATATAGTCCCGGGTTCTACTTCATGGTTGATGGTAAGCAGACCGCTTGCTACTGTGATCTGTGGGGTTCTTCCATGTTGTACAAAGGGTTGTCTATGGCCCTTGTACATTCTCAAGAGCCAGATGTTAGTCAGCTTTTGTCACTGTGACCAAATACCTGAGAAAACAACTTGAAGGAAGGGAATGATTTATTTTACCTCAAAAGTTTCAGTCCATGGTCAGCTGCGTCCATTGCTTTCAGGCCTGGGGTGAGGCAGAAACAGCATGGTGGAAGGGTGTGGCTGAAGAAAGCTGCTCCCCTCCTGGCAGCCAGGAAACAGAGAGAGAGAAAGAGACTGAGAAGGCTTTGGGGACTGTAACAAACAGTGCGGAGGGATGAGGCCACCCGAGCAGGCTAGTGAACGCAAAGCGGTACAGACTTTATTCATCTGGGCAGAAGTGGACTGACAGCACCAAGAGGCCGCCAGCTCTGAACAAAGAAAAGGCAGGAAGCTTGATAGGGCATTGGAAGAGAGGTTCAGCGTGTCTTTCACATATAGGGGTCAGAGCAAGTATTTGTGGTCGGGGTCCATGCAGCGATCAAGACAGATGTATGGACGTTTGCAGGTGACGTGGCATTGAAAAGATGCTGTACTTCGTAGTTGCTGTCTCTGTGTTGGGAACACCCTATCCTGCATTCTGTGTCTTATCTGCTCTGAGATGCTGGTGTTGGGCAGAGACAGCACCTGCATCGGCTGCCTGTTTTGTTGGGGTTTTTTGTGTCTTGTCAAACTGTAGCTTGGAATTAAAGAGCATGTTCATTAACCATTTCACGACCAGGTGAAGCCTGACAGGGACAAGATAAACTCTTCCAAGTCGTGCCCCCAGTGATCTGCTTCCTCCACTGGGCCCGGCTTGTGTTTCCATTACCTCCCAATTATGCCATCATGGATGAATCTGCTGATGAAGGAAGAGTTATCGTGATCCAATCACCCTACCCAAAGAATACACAAGACTTTTGAGGGACATCTGAGATCTAAATCATAGACAAACCAGGAAGGTTTGTTACTGAGATCTTTATTTTAATAATTCCATTTCATTTCATCTTTCAAAGACTTTTTGACTGTTTCAGATCACAGTCTTAGATCTGTTTCTTTGGTACCGGGGATCGAACTCGGGACCTTGCGCTTTCGAGGCAGGTGCCGGAAACACTGAGCTAAATCCCCAAACCCACAGGGGTTTAGGCAAAAACTCATAGATCTCAAGAGTGAATCTGTTGAAATCTTTTGTACATGCTTTATTGTATGACTCCCATCCTGTGGCCAAAAAAAATTACTTTTTTTCCTAAGATTTAATGAAGAAATCTTGGAGTCGGTGGTTAGCCCCATGGAGAATCTTTGTGTCCCCTACCTTTTCCCACCCTCTTTCCCTTGCAATCAGGTGCCTCCCTGGCCAGCATTCTTCTTGCCCAATATATCTTATTAATTTTGTATTTATCTCTGGTATCTTCCAACCCCAAGTGTCTGATAGCTCAGCATCAATGGCCTCATCTGTGAAGGTGACCTTTATAATGGGCCCCTGTGAGAAAGAGAGAGGAAACGTGTTATACCTGGAGTCTTGTAAGCTTATGGACTTTCACTTTCTAATCAACTCTGAGTGATTCTCCATGTCTCTCCTATCCACTATGGTAGCCACTAACCATACGTCACTATTTAAATTTAAATTCAAATTAAATAAAATTAGTGAAGCAAAAAGTTCCATTCTATGGTCTCACGAATCACATTTCAATTCCTCGAAAATCACAAGTGGCTGGTGGCTGCCATATTGGACCACAAATAGAACATTTCCATCACTGTAGAAAATTCTATTGGACAGCAATACCCAGGTCAATGATTCCTAGTTTTAAGGTCATAACTGTCTTAATAATATAATGATAGTGATTGATACTTTCCTCAGAGAAATGCTCATATGATGATGGATACATATTTGTATAGGTAAAACTTTTTTGCAGAAGGCTTTAGACAACCCAGATTCCAGGTTAGAGCCAACAATCTTTTGGCATAAACTGAATAGAAGTGACAGTTGTCAAAGAAATATGCAGCAGGAGGAAACTCCCTGCAAACACATACTGGAATGTGGTGGGCATTAATTTAGCTGATAATATTCTCTGGTGGTGGGCAGTGAATACATGAAGGTGTATGTTTTCTGTGCATGACTTCCCTGCAATTTACCAGAACCATTACATTGTCCTGTAGCACTGGTTTGGTAGATTATAACACTGTGTCATCTTCAGTTAAGTCAGGTCAGCAGCTATATATTAAGTGCCTACTGTGTGTAAGCAACTGTGCCCTGAGATTTCAGTGATGCTTAAGGCATGGTCATGTCCCCGACCCCATAAGGGATGAGGGTAAAAGCCATAAACACAAATCCATTAATCACTGATTCAGACATCGTATGTTTAATGAAGACCCAGATATGTCAAGCACTGGGTATCTAGCAGTTTCTGTCCTTGGGGAGCTTACAGTCTAGTAGTGGGAGACACAAAGCTCTGCTACCCAAACAAATAAATCACAAGCTGTGCTGGATGTTGCAAAGAGAAGGAACGTGGCAGAGTGATGGAGAAAAGTAGAGAGAGGGAAGATCCCCCTTGGTAGGGTAGTTAGGGAGGGCTTTCTGAGGGGCTGATACTGATACAGAGTCCTGAAGGATGAGGAATTAGCTATGGGGAGACACAGGGAAAGGGGCTCTAGTCAAGGGACCAGAGCACATCCAGAGATCCAGCTTGGGATGGACCTCGGATGGTCCAAGGACCTATAAAGAGGATGGTAAGCTGAAGGTCACATGAGGGGAGGTGACCCCATATGGGACTGGAGAGGGAGAGGGCCAAGTTGTGAGAGGCTTGGAGCCATGCATAGAGTTTAGATCCTTTGGGCCTGTGGGGGAGTATTAAGATTCTATTTTTCATCCTTGAAGTTAATTCATTCAAGGGTGGAGGGGTTACAGGGCACAAGTACAAGGTGGGTGCTGGTTGAGAGACACCTGCATTCATCCAAGACAAAAGCAATGGTGGGGCTGCACATGTTGGGATGTACAGATGGAAATGGACTGAAGAAATATTTTAGAGGAAGAACCCACAGGACTTCCTGGCTGAGTAGCTATGGAGTCATGGGTAGTGAAAATAAGGAAAGAACAAGAGATCTCCGGATTCTAACTTGATGAGTACTATCTCGAACAAGGGGGGAAAGTAAAAAAACAAGATTTTTTACATGTGTTTTTAACTAGGAGATTATCTAGAGTTCAGTTTCAAGCAGGTTAAGTTTGAGGCAACCATGAGACATCCCAATGGATGATCCTGTCCTAAGAGGTAGTACAAGTTGCATGAGGATGGGACCACGTGCAGGAAGGGAAGAGGAAGTGGGAACATTTCCGCCTGGAGGATTTAAGAAAGATCTTATGGGAAGGCAGCAGCCACATGAAAATAAAGGACTCAGGGCCGGGGATTTAGCTCAGTGGTTCTGCTGCCTGCCTTGCAAGCAGAAGGTACCGAGTTCGATCCCTGGTACCAAAGGAAAAAAAAAAGAAAATAAAGGACTCCTTAAATTGTATATCTAGCTAGACAGATACCTATATCTGTACCATATCCATCAATTATCTATGATCTATCTATCATCTCTCTGGTTTATTGGAGAGTTGAAAATCACTGCAGTTTCCTTCCACAGATCATCTTGACTCTGTGAGGCCCTTCACCGTCCTGTCCAACTCTCAGGGAAGTCCACAACTTTCCCGTCACTTTAGATAGCAACCTTTGGCCCAGTTTCAATCTCAGAAAAGCCCACACTCTGCTTCCTCATGAATGTTTCAAGTTCTCTTTTCTGAAAATTACTGTGGTAGAATTCCCTTTCATTGCAAGATGTCCTATGGGTGCTAGTCTCATACAAAGCTGCCCACCATGGCTGCCACCTCTGGGTGATATTTTGTCAAGAATATTGTCACAGGGATTCCTGTTCAGGAGAACTAGAGAGCAAGGAGATTATAAATTACTTTCTTTGAATTTACTTTATTTGGTCCTCTTATTTTATTGTTTCTGTCCCAAATTGATATTGTTTCCCAAAAAAATTCATGGATTCTGGAATAGGTCCCAACTGTGCTATTTTTATTTTGAAATAGGATCCCATTAAGACATTAAGTTGTCCAGGCTGGGCTCAAACTTTCGATCCTCCTGCCTTAGCCTCTCAGAGTTCCAGGGTTAGAGACCACTATGCCTGGCAGGGGCAGGTTTCTTTAACTTTCAGGAGCACAATTCGTTCATCCTTGGAATGGGCAGATACTGTAAATCTTGTAGTACTACTGTGAAGGTCAAGTGAGATCATGTGAGTAGTGTGCCTGGCACATCAGAGACACTGAGTGCCTATCCTTGCTTTCCTATGACACTGTTTTATTATAACAAACCAGATAGCTGGATTCCCCACAAAATAGCATCTGATTTGACAGAGCATGCTAGACTCCAATACTTGCTTTTGAGCGTTTCCATTGAGCCTATTTAGCAGGGTTACTTCTGGTTTTTTGGAGGAAGTGCAAGATATCTGTGCAGCTGAGTTCTATAAATGAAAATACAGTTAGAGAACATGGTATTTTTGGATTGAGAATAAGAACAACTCTTAACTTCACATTTGGTACTGGATAATTTCAAAATCATGCTCGTTATTGAGAACAAACATATTGAGACTTCTGTAAAGGGAACCTCAGTTCTTCAAAGCAGGGAGATGGGCTCCACCCTCTGGCTTTCTCAACACTTGGTCAGGCCACACAGCCTGGGGTCAGCCTTGTCACCCAGGGCCCTGCCCAGCCCACTGTGAGCTTCTTGACTCCCTGGAAGGAGGCGTTTCATCTTTAGGTGCACAGCTTGGCAAAGAGTAGGAATTCAATCCATACTTGTGACTGAGTGAGTGCCAGTGTCTGGATATTGAGTGTTTTCCCAAAGACCTGGAAGCTTGGAGCTCAATATAATGGTATTGAGATGCGGTGGATCCCCCGCCACTGCACACACACATAGTAGAATTGAACCAGGGCTATCCCACTGAGCTAATCCCCAGCCTGATGATGATGATGATGATGATGATGATTTGCAACAGGGTCTCACTAAATCACTAAGTTACACAGGCTGGGCTTGAACTTGTGATCCTCCTGCCTCAGGCTTCCGGAATGCTGAGGTTATAGATGTGTGCCCCCATGCCTGGCTGAGTGGTGAATCTTTCAGAGGCGGGACTTGGTGGAGGTGATTAGGTGATGGGGCACCACCCTCCTAAGCAATGGATGCAATTCTGGCAAAAATGCCCTTTTGTGAGAGTAGGTAGCCATGAAAGAGCCAGCCTGGTCCCGCCCCTGCTTCCCTGGACAGACTCATGTCCCTCCTGCATGCTGCCACTTCCCTTTCTGCTTCTCCCTCACGTTGGGTGATGTGTCGGGTGATGCGGCCAGAGGGGCCCTCACCAGAAACCACAGCTTTTGGACTTTCTAGCCACCAGAACTATGAGCCAAATAAGCTTCTGTTCTGTATATATTACCCAGTGACGGCTGTTTTCTTACAGCAGTACAGAAAAAGACTAAGGGAACCCAGTCTGCTTGTCCCTTCAAGGGGTGCTTCCGTGCCTCTAGGCCTGGGCACTGCCAGGTGCTGAACTTTCAGGTCAGTGAAACAGAAAGAGACCAACATGCAACCAGACACTGCATCCTGCTCAACAACTCACTCCCCTCAATTACCCTTCCTTCCCTGAGCTCTTCCAGCGGGTCCTGGGTTTGCTTGCCGAAACTGCAGCTGCTCCTATATCCCCTGCTTCAGCCACCAGCTTCAAACGCGGGGTCCCCCAGTAGGGCCCTCGGAACCCTGACCAAGTTGCTTTCCCTGTAAAAGAGCACAGGAAGCCTCAAAACTAGGCAGGGAGAGACCTTGTCATGCAGCTTACTGACTCAACCCTGCTTTCTGCCCCGCTCTTCCATTTTTATCTCTCTTGAGGCTGCTGGTCTAGGTTTTCTTTACTTTTGCATCACTTTTTATTGACCTTTTTTTTCTGCTACTGGAGATTGAACTCAGGGGTGTTCTACCACTGAGCTACATCCCCAGGCTTTTTTGTGGTTTTTTTCAGGTAAAAGTATTCAAGCTTTAAATTGAGCCCAAGTTAAATATTAATTATCTACTGTTGCATGATAGACCACAACAAACTTAGGTAGTATACCATGACAATTATTTTATATAATTATGACTGTGACTTAGGCATTCAGGCAACCCACAATGAAAATGATTTGTCTATACTCCATGGTATCTGGGGCTTTGCTGAAGTGGCCTAAATATCTAGCGCCTGGCTAGAAGGGGTCCAATAAGGCTACATACCTAGAGTCTTGCTTTTGATTCTTAGCTAAGGATCCAATAATGTGAGTTCCAGAGTTCAAAGAAGAAGCATTGCAGAGACAAGCCCCTAAAGTGTAATTGCTTATTAACATTTTGCTTATATCATGGTTCCTAATATCCTAATGGCCAAAGCAAATCACAAGGTCAAGCCTACCTTCAATATAGGAAAGGCATTGTACTGGTAAGCTTTCTTGTTGCTGGGACACAACACCCCACACCCACATCTTAAAGGAGAAGAGAGAAGTTTAATTTGGCAAACAGTTTCAGTGGATCAGTCCATGATTGGCTGACTTCAAGGCAGAAACATCATGGTGGGAGCTTCCCCAGCCTTTTTAATTTTTTATTTTGAGACAGGTCTCTCTAAGATGCCCAGGCTGCCCTCAAACTTGCACCATTCCTGTTTCAGCTTCCTTGGTAGCTAGAATCACAGGCATGGGCCACACAGCTGGAGTTATGTACTGATTGCTAATCCTGTGCCTGCCCTCTTTGCTGTTTATTGGCCCACTGCTAACATCTGGTGAATGTGGACTTCTTCCAGTGCTTCTTTTATCTTGGAGCAAAAGGGGCCCTTGACCATGCCTATGTTGGGGGCTCTGCACCTTCCCATAGACTGAGGAGTCTAGGGGGCCGCGGAAATGTGCCTACCAGGACCCTGTACCCCACTTTTCCACTTCACAGTCTGGACATCTGGACCCCAATTCCCTCCCCAGTCAGGCCAGAGCCCACTTCCAGGGCCTTCATGAGTCTCCTCCCAGCTGCTCCTCCTACGGAGTGAGGACTCAGGACTGGAGCTAGGGAGCTATTTGTGGGTGTCACTTGGTTGTGCAGGTTGGGGGGGGGTCCGCATGCATGGGAGGCCCCTCAGGTTGCAGGTGAGAGCAGGTGGAAAGGACAGGCTGGGTCTGGGGCTGTGAGCACTCCAGAGTTCAGTAAGTTCTGTTCAAGGAGGGACTGGGCTACAATCACAGCTGTTCTGGTTACTAGCTAAGTCTTTCTCTCGTCTGTAAAATGGGAGTGCTACCAGTGAGATACATCAGGCTATGCATGTAAAGTATTTCACACAGGATCTGACATTTAACTAGCACTCAATAAATGGTAGTGTTTGAGTGACGCAAATCATGCGGTGTGACTAAGGACCTTGCCCCAAAACCACTCAGGCCTTTCTGATGTTTGTAACCCTAGCAATGCTGCCAGTCAGCACTGTGTTCAGTGCAGAGCTGCATTTCTCTGCCTTGTCTGACACCTCATGGAAGATCTACTTGGTTGTGACTTTAAGAACCCCAGGGACTAACAAGTTAATGCTCCTGAGATGCTCGTATCTGTATCTGCTGTGGTTCAGTTACTGAGTGCACAGTAGGCTGGCTAATTCGGGAGATGGTTCTGAGTGCCCTTTCTAGAACACTTGCCAGGTCCATGTCATTGGAGAGCTCTGTGGTGACCACTGCATCTGTCTTCTTCCAGATGAAGACAGCTGTCCTTCATGCCTGCTGCTGCTACTACTGCTAATTCCAGTGTCATTTTTGGTGTTGCTGGCAATAGTCCTAGTTTGTTTGATACCAAAGTACAAAGCAAGTATGTTCTCACCATTGATTTCCCATGGGCTCTGGATATGATAGCAGGGTAGAGGGTGAAGAGGAAAGGAAGGGGAATCAGAAAGGTAATGGGGAGAAAATGAAAAGAGGGGCCTAAGACAGACTTCCTGAATGGCCGGCACAGCACACGGGACAGTCCTCAGGTCCTGGTGACAGCCTTTCTCGATGTGGGTTTCAGGTGGGGCCACATCAGGATGTGCAGCCAGTGTGGTTACCCACAGCCCTGTGGCTTGCTTAATGCTCAGCTGCCACCAACTTGAAATTCTTAGTAATTTTTGCATTGTTTTAAAAATTATTTTTAAGCAATGGTAAAGTATAAAGAACATTTTCCATTTTACTTTTTTTCTTCTTCTCCATGTGGTGCTGGGGATTGAAGGATTATGGACATGCTAGACCAGCGCTCTACCCCTGAGCCACAGTGCTAGCCTCAGTTTGGGACAGTACTGGAGACTGAGCCCAGGGCCTTCACATTGAGTTACATCCCCAGCCCTTTTAAAACTTTTTTGAGACAGATTCAATCCTCAGTGAAAATCAGATATCCCAACTTCTACATCTCATACATCTAAAAAATGTCTCCCCTTCCTATAGAAAACTCAGGTTCTTGCAGAAGTGTCATTAATATTTTTGATTACTAGGCTGGGACTTAGCTCAGTGGTACTGCTGCCTGCTTCACAAGTACAAGGTCCTGAGTTCAATCCCTGATACCAAAAAAAAATTTTTTTGATTACGGCTGAAATAGAACCCAGCTGGATCATTGACTGTCTCCTGAAGATGTTACAGAGCTTCTTACAGACTCTTCTCTTTAAGAAGGAAAGAAGAAACCATGTCTGCCCATTTTCCATGTAATCTGACTGGGAAAGCATGTTCCTCACAGGCCCCAGGGGTGAGTTAGGGGGGCACAGCTTGGAGAGCAGGTGTTTCAGACAAATGTCTGGTCTGCCCCACTAGGCAATAGTTTAGTCACTGGAGCGGGCCACCTTTTCAACCACTTCAGGGGGTTCTGCTGGTTGGCAGAAGAGACAGAGAAAATGTATCTGAATTGGCTCAATGTAATAATTTTATACCAACATATGTAGGAAAAGCTATGAGAGAGAATGTGCCCAAGGACCCTGGAGATACACCCATGGAAGGTGAACTGTACGAAAATGTCTGTAAAGATCAAGCAGGTAAGAGAACACTGTTGGGTCTTTGGGTGGGTTTGGTTGGTTGATTTGGGGTTCTTGTCTTTTTAAAGTTCATCCAGAACCACAGGAATAGAAGAGAATGTCTCCCTCCCATCCAGATGTCCTGTCTCACTATCCAGGGCCAGGATGGGTGTTTAAATGCCCCTCACAGTTATTCTCTTTGTCTGCTGGCACCAAATGACATTCAGATGTCTCCAGAAGGCCATTCTATACCTTAATTTTTCACTTGATTTTTTTCACATGTCTTGGAGATTTTTATATTAATTCAGAATGTTACACACTGTGTTCCAAAGTTTTTCATAATAATCTTTTAAAAGATATTTTAAATTTTATTTTAATTGACAAATAAGAACAGTAAGTCAGATGTGATGGTGTATACCTATAATCCCAGCTACCGGGGATGCTGAAGCAGGAGGATCTTGAGTATTAGCACAGCTTTTGGTAACTTAGCAAGACTGTCTCAAAATAAAATTTAAAAGACAGAGAATTTAGCTCAGTGGTAGAATGTTTGCCTAGCATGCACAAGGATACTGGGTTCAATTCCTAGTAGCCCCCCCTGCCCCCAAAAAAAGCCATGTATGATTTTTGAAATACATACACATTAGTGTTTTGCTTTTGTTTTCTCAGTGCTGGGGATTAAACCCATAACCTCATACATGGTAGGCAAGTGCTAGTGAGAGCAGTTAAAACCTACTTAATCCCGTAGTGATTTTCAAGAATCCACTACTTTTGATTTAGTTTGGTTTGATTTGCAGTACTAGGGATTGAGCCGAGAGCCTTCACACTGACCTATAACCTCAGCCTCTTTTTAAGTTTTTGGGTTTTTGTTGTTGTTGTTTGTATGTTTGTTTTTGTTTGTTTGTTTGTTTTTAATTTTGCTTTTTGGGGGAGACAGGTTCTCACTAAGTTGCCATGGTGGGACTTGAACTCGAGATCTTTCTGCCTCAGCCTCTCAAAGTGCTGGGATAATAGGCATATGCCTCTCCATAGGCTCAGCGCCTTGTCCTTGACTAAGTCACCGTGTTGTACAGTCCATGCTCCCCTCTCCAGCAGGCATCAGAGGCTGCTTTCTGATGAAGGAGAAGCTGGGCCTGGTGACTATGAGCTCTGTCCTAACCAACACTCACAGCGCCAGCCGCATTCTGTGTGCTGCCCTAAGAGCTTTCCCGGCCCAATACTACCACCTCCGAGTCAAGACCTTTCTGTTTTGCAAATGAGGAAGCTGTGGCCGACTTGGGGTCAAAGCAACGTGTTTCCACAACACAAAACGGCAAAGGGTCCGCGAGGTCCACAGCCTTGACGCCACTGCCCCCGTGTGGTCGGAGACTCACTCGGTAACTCCGCCTTGTCTTTCGCCAGGCGCAGGAGACTCCCAGGAGATACATTACGCCACCCCCGTGTTCCAAGAAGCCGCCCGCAGGGAGCAAGGTGAGCCATAGCTCTGGATGACAGATGTCAATGAAATGCGACAGAGGGTCCCCATGACGTGGAAGGCACAGGTGCACCCCAGGAAGGAGCAGTAACTGATAGCTCAGCTCCCAGTAAACTCCCCAGGAGAAGAGGGATGGGAGGAGAGGGTGGGGTGGGGAATGTACTCTCCCCACGAGGAGGACGCAGAGTCACTACTATACCAAAACATGTTCACGAATAAATTATTTACCTCAGTCCTGGGGAAAAAAAGTTACTGCTTGGGTTTGGCAGGCTACCCAGCTTCTAGAAACAGAATTTCTTTTTAGAGGCCTTCTGACACATATCCTAAGTTTACCAAATTTTTTCCCATTTTTGTATTTCAGAGACCTGTCATGACTGTAAAACTGGTCATGTCTATTCTGAACTCACCTTGTGAAACTTAAAGAAACTACTTTGGTGTAAGAGACTTTCTTGAAGGTGATTTACATGAAAACAAAGAAAATGCAATGGCACTTTTAAAAGTCTAGTTTAAACCAGGCATGGTAGACTGTACCTGTAATCTCAGCACTCAGGAGGTTGAGGCAGGAAAATTGAGCATTTGAGGCTAGCCAGGGCTACATAGCAAGTCTGAAGGTAAAATGGAGTGCACAGAGAGAGACTCTTTCAAAACAAACAAAAAACAAACAATTAAAAATATCTAAAGTGGTCACCTAAAGTGAATCTCTGTTTTTCACACTGAAACATTCCTTTGGGTCTTGGTGGGTGCACCCAATCCTGTCATTAGACAACAGCTTGGTCAGGTGGGACCCCACTGGGAATTATTTTAAAATGCTTGTGCTATTTGTAGACATAGGTCCTTCTGTCCCTTCCAATTTTTTTGTTTTTGTTTTTGTTTTTTGTTTTTTGAGACAGAGTCTCCGTTTGTAGTTCAGGCTGGCCCTGAACTCACTATGTAGCCCAGGCTGGCCTCAAACTCACAGCAGTCCTCCTGCCTCAGCCTCCCAAGTGCTGGGATTATAGGCGTGTGTCACCACGCCCGGCTTCCAATATCTTTTTTTTTTTTTTTTGGTACTGGGGATCGAACTCGGGTCCTTGCGCTTGCGGGGCAGGCGGCGGAACCTCCAATATCATTTTTAAAAGAATAATTCTTAGGCCACAGTCCTCTTCATAAGTGGATTCTGGAGACATTCCAATGGCCATCTTGCAAGATTCCTTGTCCCCAAGTCCACCAAGGATTCAAAAGCAAAAACACAAAGCAAAATCCATGTCTAAACACAGGTGACCCTACATCCTTGTAAAGGAAACAATACCAAGAGGAAGACATACAATCATAAATATATATGCACCAAATACCAGTGCACCCAACTATATAAAACAAATATTAACAGACATGAAAGATCAAATAAGCACTAAGACAATTGTAATGGGGGACCTCAATACTCCACTGTCACAAATAGATGGATCAACTAGACAAAAAAATCAACAAAGAAATATCAGAGCTGAACCAAACTTTTGAACAAATGGACTTAGTGGATGTCTATAGAGTGTTCAACACCACAACATCAGAACACACATTCTTGGGGCTGGGGATTTAGCTCAGTGGTTTCACCACCTGCTGCACAAGCGCAAGGACCCGAGTTTGATCCCCAGTACCAAAAAAAAAAAAAAAAAAGAATACACATTCTTTTCAGCTGCACATGTGATGTTCTCTAAAATAGACCACATACTAGCTCATAGAACATGCTTAAGTAAATCCAAAGGAATTGAAATTATCCCATGCTTATTATCATACCATAGTGCAATGAAATTAAAAATTAGTGGCAAAAGTCACCATAAAAACTTCATAAACACATGGAAATTGAACAACCAATGGGTCACAGATGAAATTAAGAAGTTAGACTATTGGGCCGGAGATTTAGCCCAGTGGTTCTGCTGCCTGCCTTGCAAGCGCAAGGACCCGAGTTCGATCCCTGGTACCCACCCCCCCAAAAAAAAGAAGAAAAAGAAAAAGAAGTTAGACTGTTTCTACAATTAAATAATAATGCCAATACAACATACCGGAACTCATGGGACACAATGAAAGCAGTCATATGAGGGAAATTTATAGCAGTGAATTCTCATATCAGAAAAATAGACTGAGCTCAAACAAACAACCTAATCTTGGACCTCCAGCCTCTAGAAAGAAAAAAAAAAAGAGCAAGTCAAGCTCAAACTTTGTATGAGGGAAGAAATTATAAAGATCAGAGCAGAAATTAATGCAATGGAGACTAAGAAAACAATACAAAGCATCAATGAATCAAAGAGTTGGTTCTTTGAAAGATTAAATGAAATTGACAAACCCTTAGCCAACCTTGTCAAAGAAAGGTAAGAAAAGACTCAAATCCATGCAATTAGGAATGAAAAGGGTGAAATCACAACAGATCCTGCAGAAATCCAGAAGATCATCAATACCTACTTCAAGAACCTATATTCTAATAAGATGGAAAACACAGAAGAAATGAACAGATTCCTAGACACAGATGAATTACCAAAGTTGAATGAAGGAGTTAAAAAATTCTAAATAAACCAATATCAGTCAATGAAATCAAAGATGTAATTAAAAACTTACCAACAAAGAAAAGCCCAGGTCCCAATGAATTCACTGCTGAATTCTACAAGAAATTTAGACTTAATACCACTACTTCTCAAACTCTTCAATGAAATTGAAAAGAAAGCAATACTCCCAAAATCATTCCTGGAAGGAAGCATTACCCTGATTCCAAAACCAGAGAAGGATCCAACCAAAAAAGAGAACTATAGGCCAATCTCCCTAATGAACATAGATACAAAAATGCTCAATAAAATACTGGCAAACAGAATGCAGCAAATCATAAAGAAGGTTATACACCATGACCAAGTAGGATTCATCCCAGGGATGCAGGGACAGTCCAACATTTGCAAGGTCATCTCAATAAATACAGAAAAAGTATTTGACAAAGGCCAACACCCATTCATGATAAAAAAAAAGAAAAGCCCTACAGAAAATTGTAGGGTTTTATCTCAATCTAATAAAAGCCATCTATGACAAAACAATAGCCAACACCATATTAAGTGGACAAAAATAAGGCTTTCACTCTAAAATCAGAAACAAGACAAGGATGTCCACTCCTGTTCAATATAGTTCTGGAAACATTAGCCAGAGCAATTAGATAAGAGAAAGAAATAAAAGGAATAAGGATAGGAAAGGAAGAAATTAAATTATCATCATTTGTTCCTCCACCTGCCTCACATGCACAAGGTCCTGGAGTTTGATCCCCGGTACCAAAAAAACAAAACAAAACAAAAACAAACAAACAAACAAATTATCATTATTTGCAGGTGACATGATACTCTACATAGAAGACCCCAAAAACTCCACCAAAAGACTTCTAGATTTAATAACCAAATTCAGTAGTGTAGCTGGATGCAAAGTCAACACTCAAAAATCAATAGCATTCCTTTATGCAAATAACAAATTCGCTGAGCTAGAAATTAGAGAAATAACACCTTCATAATAGCATCTGAAAAAATGAAATACCTAGGAATCAATCTAACAAAGGAAGTAAGAGATCTTTACATGGAAAGTTACAGTACTCTGAAAAAAGAGATCAAAGAGGATATCCGAAAATGGAAAGATATTCCTTTTTCTTGGGTAAGGAGAACCAATATAGACAGAAGCTGTCTTTCTCTCAATAAATTTTTCCTAGTCTTAACCTCTGTTGTTCCTAGAATTCATTCTTCAATTTTAGAGAACACAGACTCCCACTTCAGATATCTAGCAGATTTGAGAGTTACATCTCTTCCCCCTATATCAGGATCACTGAATCCCATCTCAGATGCAAAATGTTCAGGATAATCCAGTAAGAGGAAAATGGGCTTTATTAGGCAAAAAAAAATTTTTTGGTATTGAGGATCAAACTCGGGACCTTGTGCGGCAGCGGCAGAACCACTGAGCTAAATCCCCCGCCTGGTAAAATTTTAAAAGTACACACTCAAAGGAGTAAAGTGTGGGTATCTGAGAGAGAGAGAGAGAGAGGCTATCTCCTTGAACTGGGAACATTTATATTTCTCTTGAGGAGGTGGAAAGCTATGGAAAAGATGACTCACACTCCCCAGAAGGATAATGGGCCATTTTGCAGATGAAAGCTAATATGCTTTATGGACTCACAGCATTTCGTTAAGAATTTTGGGTATGATGGATCTGGAAAGAAAGAAACATAATTAATCCAGGGAGTGCAGTTATGGATAGCCTCCGATGTGCAATCTGACAGATGTACATAGGAATAGGGAATTCTCTGTTTTGACTCAGATACCTATCTCCCTGGCCCGAGATGTATGGAACTTTTGAAAAGTCTCCCTCACAAAAAGTGCAAGTGCCTTCCCCCAGATGCCCTCAGGCGACATTCCAGGGCACTTGGAGGTGTTTCCAAGCTGAGAACCAGTAGCATGTGCTTACTGAAAACCACAGTATCATGGAGAAAAATTCTACCAGCATAAGGCAATCATCTCCAAATCTTGTTCCTTTTATTAAATTTAAAGTCTATGAAGGGGGGGAAGACAAAGAAGTCTGAAACAGCAGAATATGCCTTCAAAATTTCAATTCTGGATAGATGACTACATGTTAATAGAAAAATATTTCAATAACAAATTCTTGAATAACTAACAATGAACAATCTTAAGCAATGCCATATTTTGTACATTTTATTGTCTTTCTCAAAAGGTGATAATAAACTAGTTCTCTTTAAAAAAAAAAAAAAAAAGCTTTTGCACAGCAAAAGAAACCATCAACAGAGTGAAGAGACAACCCACAGAGTGGGAATATTTTTGCCAGCTCTTCCTCAAAGGACTAATATGTAGAATATATAAAGGAGGCAAAAATCAGACGCTCCAAATTTAAAGACACAATCCAAAAATGGGCATCTGAAATGAATAGATGCTTCTCAGATGAAGTGGAAACAGCAAATAAATATATGAAAAAATGTTTAACATCACTGGTCATTCAAGAGATGCAAATTAAAACATTGCTGAGATTTCACCTCACTCCGGAAAGAATGGCTACTGTCAAAAATCAAGCAGTAACAAATGCTGGCAGGACTGTGGGGAAAAAAGAACTTTTCTTCACTGCTAGTGGAAGTGCAGACTGGTGCAACCACTGTGGAAATCAGTGTGGAGATACCTCAGAAAACTAAAACTAGAGGTATTTGACCCAGCTATCCCCCTTCTTGGTATTGTCCCAAAAGAATTAAAAGGATCATACCACAGTGATATATGTGCACCCGTGTTTATAGCAGCACAGTTTGTAATAGCTAAAACTTGGAAACAGCCCAAGTGCCCTTCAGCTGATCAATGGATGTCATGGTTTGGGTCTAGATGTCCCCCCAAAGCCTCATGCAGATGAGGTGGGGCTTTCTTTTTCAGAGGTGGCTGAACCTACTGTGTGTGATGCTGGGATTAAGGGCGTGTGATTACTACACTAATCCTTGTGAGTGACTGGTTTGGCACCGCCCTAATCCCAGTAGCCTGGATGGAATAAAATAGGCAGAAAGACACTGTTAAGGTTCCTTGTTGCTTCTGCTCTCTTCCGCCTCCATGAACTGTTGCCTCTCCGCCACCCTGCCATGGAACCAACTAACACAATAGATAAAGTAGATGTGGTTTTTTTCATACAATGGAGCACGACTCTGCTATAAAAAAGATAAGCTTGAGACATTTCCAGCTAAATGGATGCACCTTGAGACCATATGCTTAAGTAAATCAGACACACATGTTTAAATATCACATTGTTTCTCTGGTATGAGAAACCAAAAGTGTAAATAAGGACCAAAATGTATAACAGATATTGGGAAATGGGAAGAAAACGTTCAAATGAGAAAGGGAACATGGTGGTGGGGGCCGGGGGAAAGAGACAAGAAGAAAAGAGAATAGAGGCAAAAATGGAAAGAAAGCTTTCGTAAATAAGGAAGAGAAGAAGGGTTGAAGGGAGAGGAGGGGAATGGGAATAAAAGAAGCAAGATACATCATGTACAGGCACAAATTCCCTATGATGAGTGTTATCATTATGTCTATAAAAATATACCAATAAAAAAAGAAAAAATACTACAAGATCTCGTTCATATGTGAAATCTAAAACAAAAAGAAGTTAAATCTACAGAGATAGAGAATAAAACAGGGGTTATCAGGGACAAGGGGAGGGGAGGAACTAGGAGGAACTGGGAGGAACTAGGGTATTCAAAGTAGTGCTATGTAGGATGAATAAATCTAGGCGCCTCATTTCTTTCAGCACCCGCACTCCACTCTTTAGTGGGTCCTATATCTTCCTCTAGTAAATCTTTCTTATGTCATTTTAAAAAAAACACAGGAGACCTTGAAAGGGAGTTTGAAGATAATACTGACTGTGACCAGTCACCAGGAGAGAAATCAGTATCACTCAAGTATGTCTGTTAGCCGCGGCCACTATAATCTGCTCTCCAGTCATGGACGGCATAGAAATGTTGCTATCGCTTGTTGTGGTCCTTCTGGGAGCTCGAGATTCAGACAAGTCTCGTGCCAAAGGCTCTCCTTCATGTGCTGCATCCCTCATAGCCCCAGAGCTGAGCTGGGGAGGAGGGGTCTATATTAGTTTTCTAGAAATGCTGTAGCAAATTAGCACAAATTGGTGCCTTAAAAACAACAGAAATTTATTTTCCCGTAGTCCTGGAGTCCAGGAGTCCAAAGTCAAGGTGCCAGCAGGGCTGACAGCTCTAGGAGAGGCCCCTTCCTCGCTTCTTCCAGTTTCTTGGCTGCCTCCATCTTTTTATGGACTTCTTCTCTTCTCCCTCTTTTTTCCCCCAGTATTAGAGACTGAACCCAGGGTCTTTGCACTGAGCTACATCCCCATCCTGTCTTAATTTTTTTTTTAAACAAGATTTTGCTAAGCTGCCCAAGGTGGGCTTGGACTTGGCGATCCTTCTGCCTTAGCCTCCCATAATAATAGGATACAGGCATCTGCCACCGTATCTGGCTTCCCTCTGTCCTTATGAGGATGCCTGCTACTGAAATTTAGGATCTCATCCAGGTATGGTGGTGAGCATGTGTAGTCTCAGGACTCAGGAGGCTGAGGCAGGAGGATCACTAGAGCCCAGTCTGGGCAAGAGAGAGAGGGAGGAGGGAGGGAGAGAGAGAGAGAGAGAGAGAGAGAGAGAGAGAGAGAGAGAGAGAGAGAGAGAGAGAGATTTAGCCCAACCAGATAATCCAGGGTGATCCCAAGATCCTTAATTATGTCTGCTAAGACCCTTCTTCCAAGTAAAATCATGCTCATAATATCCAGGAATCAGGATATAGACATATGTTATGTTTTGGGGGTGTCATCATTCACCTTTTACAGGAGACAAAATGATTTCTAGCTTGAATCTTTCAATCTAGGAATTATAAGTAAAGTCCAATAAAAGTCAAGAGACATTTTTAGGGCTCCAGACAAACAAAAAAATGACCGAAGTATTTCTACTCTGTTCTTTATTTGGGAGTGGCCTGAACCTCAGTCCTAATTGTTCCTGATGATAAACCTCCAGCCGGCCAAATCACAGCCAGCATCACTGAGACTCTAACTCCGTGACAATGCCCTACAAGGTCAATATTATTAATTTGCTTTCGAAAGTAAGTGAACATAGATGAGTTAAGCCACTTTACAAGGTCACCACAGCTAGTTAAATGGCTGAACTGGGAGTTAAGCCCTAGCGAATAAAAGCAAAAGCACTAGTCCTAGGAATGTCCCTTCAGGGTGGGAAGAGACACACAGGTCTGGACCAATTTGAAGATCTCGCTTTCATAAGGCAGCATTCATGAGAATCATTCCTCCTTTCTCTACTGATATTTTTATTTGGGGAAATTAATATATTAAAGAGAATAAGACGGTAGAGCTTCCCACGTCAAACCAACCTGAGCTAAATCTAGGCAAGTTTCCTAACCTCTCTGGGCTTCAGTATCCTCATTAGTAAGGGGGCAGCGGATGATGCCCACATCATGGATCTGTTGTAAGAATAAACTCAGTGAATGAACATAAAAGGCCTAGAACAGGATCAGGTACCTAAGAGAAACTCAAACGAGGCCAGCTTTTCCAGGGTGACGGTGCTTCCACTCTTAGAAACTTAAGCCTTTGATGTTGCAAACTTGGCAACTTGACCACCACTGGCTTTGTCATTTGCCTTACCCTGATTCCCTCCTCAAGCACAGCCTGAGACCGGGACAGGGAACAGGGAGTTCAATGGGAGGTGATCCCAGGGAGCAGGAGAGGGACTGGAAGAGGGAGGTAGGGAGGAGAAAAAGGCAACACAGGGATGGACTTCATGGCCATGGGGCTAAGTGGGTTGGATTCATTAAGATCTTTTGAGGTCTCCAAGTCCAGGATGCCTCTCAGAAACATTTGTTGGAGGATGGACAGGAAGAGATATTTAGGAACCGACGTCCTCCTAGGTGAGGGTTACCTAAGACAGTATGTGTGCCAAAGGCCTGATCTACAGCCACCACATTGGAGCGGGGCAGACAACAAAAGATGCGTGTTCTGCTTGGGTGTGGTTCTCTGATTGCAAAGTGAGCCCCAGCCCGCGAGGGGCTGCTCCGCACAGCTGTGACTGGCGTAGAGGTGAGGCCCAGAAGATGTGAGGTGCTGCACAGAGAAGGCCCACGTCCCTCCACCACAGCCTCGCTCTCAGCCATCCCATGCCCTCCGGGACACTGAATTGTCCGTGAGTATCCCAGGAGGTGCCAGTCATCATCTCCTCCAAAAGGTCTCCCCAGAGGGTTCAAGGAAGAAGTCCTCGAGTCCTAAGTGATCTTCCTACCCTCCTGCCCCATCATCCATTTCTAGATTCACTTCGCCCTCATTCCTCCGTGGCTGGCTGACCCAAATCTTCAACCCTATAGGGTCTGAGCCCCTCACTACCTGCCCTGGCCAGGCCATCAGGGCTGCATTTGCCATCTCCTGTTGTCACCAGACATGGAAACATCAAAAGATATTCCCTCCCCAGTGAATCCCTGGACATATTTCCCCCTGCCACTGTGACTGCACATGGGTCCATGTGGCACCAGGGTGGCCATCTGGCTGATAGCCAGCCAACAGGTGGTTTATCCATTGGGTTGTTAAGTGCCTCTTTTCCCCATGTGTGCTCTCAAGTGAGCATTGACAAGGGACAGTATCAGAGCCCCCTGCAGTGGGTTCCAATCTTCTACTTGGTGCTACAACCTATGGCAAGAAGAAAAACTTAGAGTTAAAGAGTCAGATACGGGGAACCAGGATGTCCAGTGCTTGCGCAGTCAGAGGCTTAAACAAGCAAAAGCCCTGAACACTCAGAGCTATCAACATTTATTGGCGGCATCATAGTTAGATTGAGGTAAAGGGGATACGTGAGGGGACTACGTGGAGTTGCTATGGATACATCGCTGATGCCGGCAAAGCTTGTAAAGGACAAGACAAAGAATTCTTGAATTAGAAACAGAACAGATAAAATATAGGTTGTGGTTAATAATTAACCTTGTCTTTTTAGTAAAGAGGGCTTTAACTTTGGGAATGGAATTTGGGTGCAAATCACTCTGACCCTCGGCACATAGGGTTTGGCCAGACTTGCTTATATAAACAAGCCAATTGTGGGGTTAACTCTTCACAGCCTACACTCCTTACAGCCTGCTTTGGGCATCATCAACAGGGCGGACCCCCACAGGACAGGAGATTCCCATGCTTCCCTCGAACTCCTCTGGGTTCGCCCACACTGTCTCCCCCACATCTCCTGGTCTCTCATCTGATCCTGCTCCTCCCTGAATTCACCATCTGAGCCACTCACTAACTTCCAGGAGTGTGACTCTGTTCTCCCCACACAAAAAACAGACAACCCAGACTCCAAGCACTGCGTGGAGCTCTGCCTGTGGGAAAGATTCCTCCTTCCCCTCCACTTGCTGGGCTACCCTGACTGGGATCAGCAGTGGTCCATTTCTGAATCTCACCAAAATATCAAGCCAACCAAACCAAACCACAGCAAGTCACAGATGTGATGCCTTAGACAAACAGGCGGGGAGGGCCAGGGATTTAGCTCAGTGGTTCTGCCGCCTGCCTCACATGCACAAAGTTCCGAGTTTGATCCCCAGTACCAAAAAAACCCAAAATCAGGCAGGGGACAGGGGAGACTCTGCCACCTGCTCATTTGCTTCACTTTCTACCCCGTGGATCTGCTCAGGTCCAGTGCTGAATGTCCCACTTCCTTTATGCAATAGATTGTTGGTTTCTCACCCAATCTTTTACTTAGTAGAGCAAACAATCCTCCACTCCCATTGGGCATCTCTGGTCACATAGTCATTTGAAGTCCTGTGCTCCAGAACACAGTCTCATGGAGTGCACAGTGGCATGCCAGGAGTTGTGTTTCAAATGGTAAGTTTGTGGGGTTGGGGCACAGAGGCATGGTCTTGCTACAGAACCTATGAGTTGGTTCTGGATGTCTTCACACCGATTTATGACAAATACCTGTAACAACCCTAGACCTCCAGGTCAACTGTCCTGAGTAGTAGGGCAGCTAGACAGAGCTTGGGTGTGAATCACACTCAGAACCTGCAGCCTCCCCATTGGGAGTGGTGGTTCATGCCTATAATACCAGCACTTTGTAGGATTGCAAATTTGAGTCCAGCAATGGGTCCAGCAATGTGTCCAGCATGGGCAATTTAGCAATTTAGCGAGACCCTGTCTCAAAATCTAAAAATTAAAGGGCTGGGGATGTAGCTCAGTGCAAAGGCCCTGGATTCAGTTCTTGCACACACACACACACACACACACACACAAATCAGTGTTTCTTTAGATAATATTGTAATGAATTGGAAAGAATTGCAGCTACACTGTGGACAGCTATGTCTCCTCTTCATGTGACTTCAAACTGCTTTAAATCTTTTCTTCTGATAGGAATTAAAGAGGACACATTTGCCAAATGGAGAGGTGTGCATCACGAATAGAGATCATGTTGAACCATCCAGGACAGCAGCTCAGGTGGTTGGATTTATGGAAACCTCCTGTCATCTACCATGGGGCCTCCAGTGTCTGCAGTGGCCCCACTGGTGAACTGAGAAGTTATGGAGACCCCAAATCCACGAAGGTGGCCCTGGTCTCTAGAGTTCTCCCCAGAATCTACCATTGCTTCTTGTTTGCCATCTTGGCTAGGAACGGGTGGGCAGTTTCGAGAGCCTGGTCCTCTTATAGAAATGGCCTACAGGGGACTGGGAGGAGGGCTTTGCCAGCTGTATATCCATCCCAATTCTGCAACCAGGAACCGGGAAAATAACCATAAGGTGGCTCTGCAGGGTACTGGACCCAACATGAGAAAAAGCTTAGACCAGTGCTTTATTTATCCCCTATCTTCCATGCACTCCATCTTAAAAAAGCATTTCGAGTCTCCTGGAATCAGTTTCAGCACAGACCTTGTATCTAACAGCCTGAAAACCCCCCCAAATGAACTGCAGCCTCATTTCTTCAGGGTATACTTTGTCTGCTAAAGAGCTATAGGAACTGTTAAGGAAGGACTGAGGAAATATTTGTCATGTGCACTTGCTGCTTACCAGGAGCCTTTTCTCAGGGGGATCTGGTATCTCTATCATTTGATGGGTCTGAGAAATGATTCAGATCTGGAAATGGGCAGGAATTCATGACTTCCCATTACAGTGCTGATGCCAGTCTTCCATTTGGTTGCTTTGAATCTTTTCTTTTCTTTCTTTCTTCTTTTGGTTGTATGAACAATACTGTCATTGGTTGCCTGCTTCTCTCACTCTTAGGAACAGCTAGGCCTCATCATGAGTTCCAGCCACTCTGGTGTTTTCACCCTCGGGGGCCATCACATTAGCCTTGCCTCCCACACTTACGTGCCACCGCCTCACCTCTGCTGTGCAGGAATTCAGCCATTCTCTCGGCACCAGGGCCAGGGCCAGGGTGGCATCTTCCACTGTAACTCTGACAGAGGGAAGCCACCACTTAGGTTTTCCTCAGTGCCAGTGTCTCCAACCCAATCCATTTGAATTGCTTTAGTAAAGGAAATGTCCTCTAAGTCCACTTGAAGAACTGGACAGCTGTCTCCCCTAATACATAAATTCCTCTTATTTCCTTCTCTGAGCCTTCTGACTCCCTCCCTCAATATTTTGCTCAGACTCTTCTGGCATCTCCACAGTATTTTTTTTTTTTTTTTTTTTTGGTACCGGGGATCGAACTCCAGACCTTGCAAATGTGATGCAGGCACTGGAACCACTGTGCTAAATCCCCAGCCCCTCCACAGTATTTTCTACAGGCTGGCACTCTGTCCAACGGAAATGGGCTGTGAACCACGTAGTTGCTCTAATAAAAAATGAAAAGAGAGCTGGGCCAGGGATTTAGCTCAGTGGTTTCGCTGCCTGCTGCACAAGCGCAAGGACCCAAGTTCAATCCCCGGTACCACAAAAAACAAAACAAAACAAAAAATGAAAAGAGATAAAATTAATTGGAATCATATATCATACTTAATCTACTATGTATAAAACTGCATTATTTCAACATGTGCCACCAGCCCTATTTCACCAAAATGTGGGAGCTATTCCAGCAGCATATTTAGGAGAACACCATGTGTTTTTTTGTTTGTTTGTTCGTTTTTTGAGACAGGGTCTTGCTATGCAGCCCAGGCTAGCCTCAAACTCATGGTAATCCTCCTGCCTCAGCCTCCTAAGTGCTGGCATTACAGGTGTGCACCACTATGCCTGAGCGGATGTTCTTGACAGGACATCAAACAACACTTCTCTGGTCTAGTTTTATATTCTGGACCTCTAGCTCAGCACCCTCCTCCCTACTCTTCCTTAAGATCCCCCAGTTCCTGGAAGACCCTTCAGCCCTTGGGGAGGTCGGGTTGCTTCCATGGCAGGGACTGCCCTTCATTGTGCAGGCTCTATCAGACCTTAATTATTGATCTGTGGCAGAGACAGGGATGGATCTTAAAGAAGAAAAGCAAAATAGTGAGCAGTAGATAGAATGGTGGCGCCAGGGCAGGGAAGTGGGGATTGAGGGTTACAGAGTTTCAGTTTGGGAAGATGAAGTTTTGGAGATGGGTGATGGTGATGAGTGTGAATATGAATGTATTTAACAACACTGAATTGTTTAGGATGGCAAAAGTTACATGTATTTTAAAGCAGTAATTAAAAAATGTGAAGCATCTGCCTTACGTGGGGCTGTGTAACAAAGCGGGGGTGCTATCCCCTAGCAAGTGTGGGAAAGCTGCTCCTGCCTGTCCAGAGGGCTCAAGACAATTAGGAGTTTCAAGGCCCCAGATGTCCACATCCCACAGACCCGCCTTCCCTGCCCAGGCCTGAGGACAGCAGAGAACTGCTAGGTGCGCCCACTCCACCCCCATCCTCATCACTTTAATCAAACCCTGTCGTTCAGCACAGCATCCCCTTTGGCTGTGGGTCATCAGAGTGGCTTTAAATGGTGCTGAGGAGGCCCTCTGGGTTCTCAGCCTTCCCTGAGTCGATAGCCTCTCATCTTCTCCTTGCAAAGCACCTAATGCAGGTAACAGAAGCCAACCGACTCCACAATCCACATAATTACCATTAACCCCAACCTTTCAAGTGCTGGCACTATTGCATAACCCAGTGCCTTACTTTTCCTTGCACTTCCTTCTCCACCTCAGGGGAAAGTCTTAGCAACTGGAAAGCCACAGTAGGCTGAGAGTTCTCACCACCCCATTTACCACTGGGAGTGGAGTCCTTGTGTCATCAATCCAAAGGAAGTGATTTCATCCCCCAGGGTTACTTGGGAGGGCCTTCTGATCTCTCTTGTCCTGGACTAGTCCAGAAAGCAGAGCCTGAGATCAGAACTTCGGTGCAAATAACGCATCTGAGAGGAGGCCCCAAGTAATGGGACGAGGGACTGCAGGAAAAGCCCGTGCAAGGCATGCTGTTGAGTTGGCCACTGCAGTGAGCAGCTGGGCCTTGACCCCACTGGAACCTTCTGGAGGAGGAAAGAGCCTCCCTTGGAATCATCCTGATCCTCAGTGGGGAGAGGCCTTTACTCACCGGCTTCCAACCCCCCCTGATCGAAGGCAGCCCCAGAATAGGCTGCCCCTCCCAACTGCTAGACTGCCTGTGGGGATTTCCCAGAAGGCTTCCATTGGTGTTTCATTCTGTGGTCCTGGGAAAACCTCAGGGCAGAAAATAAAAGATGCATTTGTGCACTTGAAGCATAAAGCTGTCAGTACAGAGTGGGTGGAACCTCAGCTGCAGATAGAATCAAGAGGTGAGATCCAGAAGAATGCCTCTCAACATTTCCTTTATGGCAAAATAATGGCAACAATAATATCTGATGTGTACTGAGCTGGTACCATGTTCCAGGGACTAGGTGCTTTGTGTACTTCTTTTCATATAGTTTCATAGAGTACAGGTACTTTTTTTGAGGCAGCGACATTTTTTTGCCCCTCTTTACATACAAAAAGAAACTGAGGCAAAGGTCACTGAGGTACTGTCTGGTGGAAACAGGAAAAGAACACAGGTGTGAGTGACACCAGAGCCTATATTTCTTTTCTTTTCTTTTCTTTTTTTGGAGTGGGGACAGGGCCTCACTATGTACCCTAGGCTGGCCTTAAACTTACAGTGACCCTCTTGCCTCAGCCTCCCGAGTGCTGGGATTACAGGTGTGAGCCACTACACCTGGCTAGAGTCTACATTTCTCACCACTACATCTTTAACTTTCTAGGATATACACCTGGGTGTTCAGAGCAAGACTTACGGAACTAAGTCACCAGAGGGACAAAATTTGAAAGAATTCAGGGACCACACCCAGGCTCACTGAAGATGAGACAGCCAAGGGCAAAAGCAGCGAGAGGAGAGTGGGGCAGACAATAAGCAGGCAGGGTGACACCCCTGAGAGGACTCCTAGGAGGACAGCCCCACCAGCCAGATGGTTCCGGATAAGGAGGTGGTTCGAGTGGGTGTCCAGGCAGGTGGGCAGAGGCTGTGACTGAGTGAGACCAGTGGGAATCCGGGTAAGCATAAGAACAACGCCTACAGGGGCCAGGACTTAACTCAGTGGTGCCCCTGCCTGCCTGGCAAGCACAAGGTCCTGAGTTCGATCCCCGGTACCAAAAAAAAGAAAAAAAAAAAAAAGAGCAATGCTTACAAACGGCAGGTCCTCATTAGGTGGCAGAATATCAATTTCTACAGTTCTGACAGAAAAAATAAAGCATTGTAGTCTTTTTTTCCCCCTCACTAAGTTTATTGGTACATTTTAGGTATAAAATAGTTACATTCATCATTGGGATCTTGTACCCTTACATGAGTATCTTGGTTCTTATTTTTTTTCCCCTTCCCTTGCCCTCCCTTCACCCCCTCCACCCTTCCCCATTTGCAAAGACTTTGTTTCCATTTTTTTCCTTTTCTCATATTTTTTCTTTTCCCTTCTTTCCTTTCCCCTACCCCTCCCACTTCCCCTGCTCCTTTAGACCTTTACTTCCTATTACACAATATCAATTACACATTTTTAAAATTACAATATCAAGATCCAGGAGACACCACAGATTTTACAGAATTTAAAAGGATATACAAAGCATATTACAAAAATCTTTTTAGAAATAAATTTGACAACTTCTAAGAAGTACCTTGGAAGATAAATTAATGAAACTAACTCTGGAGGAAATATAAAATTTGAATAGCACCTATTAAAGAAAGTATATTCCTAGCTTGAAAACCTACCTATATGACAACAGCAGGCTCATACACATTTTAACTGATAAATTATATCAAACATTTAAAGCAAAAAAAAAAAGGAACACTTCTCCCCTCATTTTAGGAAATCAACATTGTGCTAATCCTAAAACTGGATAAAGATAATAGAAGAAAAAAAGTATGAACATAGATAGAAATTTGTTTAACAAAACAAACTATTAGAAGTCAGATCTGGCAGGATGTAGAAAGTGGTTTTATTATAGAGATGGCAGTGTTGGTTCAGCATTGGAAGATCCACCCCCAAAAGTCATCATTTTAACAGAGGAAAGGAAAAAACGGTATGATCCTGTCAGTAGTTGCAGAAAAAGTATTGGACTAAATTCTACAGCTGTTCAAGGTAAAAGCTATCAGGAGACTAGAAGTAGAACAGAAACTTCTCAACAGATTAAAGACATGTACTCCATACTTCCAGCAAAAACGCCTTATATGAACAGAGAAAATACAACGCATTGTAGTCTTGAAATATCAATATTCACCACTTTGAAAAAAATCTTTTTGACACCAGATGTGTAGGGTTTTTCACTATCAACAATATCTGACACTCTGGATACCAACTCAGTGCCCAGTGATTCAATTCTGACATTAACTACCTGGAGTTGGATCAGATCCCAAGGGACAGGGCTCTGTCCCACAAAACTGCCTCATTTCAGAGGTCAATTGCCAAGTCCAGACCTCACTCACTGAATAACTGGCCATAAATCGGAGGTTCCTATCACCCTTCCTCAAGCTTGATAATTTTCTAGAATGGTTCACCGAACTCGGGAGTTTAGGCGGAGAAAGCCCCTCATGCGCTTGCAGGTGGGGCTTTGGGAAGGGGACTGAATTATGGGAGTGCTGTTAGGAGGTGGGGTCTGGTCAGAAGAGGTGGGTCACTGGGGTGGGGCCTATTAGGGTACATCTCCCTCCCTGGCTCTCCCCTTCTCTTTCTGCTTCCTGGCTGCTATGATGTGAGCGGCTGTTCTCTGCCAGACCCTTCCTCCGTGCCATTTCTGTGTTTAAGCCCACTGAACATGGACTGAAACCTCCAAAACATGAACCGAGATAAACCTCTCCTCTCTTAAGTCGTGGGTGTTGGGTATTCTAGTGACAAGAAGTAAATAAGACGCTATTATTGGCTTATTATAAAGGACACAGATTAGTAGCCAAATGAAGAGGTGCTGAAGGCAAGGCCCAGAAAGGTCCAGAGTGCAGGAATTTCTGTTCCTATGGAGTTGGGGTGCACCACCTTCTTGGTATGCAGATGCATTCACCAAGATGTTTCATCTCCTTCAGTCTGGAATAGTTCCTCACCCTTGCTTTGTCTTTACACTTTTTTCCCCCAGTACTGGGGATCAAATCCAGTGCATGCTAGGCAACCCGTGCTAAGCCGTATGCTCAGCCCCTTTGACATTTCTGAAGATGATGGGCTTCACTTTGAGTTGACCTGAAGTGATCCATGATTAAGACTCAGGACGCAGGACCGTGGACTTAGCTCAGTGTCACCACCTGGCTTGCAATCAAAAGGTCCCAAGTGTGATCCTTGGTACCAAAAAAAAAAAAAAAAAAGACTCAGGGGCCAGGGATTTAGTTCAGTGGTTTCATCGCCTGCTGCGCAAGCGCAAGGACCCAAGTTCGATCCTCGGTACCAAAAAAAAGACTCGGGATGCATTTTGGGTTGGAATACTGCAAAGGATGCCTTGCTCTTCTTGATCCTATCAGACAGTGTGACTTCAGTTTCTCCCTCACCTGGTGATTTTTTCCATCACTTGGTTAACTTGTATCTGGGGGATTTCCCTAATGTGACTGATATTTTGTGGGTAGGTACTCTGAAATTATGTGAATATACTTCATCAGTTTGGAGTCTGGTGTTTATCACTTATATCTTTATAGAGTCATGGGTTCCTATTTTATCCTATAAGTTACAATCTATTGCTATCATGATTTATTATGATGCTCAAATTGCCCTAGATTCACAAGTAGGGTCCCCTCCACACTGGCTTTTTTTTTTTTTTTTGGTACCAGGGATTGAACTTGAGATCTTGCGCTTGTGAGGCAGGCGACGGCACCACTGAGCTACATCCCCAGCCCCGCACTGGCTCTGTGTTCTTCTGACATGCTCCCAGGGTTCTCTGAACATTTCTTCACCTTTTGCTGCAAAATGTTCTGGTTCGTCCTGTACTTATTCTGACCCTGCTCTGGAATGAGCCATTTTTCCAAGGAATCCCAGTTCCTTTGAAGTGAGTGCTCTATTTAGAAACCAGGTTCTGGGCTCCAGTTGTTGCTGTAAAGGTGCTGCTGCTTCTAGACCCTTTCGCTACTTACAGCTTAGGAACATATTTATGCATATACTTACATTTACATCTATATTTCTAAAGGTAATGAAAACTATGAATTTACACTGGCATCTCCAATTCCAACCCAATACCACAGTGCATTCTAGTCTTCTCCTTTTTTCTTATTTCTAACTATCTTCTTTGACTGTGGGAAATGGGGTCCCAATACCCTCAATAGATGTACTGCTTGGTTAATTCCCCTGTATATAATAAGTCTCCAGGCAGACACCAATTTGGACTCTGACATCCCATACAGAAACCCCTTTAAGTTCTCAGGTTTCCAGTGTGAGCTACATAGTGAGTTCAAGACCAGCCTGAACTATAAGGCGAGACTCAGTCTAAAAAGCCAAAAAAATCCCCCCCCACCTCAAGTTTCAACATCTGAGCCAGAATCACTTCCCTCAATTCCAGTTCTTCACCCTGGTAGGGCTCCAACACCCAGCACCAGCCTGCTCTTGCACATGGATGACCTCTCGATCCACTTAGAAGCTGATATCCACATATACAACCCAAAGAACCCGACACCCACTCAGGGCTGCTGTCAACACCCCTTTAGCTGCACAGCCCTCCTGGCCGCTGCTCCATGACTACGCCCTTTGTGCCCCACTGGGCTCCATACCTGCCCCTCCTGCACACTGGTGGACTCCAGCACCACGGCCAGACTGGCTCTTACCACGCAGACAACTGTTGGGGGCCACCAAGCCCCTCATGGTCTCCTCCTTACCTAGAAGGGCACCCGGCTCCCAGTTACTATCGTTCCACTCCACTTTCTCCCTGCCCCCAGGCCATGGCCTCTGGACTGTATTAGCCACGGACAGCAGAGAAAGGAAAAGGAAGACGAAGAGGATAAACTGAGCTTTTCACTCCAGAAGTCTCATTTTTTCATATCTGGAAGCTTCACTTTGGTTCTTTTTCAAATGCACACATTCTTTTTTTGTTCTGCAATACAGTGCATTATCTAAATGCAGAAATGCATAAAATGCACTTTGTGTACAGATTAACAAATTAGATGAAGCGGACACCAGGGAGTCCACGTCTTCTGTGATCTTCACGACCGCAGCCTGGTCTCCCCAGCACAACTCCTCAAACATGGAAATTGCTTCTTTGCTTTTCTTTATAGTTCAGCCACCTAAATATGCATTTCTAAACTCTATCTTGACTTCTGCCCATTTTGGAATTTAGTTTTTTGAGATAGAATCTATGCAATGTTGCCCAGCCTGGTCTTGAACTTCTGGGCTCAAGGGATTCTCCCACCTTAGCTTCCTGAGCAGCTAGAAGTACAAGGGTGCACCACCATGCCCAGCTCTGAATTTACTACAAATGGAACCACATAGCATTTATTCTTCGTTCGATCAAGATTATGTTTGTGTGTTATCCATGATGCTGCATGTAGCTACAATGAATGTCTTTTCATTGCTAAATACTGCAGGATTTCATTGTTAGAGCATGCTACACTTCATCTACCCTACAGCTGACAGACATTTAAGGACATTATCAATGTGGGGCTGTTACAAATAATGCTGCTATGAACATTCTTATGTTAAGAACGCTTCTCTTTGTGCCTATGTGCAAGTAGTTCTGTTACGTGTACATAGGAATAGAGTGGCTGGCTCCTAGATGTGTGAATCTCTAATCCAAGCAGACAAGGCCACATTGTTCTCCATAGCGGCTCTATCACCTTTACATACCCACAAACAGTGTAAACCCCCCCAACACACACACAGCTTCACCAACACTGACACTGGCAGTTATGTTAAATCATGACCCTTATATAGTGGTGGTGCCTTGTAATTTTTGGGGGGGGGGTACTGGGGATCGAACTCGGGTCCTTGCACTTGCACAGCATTGCCTTGTAATTTTAATTTGCAGCTTTCTGATGTATATTTATAGGTCATATGGATTTTTCTTTTTTTTACCTCTGGTGCTGCGGATCGAGCCCATGGCCTTGCCTAGTCTAGGCAAGTGCTCTACCATTGAGCTACATCCCCACCCCTTTTATTTATTTATTTTTTGGTACCGGGGATCGAACTCGGATCCTTGTGCTTGTGAAGCAGGCAGCGGAACCACTGAGCTGAATCCCCCCCTGCCCCCTGCCAGCCCTTTAAAAAAAATCCCCAGTACTGGGGATTGAACTCAGGATCTGGTGCTTGCAGGCAGGCGCAGAGCCACTGAACTACATCTCCAGCTCTAAAAAAATATTACTGGGGCCAGGGATATAGCTCAGTGCTTTTGCCGCCTGCTGCACAAGCGCAAGGACCTGAGTTTGATCCCAGTACCAAAAAAATAAAATAAAATTAAATTAAATTAAAAAATATTCTTAATCAATCATGCCTTTTGATGAAAAGAAGCTTTAAGAACTTAATTTGTTTACCTTTTCCTTTTTTTTTTTGAGACTGCTTGCTATGCAGCCCAGGTTGACCTTGAATTTGCAGCAGCCCTCTTGCCTCAGCCTCACTAGTGGGGTGTGAAGTTGGCGAGTCCCTCCCCCTACCCTAGGGACTCCCCAGCTGCTCCAGCACTATTTATGGAAACGACTGTCCTTCCCTACCACACCAAGGTGTCATCTTTGTACATGTCCAATGTCCACACACGTGGGGCTCCTTTCTGAGTTTCAGATTCTGTTTCATTATTCTGTTATCTCTGCCGTGTCAGTACCAGCTTTGCAATAAGCTCTGAACCTGGGAGGGCAATTTTCCCCACTTAGATCTTGTCAGGAAGGACTCAGCTCTCCTTGACCCTTTGCATTCCATATACATTTTATTTACTTTATTTATTTTGGGGTTTTTGAGTCAGGGTCTCACTATGCACTGCAGGCTGGCTTTGAACTCACTATGTAGCCCAGGCTGGCCTTGAACTCATGGTGATCCTCCTGCCTCAACCTCCCGAGTGCTGGGATTCTAGGCATGTGCCACCATGCCCAGCTGCCATATGCATTTTCCAGTCACCTTGTCATTTTGTTTTTTTTGGTACTGGGGATTGAACTCAGGACCTTGAGCTTGCAAGGCAGGCGGCGGAACCGCTGAGCTAAATCCCCGACCCTGTCATTTTCTTAAACAAAGAAAAAATCCCTGAACATAATAGGAATTTTGTTTGATACTGCATTGAATTTGTAGATCACCTGGAGGATCATTAACATTTTCACAGTATCAAGCCTTCCAAACTACACATATAGCATACCTCACCATTTGTTTATGTTCTTCAGTTCTCTCAACTGCTTTACCATTTTCTGCATAAATATCTTGTACATCTTTTTTTAGATTTCTTCCTATACTAGTCACCTGATTTTTTTTTTTTTTTTTTTGGTACCGGGGATTGAACTTGGGACCTTGCACTTTCCAGGCAAGCAGCAGCACCACTGAGCTAAATCCCTGGCCCATCTGATCTTTTGATGCTAAAGTAAATTAGGTTTTATTTCATGTTGTTGATACATAGAAGCACAGTGCTTTGTATCCAACATCCTTATTAAACTTTCTTTTTAAGTATAATACTTTATTTGCAAATTTTCTTACACAGGATGCTAGAAAACTACCGCTCCTCCTATTACTGTTGATGTGCGGGCCACAGCTGCCTTCCTGCAGAACTGGAGCCCAGACAGTTCGGAGCAGAGTCTGCCACACCAGGTGCTTCCTTCTGCGCTGCAGCCACTGCCTCCCTTGTCCTCCACAAACCCCACACCCGAGCTTCCCTTAGGTGGGAGGTATGCATATCTATAACCCCGGCAGGAGGGAATTATAATTTCTTAGGTTTCTGACCTCATCATAAAGAGGAGAGTTACAATGTGGCTTAAAAGAGCTAATTAGGCTGGGCATGGTGGTGCATGCCTGAAACCCCAGCACTCAGGAGGCTGAGGCAGGAGGGTCACTGTGAGTTCAAGGCCAGCCTGGGCTACATAGCAAGACTCTGTCTCTGCCACATAGGCAAAAATATCAATCAGGAACGAGGCACAAGCTGGGCACAATGGTGTACACATGAGAGATCAGCTGAAACAGGAGGATCATTACAAGTTCAAGTCCAGCTGGACAACTTAGCAAGACTGTCTCAAAATATAAAATAGAAGGGCTAGGGGTAGAGCTCAGTGATAGAGCATTCCTGAATTCAGTCCCCAGAAGTACAAGGAAAAGAAAGTAAAATCAGAACATTTGAGACAAAGACATAAGATTTTCCAATCACATTCTCATTGAAAGAACTAAACAGTATACTTGATGAAGAAGGAAATCAAATACAAAAATAAGTACAGTAAAACTTTGGTTTGCAAGCATAATTCATTTTGGAAACATGTTAGTAACCCAAAACATTTGTATGTCAAAGTGAATTTCCCAAAACAGAACAAAGTGAATCTCCCCACTAGACATAATGGAAACTCAGGTGATTCATTCCACAACCCAAAAATATTCATATAAAAATGATTACACAAAAAAAAGATACTAGAATTTATGGGCCAAGGATGTAGCTCAGTGGCGCCACATCTGTCTCACAAGCGCAAGGGCCTGAGTTCGATCCCCTATACAAACAAAAAAAGGATTACAGCCTGGTGTGGTGGCACACACCTGTAATCCCAGCACTTGGGAGGCTGAGGCAGGATGATCACCACCAAGCTCAAGGCCAGCCTGGGCTACATAGTTCAAGACCTGCTTGAACTACATGGCAAGACCCTGTCTTTAAATAAATGATTACAATTCTGTAATATAAAATAATAAAGAAAATACAAAATAAAGAAATTAACCTGCATTTACCATTGAAAACCCTCATGGCTGGTGTGAGGGAGACAAGAGAGAGGAGGGTCATTGTGTGACAACTTTCATTACCACTGATGTAATCATTGCTGTCTATTGACTCAATGGAATCTTTTGCAACTTTAACAAGGAACCTATCCAATGATACTCACTCTTGCCTCCTTTTGAAGATTTCATGGAAATGTGACATTGCATTGTCATTAAACAGATTCATCGCTTGCACTGCTACAGATGTATTCCAGCGGTGCTTTTCTACAAAATTTTGCACTGTTTCCTACATTTTACATATCTCTTGTTAGGGCTTGTATCTCAAACTCCCTCCCACACCCCAAGCCTCATGCACTCATAGGCGGGGTTTTTCAGGGCTGGCTGGATCTAGGATCTGATGCTGGGATTAAGGGTGTACCACTTTGGGTGTGGGTGGCACCACCCAAAAGGACAGATAGCCTGGATGGAATATAAGGGACAGAGAGGCTGCTGGTGCTTCACTATTTCACTGCTTGCTGCTTCTGCTGCTATTGTTGCTTGCAGCTTGCTGCCTTCTGTCTGCCCTGCTATGCCACAGACAGTTTTTCCTCTGCATGCCCCTCTGCCATGCTACCCCGCCTTACAGCCAGCTGACTATGGACTAAAACCTCTATAGATTGTGAGCTAAATAAACCTTTCCTCCCTTAACTCGTGACTGTTGGGTATTTTGTCTCAGCCATGAGAAAAGTAACTAAGACATCTCCCTAACCTTATGTGAAGTGAGGCATTTCCTCTGCCTTTTTCTTCTCTTCCTCTGCAGATGAGATCTCCTCCATAACCTCTTGCTGTTAGGAGATGATCACCCACAATCCTGTAGCACACATGAGGGAGAGAGAGAGAGAAAGAGAGAAAGAGACAGAGACAGAGACAGAGGGAGAAGAACTATTGGCTCAGTTGTGATAATGTGACATTCAGCATTAATATTACTCATGTTACAAGGCATTGCTTGTTTATCAAGTTAAATTTATTAGAAATGTTTGCTCATCTTTCAGGACACTCACAGAACAAGTTACTTGCAATCCAAGGTGTACTGTATATAGAATCCAAAATGCATACTAGTAAACAAATGAGTTGTATAAAATTTGAAACAGTATTATAAAATGTGGCTTTGGTGTATGACTGGACAAGTAGAACAATGGACCAGGACTGAACTCCAGATATAGATCTAAATACTTATGGTAAATTAGCATAGGATAAATACAGCATTTTAAATCCACGGGGAATAGATTATTCAACATATTGCAAAACTCTGAGAGCCATATTTTAAAAGTAAGTTGGGGGGCCGGGGATTTAGCTCAGTGGTTCTACTGCCTGCCTCAAAGGCACAAGGTCCCAAGTTCGATCCCCGGTACCTCCCCCCCTACGAAAAAAGTAAGTTGGACCCCTATATTATTCCTCATAGCAAAATTAATTCAGACAGACAGATCAAATATTAAAATCTCTAGAAATGAAGCCACAGAAGTCCTGGAAAAAATGGGGAGGACCTAAAAATAATTTTTGACTAGGTGCGATGGTGCAAGCCTGTAATCTCGGCACTCAGGAGGCAGAGGCAGGATCACTGAGAGTTCGAGGCCAGCCTGGACTACATACTGAGTTCAGGGCCAGCCTGCGCTACAAAGCAAGACCTTGTCTCAAAAAAGCAAACAGATAAATAAATAATTTGAAGTGAAGAGGTTTTTCTAGGTATGACTCACAATCCAGATGAAGGACATTTGATTAGATAAAATATAAAACCACAAAGTAAATCTTAAGAATAAATGTGGGAAATCACTGAGTAAGCTGTAAGAATGAATATGGGAAATATTTTGAACTCAGGTGTCAGATACAGTTCAAAGTTCCATAATGATCTCTTACTAATCATTAGGGAAACGATCAATAATCCAATAAAGCACGGGGGAAAGGCAGGGCCTACAGGGTCACACCAGGCCTCCTCTTCTGTGCCCTGGGCTGGGAGAACACAACCTAAGGAGGCTGCAGCCTCCCCTGTGCTGCTTCTCCCTAAGGACTTAAAGGGGGCCCTAACTAGAGGACTGATCAACAGCTCAACAGCGGGTTTGTGATGCCTTCTTTCTCCTCACTGCCTTGGAGGGAAAGGGCCTAGTTCCTTACCGCTGACCCATTCCCAGTACACATTACCAGACACTAAGCTCTCCAGAGGCTCATAAACTTATGGAAGAATTGGATACCTAAAGGTTTCATGACTTCTGAACATGTTTTCCTGGGCCCAAAGACATCCCATGAGGCACAGCTGAGGAAAGGGCAGAGCATGACCCTGTCAAGTGCGGGGCCCAGTGTAGGCATTCCTCTCACCAGGTTCAAGAAGGGCATTACAGCTAGGTGTAGTGGTGCATGTATGTAATTCCAGAACTCTGGGAAGCTGAGGCAGGAGGATTGCAAGTTCAAGCCTAATCTGGGCAGTTTAATGAGACTCTGTCTCAAGAAAAAAAAAATGAAGGGCAGGGGATTTAGCTCAGTGGTTTCGCCGCCTGCCTCACAAGTGCAAGGTCCCGAGTTCAATCCCTAGTACCAAAAAAAAAGAAAGAAAAGAAAAGAAAAAGGCATTGTTATCTCCTTTGTCCTGGCCAGTATTACCTAGGCTGTTAATGGTTTGGGGGTCTTAAATGTCCCTGAAAGACCTTGTGCTAATAGCTTAACTAATTCCCAGCTGATGGTGCCATGGGGAGGCAGGAACTTTAGGGGGTGGGGCCTTGTTGGAGGAAACAGGGCCTGTCCTTGAAGGGTATAATGCGACCCTGGCCCCTTCTTCCCTCTCTCCCTCTGCCTCCTGTCCAACATGTGAGCAGCTCTGCTCTGCCACACACTCCCTACCATGATACTCTGCCTTGCCACAGGCCAAAGCAATGAGGCCAACTGACCATGAACTGAAGCCTTTGAAACTATAAGCCAAAATAAATCATTTGTCCTTTAAGCTGATTCTCAGGTATTTTGTCACAGTGAGGGAAGGCTGACACACGGGCTACTGTCAGTTTCCCTTTGCAGATCTCCCTGCTTCCCTTCTGTTCCTCTACATTTCTTTCTCCGTAAGGATCTGTTAAAAAGAATAGTAAGCCCTTCTCTGCTTCCAGACCCCTCACTATGGCCCCAGTGATGCTATGGGATATGCCCTGCTACCTCTCTCATTTCCCACTTGTCTCCGCTTTGCTCACGCCTCTCCAGCCTTTCTGCTCCTAAACCAGCCCAATCCTTTCCCAAGGAAGGAGCTTAGCACATGCCAGTCCCTCTCCCCGGACTGTGCTCCCCCGGATCACACCAGTGTCTCCTTCACGTGACTCCAATGTCGCATCCTCAGAGGTCTTGCATGACCGCCTACGTAGAGTTCCTTCCCCCAGCCATTATGCAACACATCATCCTATTCTATTTCCTTTACAGCACGATCTATAGTTGTCTGGCACTGTCTTGTTCGTGGCCTTACCTGCTTATTGTCTGACTACACCTACCAACACTAGAGGCACCACCACTTTGTTTTGTTCACCGAAATATTCCTGATGCCTAAACTTAGGTGCTCAAAGTCCCTGTAAGTGAACACGTGTATACAGCTGACCCTCAGTATCCATGGGGGATGGGCTCCTGCAACTCCCCCAGACACCCAAATCCACAGATGCTTATATAAATAACATAGTATTTACATAGGAACGATGCAATCCTCCTGTGGATATTTTTTTTAGTTTTTTTGAGACAGAGTCTTGCTTTGTAGTTCAGGTGGACCTTGAACTCCTTATGTAGCCCAGGCTGGCCTCAAATTCAAAGTGATCCTCCTGTCTCAGCCTCCTGAGTACTGGGATTACAGGTGTGTGCCACCATACCTGGCTCATCCTGTATACCTTAAATCATCTCTATATTACTTATAATACAATGTAAATGCTATATAAATGGTTATGTTGCATTATTTAGGAAATAGTAAGAAAAAAGTGTACGTTTAGTACAGATGCAAGTTTTTTTCTGAATATTTTCGATTTGTGGTTCGTTCAACCTATGGATGAGATTCAACCTGTGTATATAGAGGGCTGGCTATAATACATATATTAACAGAACAGTTATTAGAAGCAATACAACAACCCATGATAAATATGAGAGAAATTTCTATGCTTCCTCACATGAGGACATGCTATAAATAGCAAACAAATGTCTTCAAGAACATTCTTACAGCTCAGTCAACATTGAGTTTCAGGGATGGTTTCTAATAACATCTTCTGAAGTATATCTATGTAGTATAATATACCAGTAAGAGAAATAAAATAAATTTTACAAAGTTTGTCAATAAATTAAAATTTTATTTTGTAAAAAGTATTTAGGATAACAAATTACTAAAAGCAGCTGGAAGCTGGGATGCACACCTAAATAATCCCAGGAATTGGGAAGCTCGGGCAGGAGGACTGCTGTGAGCTCAGGGGCACCTGGGCTATGTAGAGAGTCCAAGGCCAGGCTGAACTGCATAGCGAGACTCTGTCTCAAAAACCAAAATATAGAGCCAGGGATTTAGCTCAGTGGTGCTGGCGCGTGCCTCCCAAGTGCAAGGTCCTGAGTTTGACCGCTGGTACCATAAAAACAAAACAAAACCCAAAATACATAAATACACGCAAGCAGCTAGATTGGAGAGAAGTTCTGTCAAAACAACATAGTTAGGTTTGCAGTTTTCTGGTAAATATAATAGTGATTACTACTGAGGCATTCCTAGAAAGGCAAGAGGGGACAGCTTGGGGTGATGCAAAATTTCTACGCTGTCATTTTGGTCATAGTTTTGCACTTGTCAAAACTCATGCATTTGTACATTTAAAATAGGCAAATTAAAAAAAATAAAATAGGCAAATTTATTACATATAAATTATAATAAAGCTGATTATGGGTGAATTTCAGCGGTAGAGTGCTGGCCTAGGGATGTGTGAAGCACTGGGTTTGACTGTAAAACAGAAACAAATATGATTAAAACACATATGAACCCAAACCCTGGTAGTTCTGTATTTGAATGGAAAGTATTAGTGTGAACTTATGATTAATTTTTTTAGGAGGGAAACACACACACATACACACACACACACACACACACTTATGAATATTGCTAGCTTGGAACCCTAAAAAGGCCTGCAAAGATCACCTTCAGTCAGTGAGCATCCTGTATCTGCAATATGGCTTCCAAGTACTTTTTCCACTAAGAGGAACCAGGTTTCCATGGAGAAACACAGAAAAATACAATCTGTATAGTAGATATGAATCAGCAAGGATACTTTCAAAGACCACTGAAGGTGTGTCAAAATGACTCAAAGCCCAACAGGTTCCCATCAACCACAGACGGGATAATCTGGGCATGAGAAGGAATACTAACTTTTAAAGAAGGAGCCAGCATTGACCCCACCTTTTTCATACCTCTAGGTAAGTACATAGCAGGTGGAAGTTTTACTTTGTAGAAATCCTGTCACTAACAAATGAAGACAACCGCTGCAGAACATCACCATTTTGCAACATTTAACAAAATGATCAATTTAGGCATTGACTGATGGTTGCCAGCAACCTCAAAAAAGAAACAACCAAACATGAAGGCCCCCAATAAAGAATACAACTGGCTATGAAACACTGTCACTCCAAAAATGGAACTCAAAGCCAGCCAAGCCTCTGGATTCAACCACCAATGTACAGGAAGTATGTGGAGAGGGACAGGTAAAACCATACCATGAAGATGCTATAAACAAAATCTAGACAGTTGAACAACCCCAAATGAATAACCAGCTGAGACAGAGAAAGAGAGAGAGAGGGAGAGTGAGAGAAAGAGATCCTATAGGATAACAAATTTATAAGAATCAGACATGAGGCCAGGTGTGCTGGCACATGCCTGTAATTCCAGCACTTTGGAGGATGAGGCAGGAAGATCGCTTCGAGTTCAAGGCCAGTCTGAACTACACAGCAAGAGCCTGTCTCAAAAAACTAAAAAAGTGGGCCGGGGATTTAGCTCAATGGTTCCACTGCCTGCCTTGCAAGCTCAAGGACCCGAGTTCGATCCCCGGTACCAAAAAAAAAAAAAAAAAAAAAACCAACTAAAAAAGGACTGGGGATTTAGCTCAGTGGTTTCACTGCCTGCTGCACAAGCGCAAGGACCTGAGTTCAATCCTCAGTACAAAAAAAAAAAACTCAATAATTGTTCTAATATTTAACGTTAGTTTTAGGATAATTTTTAAATATTTTACAGTATAAATATGGCAGATTCCTTAAAGATCTCTTCTGTCCTGATAAAACCCATTCCAGAAAAAGACAATACTGTATCTCCAAGAGAGAAATTATATTTTACCTAAATCAGGATACTCTAATTAGAGATTGGTTTAAGAATTATGATGCGACCTACTTTGATCAATGAGCTGTAAAGATTTCTCATTGGAATGTCTAGGGAAAGCTTTCCTGATTAAAGTGGGAAGAACCTTTATCTCTGACTTTCCTCCTAATTAGGTGGACAAGGTTGGAAATGTAGTAGCTACCTGTGGTCATGATGAAATAAACATAAAGAATAACATCAAAAAAAAAGAAAAAAAGAATAACATCAACATGAGGTGGGCCAGAAAGATGGTAGGGGCGGGGATTTAGCTCAGTGGTTCCGGCGCCTGCCTCGAAAGCGCAAGCTCCTGAGTTCGATCCCCAGTACCAAAAAAAACCCCAAAAAACAGAAAGATAGTAGGCAGAAAGTGCCTGGGTTCCTAATTTGAGAATAAACAGTTGTGCTGCTTGGAACAGTCTCTCTCCTGAATTTCACATTATACGAGAAAAAGAAACCCCAATTTGCTTAATCCAGTAGAGTAGAATTTTTGTTTCTTGTGTTCAACATATTCTTGATGCAACAGAATACTTCAAAATATAATTTTAAAAAATAAATCAAAGAAAGCACCAAAAATTTCCACTTCATAAATGTAAAAGAGCTAAAAAAAAAAAACCTAAGTTAACATATGGCAAATTAGCAAAGGAGAATGTTTATTATACAAATATGAAAATTTATACATTCTTAGCCGATGATATATACTTGATTAAAAAGTCTTTTAATTTTGATATATGCATCATTTCCTTCATTGTGGTATCTCTATTTCTCAGATGTATCAATCCATTCTCCAAAGTAGTTTCAGTCATCAAAACTGTGAAGAGGATACTCATTTCATCATATCTAAGGAAAAAGTCGTTTAACAAAAACACATGAGCACAGATGTCCATCGTCAGTCTCCACATTCCCCGCTCTCACTGCTTCAGTGTCTGCGCCTCCTTCAATCACAATCTCAGAGTGAGGGCTCAAACCTGACCAAAAATACTCAACATTTTTTGCTTCTGAATCATATTCAAAGTAGAATTTCCAGAGAGTTTCTAACTTAGTGGGCAGTAGAAAAGCCGTGAAAGAAATTAAGGCTGAGAAGTAGACTCTGTCACCTCGACACATCACTTAGTGTGGTATTACATATGAGCCGCATGATAACCTCAGCCTTTTGGAACCTGGCTATAGTGTAAGAACAATTATTTTAGATTAAATAACAATATTATAATAAAGATTTGGCATACAACAAATTTTACCAAATTCACGCATCATTTATTCCTCAGGATGCTTATAATTTCTAGTCTAGCAATCACTGGCTTTCTTCCTGCTTACCAAGTCATATTACCTCATTAAATGTTCTATTCTATCTATTTAGTTTTCTTGGTCTCTTTTATTCCACTAAAATATAAGCTTTTCTGTTATGCTCACTCACTATCATATCCAAGTGCATAAGATATAATAGATGCTCAGTAAATATTTGGATAAAAATATCTAGGGACAACAAAGCCTGAAGCATAAAAAGAACAAATATGTCCATATGATTCAAAGGGTAAGATTTAGAACCTGTGAAGACTAGGAAGTTTAAGTACCACCCCTTCATTTTATATGTGCTCAATTTTTATATGTAGAGGCCTATTTTTAGCTGAGTATGGTGGCCCATGCCTGAAATCCTAGCACTTAAGGAGGCTAAGGCAGGAGGACTGTAAGTTCGAGTCTTGCCTTAGTGAGACTGTCTCAAAATAAAAGGAATGGAGATGTAGCTCAGTGGTAGACAGCTCCTGGAGTTGATCCACAGCACTAAAAAAAACCAAACAAAATAAACACCATTTTTCTGTGGACATCATCTGGAAAGTGTCTTTTAACAAGTTATTAGAGAAATGAAGAGCAAAATAAAAAGCTTCAGACCTCTACACAGAAGACATGTATGTATTCAACACAAGAAGCTTTAAAAAAATCAAAATAAACCCAAAAGAAGGATAAATTACTTTACTAAAAAAAATTGATGAGATAGCACACAGGCAAGATTAGAGATAGGGAGATCAAATAGATTATTTCAATTATCCAGACAAGAGATACTAGTGACCTATAATAGCTCGGGTTTGGCTGGGCATGGTGGCGCATGCCTGTAATCCCAGAATTCAGCAGGCTGAAGCAGGAGGATCACTGTGAGTTTAAGGCCAGCCTGGGCTACATAGTGAGTTCAAGGCCAGCCTGAACCTCATAGAGAGATCTGTCTCAAAAAATAAAAAAAGTTCAAGCTGTATGGGTTAGGGTTAGCCCAGGCTGCCCTTGAACTTGCAGCAATCCTCCTGCCTCGGCCTCCCAAGTGCTGCGACACAGGTGTGTGCACCACACTTGGCTCTTTTATCTACACCTTATACATGTACAGCCTGAAGGTAATTTTATATAATATTTTTTGTGCACCTGTATTTTGACTACACTCCGTAACATGAGGGCAGGTGTGGAATTTCCCACTTGTTGAAAAACATTAGTGTTCAAAAAGTTTCAGATTTTAGAGCATTTCAAATTTTGGATTTCAAACTTTCAGGTTAGGGATGATCAACAAGTAGGCAATTTCAATCGAGAGCAATCAGAGAAACAGTGATGCCAGTCACTGAGATTAGTTTTCCATCTGCCAAGATAGAATTGTCTTTTAGTCTCAGAATAAACCAAAATACCAGCAAGGAAAAGGCATTCCAATCATGTTGCTTCAGCCCTGATTCAACAAATGCTTCTTATCTACGTGATTTTATCCTGATAAATTAATAAACTGAAGGCTACTTCATGACATTACATCTTGGAATTGGATATAGCATATGTATATATCTGCTGAATATTATTTTGTGCTATAACAATTAACTAAGGGCACATCATTCTGTAAAAGGGAAAGTGGGGAATAATTTTAATTGTATTTCATATATATTTATGAGACATGTTTCTGTTATCATAAAGAAATATATAATCAAACACTGAATAAAATAAATTTTTAATAACTAGAAAGATAATTCATCTTACTTTGAATAAAGCTGCTCCAGTGAGGACTGTACAGTTTCCAAATAGCCAGGCCACACGGAGATTCCATTTTCTAGTAATTCATTAAATAGCCCTTGACAAACCTGGAGAAAAACACAAAACTTCAAATAGTAGCTAGTGTCCTATTTTTGTGAAACCACAAATCACTTGTTTGTTTGACTGACTGACTGTACCAGGGACAGAACCAGAGCCTTCATACTGCCCTTGTCATTTTCTTTTTTTTTTTTTGGTACTGGGGATTGAACTCAGGTCCTTGCACTTTCAAGCCAGGCGGTGTAACCACTGAGCTAAATCCCCAGCCCCCTTGTTATTTTCTTACACTGAGACAGGGTCTCACTAGGTTGGCCTCAAACTTGCAATCCTCCTGTCTTGGGCTTCCAAGTAGCTAGAATTACAGGTGTCACCATGTCTGGTTTACAAGTCACCCTTTTCAATCTCTAAAATGAGCATAAATCCCTTTAGTTATATAATACTAATGTTTATAATTTACACTTACATACTTTATAAATTCTGTTCTTCCTCTGAAAATTAAGCACGGCAAACTAAATACTAAATGCGAATCTTCTGAGATATTTTTATACTCAATAAGAAATTCTGTCATTATCATCATTCAAAACACAAAATACCCAAAACAGATTCTATATACAATATATATATAAAACTGGCTACAAAGATGTACATTAACTCCAAACTCTTGTGGAGAGATGAAAACTGATCCCTAGGGTTATACTCCCATGTCAGGAAGAGGAGGAAGAGCCAGAAATGAAAACATACGAGGGGCCAGGCATGGTGGTGCACACCTGTAATCCCAGCACTTGGCAGGCTGAGGCAGGAGGATCCTTGTGAGTCTGAGGCCAGTCTAGGCTACAAAGTGAGTTCAGGACCAGCCTGGAATACATAGCCAGATCTCAAAAAAACTGTCTCAAAAAAACTAAAACAAAACAAGAAAATTTAAAAAGGTACAAGAAAATCCAACAGCATAGTACTCCAGAAGCCAACTACAGAAAATATTTCTAGAGAAAGACTGATTAGTTTCAGTGGACTGCTGGAGACATAAGCTGACCGGAAATATAAAAGTAGTACTACATAAATGACATAGGAAACTTTACTGGGTTTTTTTTTGTTACCAGGGATCAAACTCAGGTCCTTGCACTTGCAAGGCAGGCAGCGGAACCACTGAGCTAAATCCCCGGCTTGAAACTTTACTGTTTTTAAAAAAGCAATGTCAAAGCAAAGCTAACCCTACCTGCCATGGGGTGAGGATGAAGCTCCTCTGTAAGAATGCTTGCCTAGCGGCCCTGGTTCCACCTCCAGTACTGGAAAGCAAGCGGACAAAACCCCCTCCACTCCCCTAGCTCAAGTCTTCTCACCCTCCGCACTATGGACACAGGAAGTGTGGCAGCATTCTTGGTCACCATCAGATGCCTTCAGCACCCCAGACTCCACACCTTGTGACAACAGAAGTGGCTCTGGATATTACCCAAAGTCCCTTCTTTGATAGCGGTGACTGAGCTACAGCACTGCTTCTCAAACTAGAAACTTGCTAGCTCCAAAGGTATGGCAGAGCCTCCATAGCCCAGGGGGAGAAAGGACATCATCTCCTCTTTGTTTGGGTCCACTGTCACCCGCCTTCCCAGACTTCTCCACGGGAGCCAGGGAAAGCTGGGTGACTCTCCAAGTCTTGAGTGTTCTCACTCAGGTCCTAGGTGGTGCTGAGTCCCCTAGACAGAAACAACAACTGCTAAGAAAACCACCTCCCTGGTTTTTCCTCAAGAATATTTAGTAATTAGACCAGATTAATTAGAAAACTCAAAATTGCCGGGTGTGGTGGTGCGTGCCTATAATCCCAGCACTCAAGAGGCTGAGGCAGGAAGATCACTGCAAGTTCAAGCCCATCCTAAAGTACATTTGAGACTCTGTTTCAAAAAAAAAACAAAAAACCCACTAAAAATTGTTCAACCCTACCTAGGCAATTTAATGAGACCATTTCAAAAAGGAGGGTGGGGAGTGGGGATGTAGCTTGGTGGTGGAGAGCCCCTGGGTTTGATCCCCAGTACACAAACAAACAAACATCAAAGTGTTAAGTTAAAAGGGAAAGGGGCAAGAAAGAATTCACCAGATGTTGGAACAAACATTTTAATACTAAAACTATGTAAACACATTAAAAATGAAATTGAGTGGAGATGACTTTAACAGCAAAATCCACTGATATATAATATATGTAATATATATAATATATAATATAATATATATAATATATATAATATGTAATATATATTATATAATATATAATATATAAAATATATATAATATATATTATATATATATATATTTGGTACTGGGATCAAACTCAGGACCTTGTGCTTGCTCGGCAGGCAGCAGAACCACTGAGCTAAATCCCCAGCCCTTCCACTGAATTATATTCAGCTTCTTAGTATACTACAGTTCAACTTACCTATAATTACACATAGCACTTACCCACAGTTCTATTACTTAATTAAAATATTTTAAAAAGCAAATAAATCAAAATAAAAATTTAAATGGCAAGTTACCAAGTTTACTTAGAGTGATGGCTATACATAAATTATTATTAGTTGGTGATACTGAATATTAAATCCAAAGGTACTCTGCCACTGAGCTATATCCCCAGTCATTTTTATTTTTCATTTTGAAACAAGACCTTGCTAAGTTGCCCAGACAGGACTTGAACTTGTGATCCTCCTGCCTCAGCCTCCCAAAGTGCTGGGATTACAAGTATATGCTTAAAAATCATGACATTTATACTCATTTAACCCACCTGTCTTAGTTCCACAGTTGGGCCTCTTCCTACATCCAAAGCAACTTTAATAGGGGCTAAACAGGGGTGAAGTTTAAGTACCTAAGGCAATGAAGGGAGAAAAGGGAAGCACAATTAACATAAAAAAGGAAAAAAACCCACCCATATATTTAGTTCCCAAGTTTGTCTCTGAAATATCAAAAGCACCTTTCGGTGAAGATTCTTCTTCCTTGTAAAGGAGTTCTCTGTGAGCTGGAAAGAATCATAGAGGTAAGCCAGCATGCCTCGGTCTAGATCCCCGCTTACAGACACAACAGAAGGAACCACACTTTTCCGCCCATCTCGGCCCTTCACAGAGAAGAACAAAATAAAGTATCATTTAACAGAACTTTCTTAAGATTACACATTTTAGATTTGGCCAATCAGAATACAAAATTACAAATTCATTTTACAAATAACCCACTCTGTGCCAGGCCTATACCAGGGACTGGGCACAAAGATGATGACATAGTCTCAGCTGTCAGGGAGGGCAGAGTTTAAATCAGTGCATCTCAGCCGTCCTGTCACCTGTGAATTTAAAACACAACAGCACCTGGGCCTCACTCCAGACACAATGAACCAACTCAACTGGGATCTACACAGCATCAGTGTTTTCTTAACACTTCGGAGGTGAGAATCGGTATTTGGAAAGGGATCACTCTTTTTTTGGTACCGGGGATCGAACTCGGGTCCTTGCGCTTGCGCAGCAGGAGGTGAAACCACTGAGCTAAATCCCCGGCCCTAAAAGGACCACTCTTAAGTAAAAATTGAAGATTATTAACTAATGAAAGTCAGAAGAGTAGGGGGGAGTTGGTGTGCTTAAGGAAAAGGGTCTGCAGTATAATTTTCTAAAATGTAAGGTTATTTTCATAATAAACATCTATTAAAAACTTGCTACTTAAGGCTATAATTATAAAAATAAAATATACACAATACTATACCACATATATAAATCAAGTATTCATAAACTGCGTCCTCTCTTTTAAACTGATGAGGAAAAAAATCATTTCAAATTCTTAAAAATTTCAATTCTAAAACTTGAAGTTTTACACTTAAACAGTTCTATCATTCTTTTGTTTTGGTCTTTTGAGATAGGGTCTCCTCATGTAGTCCAGGCTGGCCCCTGAACCCATGGCGATTCTGCCTCAGCCTCCCCAGTGCTGGGATTATAGGTGTGCACGCCCATTCCTGACTCATTCTATTTTTTTTTGGTACCGGGGATTGAACTCAGGACCCCAGGCCCTGACTCATTTTTTAAAAATTTCTATTATCATTATTCACCTGAACGTCCATGTGACTTTGTAATACTTAGAAAAAAATCCCTTAAATTCTCAATTTCTATTAATTACTCTATTATGATCAATCATAGTCTTCAAAATACACACATTTTGACATTTTAAACCTATTTGAATTGCATGTGATACTTAAAAGACTAATGAAAATTTGCCCTCAAAACAGTCAATTTTTTTAGCTGGGATTCTATTCTAACTCCACTAGTTGATGTCATTCACACATTTATAGAACTGGTATTTAGTAAGATAGTTCTGAGGTACTGCATGACTCTGGTACCATTTGAGTCAAATAAAAGACTAAATCATATTTAACTATGAAGAAAGCTTTAATATTTCTAACTCTCTGAAAATTGAATATCCATGGTTGTCAAGCTATCCAATGGCAACTCTTTATAGCCAGACTATCTAATTTCTCATATCTTCCAGAACAAATCTTTCTATCTTAACTGTTCAGTTTTCTGTTGTCTAAAACAGAAACTCTAAAACAGTTCTGAATAGTTTTTCTGTTTTCTAAAAAAATAATCTCTCCAGGAATATATTTAGATATTAACAGTAAAACCAATTAAAAATAAATACAAGATAGCCTAAGAAATCTTTCAAAAAAACATACTTAATGGCAGAAATTCTGTTTATTTACTCTGTAATGTTCAGCTAATGGTTTTGTGAACTATGGAAACAGAAGAACAACAATTTCATGAAAGGGGAAAAATTCTGCAGTAGAGAACTTCTCATTTGTGAAAATCACTCCAATAAAAAATAAAATAAGAGCTAATAGCCACAATACAAAAATCATCTTTAAATTGCTAGTTACAAGTTGAGCTGGTCTTAAATCCCTAACCCCACCCCCAAAAAGGCAGTAGGGATATAGGTGAAAGCCCTGGGTTCAATGCCTAGTACCACCACCACCACCAAAAAAAAAAAAAAAAAAAAAAAGTGTGTAAATATTTGTAGTCATATACAGTATTTCCTAATTGTGTCCATCAGAGGGACACAATTTGTCTTTTTTTTTTTTTTGGTACCGGGGATTGAACTCGGGTCCTTGTGCTTGTGGAGCAGGCAGCGGAACCACTGAGCTAAATCCCCAGCCCAAGAGGGACACAATTAAAACAGTGGTATATGGTTAAAAGGGGTATACTTCATGGCAAAATCTAAGTTTATAAATACAATTTCCTTTAGTAGGAACCAAGGTTCCTTGGAGAAATGGCTGGTTCTACAGCTAGGTCAAGAAAATATTAGATGAAGTAAGGAATCAGCTGGGTGTGGTGATGTATGTCTGTAATTCCAGCACTCTGGAAGGCTGAAGCAGGAGGACTGCAAGTTCAAGTTCTGCCTGGGCAACAAGTGAGACCTTGTCTCAAAAATAAAAAAAACAGGGCTGGGGATACAGCTCAGTATAAGGGCCATGGGATTAACCTGTGTGTGTGTGCGTGTGTGTGTGTGTGTAAAACAAGTTACTAGCACAGAGAATGATGAAGATATATGAAAATGAAACTGGCCAAGTCTAGGACAATTTGAGTATCAAAATAAATATTACAGTAACAGATTATAAACCTATGAGAAAAATAGGAATCTGCGAGTCCATACTGATATGAAAAATAAGTAAATGGGGAAGAAGAGAAAGCCCTACCATTTAGCAAATGTAGTAACTTATTTGGGTAGGAATCATCAGTTGAGGGGCTGGGGATTTAGCTCAGCGGCATTGTGCCTGCTTCGCAAGCACAAGTTCCTGAGTTCGATCCCCAGTACCAAAAAAAAGAAAGAAAAAAGAATAATCAGTTGAGACCCCAAATAGAAATTAAAATCTGGTGACAAAGAGGTTATGTGCATAGTCTTTTCATGTATCTGCCCACAAAAGATTTATTTATTAGCTTTACATTGGAGAAACCTAGTAGACACTGTGTTACTAAGTAATCAAAGTCAACATCTTCAAGAAGGCACTGATACCTACACCTCCTAACATGATGCACTGAGAAGGGGGCAATACCGCTTCCACATTGTTCCTAGCAAAAACACAGAAGCTATGAGGAAACAAATCTGTAACAAGGGACATCCTACAAAGTGACAAGCCTGCACTCTTGACAGGTACCAAGATCATAGAAGAGTGGGAAGATTAAATGGAATGTTCATTCGAAGGAGACTAAAGAAATGATAACTACATGAAATACATGATCCTGGATTGGGTCCTGGACTTGCAAAGGGCATTACTGGGCTAACTGGTTAGATCTGAAGGATTCTGTGCAATGGATAGTAAAAGTGGAGTATGCCTATAATTACTGTGGAATAGTTCAGAAATGAACTCAGATAATCTGGGTAAAGAACACATAGAATCTCAAAGTAAAACATACGTGTAACTTAGCCACATCTCCAGGATACATGTGTAAGAGTTCTTTATCTCCTAGATTCCACAGTGTTTCTATTGGCTCCTTTCCCCAAGGAAAACTGTAATAAAGTTTGTTTCCTTTTCGTCCCTCTTCATCCTGACAATCACTGCTGCTGAAGTTAGATGGACTCATGGCAAACTGGAAAAGAAAATTTGTCTTAAAACTTATTACAATAAACATTAACTTATCTCAAATCTCACAATAATTTCTAAGAATTGAAGTTGTTTAAGACTGTCCAGCAATTGATTGCCACTAGTCAAGTCTCGAATAAAAATTGTGAAATTTAATTAAGTATGAGTATATACACTATTAAACATACTTTTTTTTTGTCTTGAACTATTAAAAAAACCATTGATTCTATCTAGCCTTTTGGTGGCCAGTTAATAAGAGGGGAAGTTCATGACAAACTATAAATAGGATAAAGAAGAAAGCATCATATGGTTACCATTCTTATCCTTCAATGAAATGTGGGATAACTTGTGATTTTTCCATTTAGTTTACTTGGGAGTTTGGGGATTTTTAAGAGTTGAGAAGGGAAGTGTGGTACACAAGCCTGCAATCCCAGAACTCTGGGAAGCTGGGGCAGGAAGATCTCCTGGGCAACTTAGCAAGACTCTCAAAAAAATTTTTTTTAAAAGTTTATTTTATTGGTACATTTTAGGTATACAATATAATGACATTCATCATTGGAAATTTGCACCTTTACATAATCTCTCTTGGTTCTTATTTTTCCCCATTCCCCTGCCCTCCCTTCAACCCCTCCATCCCTATTTACAAAGACTTTGTTTCCATTTTTTCATTTTCTCATATTAATTCCATTCCCTTTTTTCCTTTCCTCACCCCTCCCAATTCCCCTTCCCCTTTGCCCCTTTTCTTCCTATTTCACATTATCTATTATACCTTTTAGTCCTTATTTACACTTTCAGTTTCTCACACTAGAGAAACTATTCAGTATTTACACATGTGTGTCCTATTTATTTAAGAGTATTGCCTCAAGGGCCGGGGATTTAGCTCAGTGGTTCCAGCGCCATTCTCCAAAGAGTATTGCCTCAATGTGCATCCATTTAGCTATAAATGTCTCTAATTTTTCATTTTTTATGTCTGAGTAATACTCCATTTTAGAAAAAATTTTTCTTTTTTTTCATTTTTTGGTTCCAAGGATCGAACTCGGGACCTTGCGCTTACGCGGCAGGTGCTGGAACCACTGAGCTAAATCCCCGGCCCTGAACCACATTTTCCTTATCCAGTCTCCAGCTGATGGGCATTTGGACTGTTTCCAAGTTTTAGCTATTACAAACTGTGCTGCTATGAACATGGGTGCACATATATCACTGTGGTATGATTCTTTTAATTCTTTGCGGAAGATCCCCAGCAGGGAAATAGCTGGGTCAAATGGGTCTTCCAGTCCTAGTTCTTTGAGGTATCTCCATACTGATATCCACAGTGGTTGCACCAGTCTATACTCCCATCAGCTTCGGAGCAGTGTTCCTCTTTTCCCACAGCCCCGCCAGCATTTGTTATTGGTTGATTTCATGATAGCAGCCATTCTTTCTGGGGTGAGGTAGAATCTCAGCATTGCTTTCATTTGCATCTCTTGAATGACCAGTGATGTTGAACATTTTTTCATGTTTATTTACTATTTCTACTTCTTTGTCTGAGAAATGTCTCTTCATTTCAGATGCTCATTTTTGGATTGGGTCTTTAAATTTGGGAGGTCTGATTTTTTCAAGTTCTTTATAGATTCTAGATAGTAGACCTTTGTCTGAGGGACAGCTGGTGAAAAATTTTTCCCACATTGTGGGTTGTCTCTTCAAACTGTTGGTGGTTTCTCTTGCTGTGCAGAAGCTTTTTAGTAAGAAGAGATCCCACTTGTTGATTGTGTTAGTTCACAGGCAACTTAGGTTTTGTTCATAAAATCTTTTCCTACACCAATGTCTTCAAGAGTTCTTCCTAAACTCTCTTCCAGCCAGTTTTGTGTTTACTATTTAGATTTTTAATCCATTTAGATTTTAGTTTAGTGCATGGTGAGAGATATAGGTCTAGTTTTAGTCTTTGACAAGTTGAAGCCAAATTTTTCCAGCACCATTTATTAAAGAGGCTATCTTTCCTACAGTAAGGATATTTGGCTCCTTTGTCAAAGATGAGGTGGCTGAGTGTGTTTGGAGTTGTTTCTGCATCTTCTAATCTGTTCCATTGGTCCTCAGGTCTGTTTCTTTGCCAGTACCATGCTGTTTTTATCACACTAGCTTTGTAGTATAGTTTCAAGTTGGGGGTTGTAATACCCCCTGCCATGTCTTTGTTACCTAGAATTGCTTTTGCTATTCTGGGTCTCTTCTTGTTCCAAATGAATTTTTGGATTGTTTTCTCAGGTCCATGAGGTATGCTGCTGGGATTTCAATTGGAATTGCATTGAATCTATATAGCAGTTTTGGAAGTATGGCCATTTTCACTATGTTGATTCTTCCTACCCAGGAGCAAGGGATGTCTGTCCATTTTCTGATATCCTCTTCAATCTCTCTTTTCAGAGTGCTATAGTTTTCAGAGAAGAGGTCTTTGATTTCTTTCGTTAGGTTGATTCCTAGGTATTTCAATTTTTTGGATGCTATTGTGAAAGGAACTGTTTGCCCTATTTCTCTCTCAGTGAGTCTGTTGTTTGTGTAGAGGAGAGCTATTGATTTTTGTGTGTTGACCTTGTATCCAGCTACTTTACTGAATTTGGTTATTAAGTCTAGGTGACTTTTGGTGGAGATCTTCAGGTCTTCTATATAGAGTATCACGTCATCTACAAATAATGACAATTTGACTTCTTCATTTCCTATCTTTATTCCTTTTACTTCATTCTCTTGTATAATTGCCATGGCTAATGTTTCCGAAATGATATTGAACAGGAGTGGTGATAGTGGACATCCTTGTCTTGTTCCTGATTTTAGTGTGAAGGATTTCAGTTTTTGGCCATTTAGTATGATAATAGCTGTTGGTTTTTCATAGATGGCTTTTATCAGGTTGAGGTAGAGACTGTCTATTCCAATTTTTTGTAGGGTTTTAAAAATCATAAATGCATGTTGGATTTTGTCAAATGCTTTTTTTGCATCTATTGAGATGATCATATGGTTTTTGTCCTTGGCTCTATTGATATAGGGTATTACATTGATTTGTGTATGGTGAACCATCCCTGCATCCCTGGGATGAATCCCACTTGATCAGGGTGTATGATCTTCTTGATGATCTTCTGCATTCTATTTGCCAGTATCTTATTAAGGATTTTTGCATCTATGTTCATTAGTGAGATTGGCCTATAATTCTCCTTTTTGGTTGGGTCTTTCTCTGCTTTGGGGATCAAGGTGATGCTTGCTTCCAGGAATGAATTCAGGAGTATTGCTTCATTTCAATTTCATTGAAGAGTTTAAACAGCAGTGGCAGTAGTTTCTCTCTAAATGTCTTGTAGAATTCAGCGGTGAAGCCATCCAGATCTGGGCTTTTCTTAGTTGGTAAGTTTTTAATTATGTTTTCAATTTCATTGATTGATATTGAGTCGTTTAGAATTTTTAGGTTTTCTTCATCCAACTTTGGTAATTCATACGTATCTAGGAATCTGTCCATTTCTTTTGTGTTTTCCATCTTATTGGTGTATAGGTTCTCAAAGTAGGTATTGATGATCCTCTGGATTTCTGCTGGGTCCATTGTAATTTCATCCTTTTCATTCCTAATTGCATGGATTTGGGCCTTTTCTTTCCTTTTTCTGAACAGGTTGGCTGAGGGTTTATCAAGTTTGTTTATTCTTTTGAAGAACCAACTCTTGGCGTCATTGATTTTTTGTATTGTTCTCTTAGTCTCCATTGCATTGACCTCTGCTCTGATCTTTAAAATTTCCTCCTTTGTACAAGCTTTGGGTTTGTTCATTTGTTTTGTTTTTGGTACCAGGGATCAAACTCCAGTCCTTGTGCTTGTGAGGCAGGCGGCAGAACCACTGAGCTAAATGCCCGGTGAGCTTCGGGTTTGTCCTGCTCTTCTTTTTCTAGAAGCTTGAAGTTCAGCATCAGGTTGTTTAATTGGGCTCGCTCTGTTTTCCTAATATGAGTATTCACTGCTATGAATTTCCCTGGTAAGACTGTTTCATTGTGTCCCATAGATTCCGATATGTCATATTGTCATTGTCATTTAATTGAAGGAACTGTCTGATTTCTTTAATTTCCTCTGTGACCCATTGGTTATTCAGAAGTGTGTTGTTCAATCTCCATATGGTTATAAAATTTTTGTGGTTTCTTTTGCTATTGAGCTCCAATTTCATCGCACTATGGTCTGATAATATACAAGGGATCACTTCAATTCCTTTGCACTTACCTAAATATGTTCTATGAGTGAGTATGTGGTCTATTTTGGAGAATGACCCACATGCAGCTGTAAAGTATATTCTGATTTTGTGGGGAACACTCTGTAAACAGCTGTTAAGTTCATTTGTTCAAGAGTTTAACTGAGTTCTAGTATTTTGTTGCTTGTTTTTTGTCTAGTTGATCTATGTATTTGTGACATTGGGGTATTGAGGTCCCCCCACTACTATTGTATTAGTGCTTATATGATTTTTCATGTCCATGTTTTATATAGTTGGGCACACTAGTGTTTGGTGCATAGATATTTATGATTGTCATTTCTTCCTCTTGGATTGTTCTCTTTATAAGGATATAGTGTCCTTGTCTCTCTTAATCAGTGTTGGTTTGAAATCCACTTGATTTGCAAAGAGGATAGCTACTCCTGCTTTTTTTCGGGTTCCTGTTGCATGGAGTATTGTTTTCCACCTGTTAACTTTCAGTCTATGAGTTTCTTTTTGAATTAAGTGTGTTTCTTGCATGCAGCATATTGTTGGATCTTGCTTCTTGACCCATTCTGCCAGTCTATTTCTTTTGATTGGTGAATTTAGACCATTAACATTGATGGTTATAACTGATATGTATTGACTTATCATTGTCATAACTTTTTCTTTTTGTTGGATTCTCCTCCTTTGCGTTTAATTTCTTGTTGCACCTGATGGATTCATTCTGCTGGGCTTCCTGAGGTTGTGATCCTTGTTGCCTTTTCCTAGGATATTGTCTAAAATTTTTTGGTGTACTGATTTGGTATTCATGAAGTTCCTAAGGTGCTCTTTGTCATGAAGGTATCTTTTTTGTTTTTTTCTTGTTTTTGGTACCAGGGATTGAATTCAGGACCTTGTGCTTTCAAAGAAGGCAGCAGAACCACTGAGCTAAATCTCCGGCCCTGTGAAGGTATCTTATTTCACCATCAATTTTGAAAGATAGTTTTACAGGGTACATCAATCTAGGTTGGAGGTTGTTTTCCTTTAGGGTTTGCAGTACGTCACTCCAAGCTCTTCTTGCCTTGAGGGTTTCTGTTGAGAAGTCTGCTGTGATTCTGATGGACTTTCCTTTGTATGTGATTTGTTTCTTTTCTCTAATTGCTTATAGAACTTTGTTCTTGTGTTGGGTTTCTGGAATCTTAACTATTATATGCCTATGTGTAGATTTCTTTTTGATCAAGGCTAGTTGGAGTTCTATATGCCTCACTTATCTGTATGTCAAGTTCTTTTCCCCTGCTTGGGAAGATTTCTGCCATTACTTCTGTGAACAGTTTTTTTTATGTCATCTGCTCTCTCTCCTGTTTCTTCATTGACTCCAATCAGTCTTATGTTATTCTTCTTTGCATCGTCTAGCAGCTGCTGGATTGATTTCTTGTGGTCCTTTAGAATTTTAAAGCAATTTTTCTTTTCCTGGTTACTAATTGCAATCTTATCTTCTATATCTGAAATTCTGTCCTCATATTGGCTCATTCTGCTGCATAGACTTTCAATGGAGTTTTTCATGTCCTGGAAATCTGTTTGCATCTGTTTTATGGATTCCATTTGTTTCCTATGTTGGGATTCCATCATGTTCCTCAGGTCCTCTATTTTTTTTATCTGTGTCCTCTCTAGATTTTTAATCACGTTTTGCACTATGGGTACAATCTCTGCTGTTATCTGAGAAGTTATTTCTGATTTCATTTTTTCCAGATCCTCTTTTGTTGCTAGTGTAGGGAGTCCAGGTGGTTGAGTATCAGAGTGTTCCATCTCGTTTCCCTTTGGGGTGGCTGTAGGTGATCTGGAAGTCTGGTTTTGAGGCTTGTTTATGTGTCTTCTCATTTCCATGGTGAAGTGGGGGGTGCTGCTGGTGCCTGTGCAGCTTACCTCCTTTGTGCTGGGAGTGGTGGTATGTTGGCCCAGAAGCCTCCTACTCTGCACTGGGAGCTGAGGCATGTTGACCCGGAAGCCTCCTCTGCGCTGGGAGCAGTGGTACATTGGCCTGGAAGCTCCTACTCTGCAGTGGGAGAGGTGGCACATCGATCCAGAAGCCTCCTCCTCTGTGCTGGGAGCTGTGGCACAACAACCTAGAAGTCTCATCTGTGTTCTCAAACATTTTTTTTTAAATGCTGGAGATGTTGCCCAGTGCAAAGGCTTTGAGTTCAATTCCCAGTACTACCAAAAAAAGAGTTGGGAAAAGATAGGACAACAGCCAGACAAAAATGCTTGGTTCACCTCTTCTCAGCATATACTTATGCTTGATTTAGAACCATTTTGACTCAAATGGAGAGTTCATTGAGGAAGGAACCAAAAGCTGAAGTTGTAAAAGTGGGTAAGGGTCCAACTTCACACTAGCCAGAATCTAGGTGAGGGGGTGGAATTCTACCTTGAACATAAAAGCTTATGAACAGAAGCATGTGAGGACAACAAACATCTCTACTAAAGTAACCTTGTCATCTGGAACAATGAAAATCTACCAAGTTTTAAACTTGTATTTGTTGATTTACTGTAGCCATCTCTTACAAACATGACATAGCTGTATCAATCAAATTTCATTTGAAATACAAGGGGATTACCTTTGACACATTAAGAAAACTTATGTGGTAACTATTAAATCAATTAGAACAGTACCTTTCTCCACCACAGCAGTCGATGACGCAACCAGAAATCAAGCCACTGGCTTGAAGTTCTTGAAGAAGTAAACCATACCAATGAAGCTTCAGTCTTCTCACCAATTCTTCAAACAGCAAAAATATCAAAGTTAGCTCATCTGAAAACTATAAAATCTGTCCCAAAAGACTGGTCTTAACTATTAAAATACGAGGCCAAGTTAATTGTCACATTTTATACCTTTCAACACCATTAGGTATCTGCTCAGTATCAGAAACAGGATAAAAACACACTCCAATCTGAGCAAGGCCATATGGAAGCTTCTTGTTTACCAGATCCAGGCAGTTAACATAGTGCTCCAAGGCACCTGTTAAAAGACAAATCCATCACTTTATAAATCTATTCCACCAAACAAAACCATCTGTGTCAACCTATAGACAAATGAGTAGCATAACAATGTTAACACAGCAGTACAAGCAGCATGGAGCTAATATTATCCTAATTACCACTTAATCTAAGGTACTTTCTCAACTTTTTAGTTTGAAGATTTTCAAATCTACATGAAAGTTGAAGTAGTATAATACACTCCTTCACCAAGATTCATCAATTATCAACATTTGCCGTGTTTTCTTTTTTGTGTTGACTTCCAAACACTTCAGCATGCATCTCCTAAAACAAAAATATTCTCTGTATACCTTCATTGTACCATAAAGTTAACCATATCCCATTATATCACCTAACATATGGTTGATATTTTATTTGTTCCAATTGTCAACCAAAATTTTTTTTGCTCTTCTCTAATTAAGGTTTATATGCATTTTGATTAGTTCTCTTCAATAATTCTGAACATTTCCCCTGACTCTTTCCCTTCAACCCTGCTTCCAGTGACAATGGCTTTGGATTTGAGTCCAGGCTAGTCATAAATTATCTCACACTTGGGATTTATCTTATAATTTGAGTTAATTACTGTTAGCAGGAATACATTGTTGATATCTATATCTTACTGAATCATAACAAGAGAAATACAGTATCAAATTATCCCATTATTGACAAAAGCAAACTGATCATTTGGTTAAGGCAGTACAGGTAGTTGTGCTGTTGCTGCTGCACTGATATTATCAATTGATTAAAAATGTTTACCTTTCGTTTTGACTTTGGGGAAGAGCCAGAAGTTGTATGGTACCAGATCCGGTAAACAAAGTGGATGAAGACTAATCATATTTACCTGCCTGTCTTTCCATTGGATGATACTTGGCAGTAGCATTCACTGTATTTTTGATCACCTCTTGCAAAGACACTCATAAAAAAGGACTTCTAGAACTGCTTTGAAAAGTGGTAAGAATGATGGGATAAGTATGTTCAAAACAAGGGGAAGTATCTTGTTGGGTTTTTTTGTTTTATTTTTGTGGTATAGAACTCAGGACTGTGCGCTTGCAAGGCAGGCGGTGGCACCACTGAGCTAAATCCCTGGCCCAAGGGTATTTTGAATGAGACTAAGGCAATGTATTTTTTACTATAATTTTAAAAAAATTTAAGCATTCACCATATATTCTGATTAACCCTTGTAAATATCTATTCAACAATATCTTACTCCCCAAGATCTTTCACTCAATAACTTAGAATTTGTTGATGATATTTGTTTGAATCCATCATATTGGGGGCTACAAACTAAAATGGTGAATTTTTGAATCTACATTTCCTTCTGTATTTACTGCATACCTTCTGTAAAAACAAACTTTCTCTGTTTCTTCTTCTGTACCCCAGACTGTTATTTTTTAAATCACACTATGTACTCCAAGATTTTATTTTACTGTGTGTTTTGATCCACTGCCATCAGTATTTACTTTAATACTTAGTTTGTGCCAAATTTAGCCAGTGGCAGTACTCTTCAAGTCAGCATCTGTGTCCCATGGACATGATTCACTAATCTCCAAACAATTCTTTGCTTTCTAACCATTAAGTGTTCCAAACTCACCCCAGATCTGGAAATAGCCATTTCTCCAATGTTATGGCTTGTGTCCAGTTGTCCCCCCAACACCTCATGTGGTCATAGGTAGGGTTTTTTAGAGGTGGCTGGCTCTAGAGTGCATGATCCTGGAATTAGGTATGTAATACTGGGATCAAGGGTATGTGATTACTAAATTACTCCACTGATTGGTTTGCTATAGTTCCGGATGTGGATAATGGGAAGGCCCACCCTGGGTGTAAGTGCTACCCACCCTAAGTGCATGTATCCTGGGTAAGAAAAAGAAAGAGTTGCTGCCTCTTGCTGCTTCACTACTTAGTTGCTTCCTGCCTTCTGCCCACCATGAGCTGTTTCTTCTCTGCAACACCCCTTTGCCATGCCACCCTGCCTTAAAGGCAGTCAACTATGAACTGAAACCTCTACAAACTATGAGCTACAATAAACCTTTCCTCCTTTAACTTTGAGTGTTGGATATTTTGTCTCAGCAACAAAAGAAAAGTAACTAACACATTCAAGCACTGGTTCATTTTACCTAACTTATCTTCCAGCAAGTTTACTGTTTCTGTCTTGATATTTAGCTCTTTAATCCACTTTGATCTTAGTTTAGTGCATGGTGATAAGGTGTGGGTCTAGTTTTAATCTTTGGCAGGTTGAAATCCAGTTTTTCCAACACCATTTATTGAACAGGCTATCTTTTCTCCAATGAGGGTGATTGGCTCCTTTGTCAAAGATGAGGTGGCTGAGTATGTCTGGAGTTATTTCTGCATCTTCTAATCTAGTCCACTGATCCTCGGGTCTGTTTCTTTGCCAGTATCATGCTGTTTTTATCACAGTAGTTTTGTAGTATAGTTTCAAGTTGGGGATTGTGATACCCCCAGCCATGTCTCTGTTGCCCAGAATTGCTTTTGCTATTCTAGGTTTCTTCTGCTTCCAAATGAATTTTTGGATTGTTTTCTCTAGTTCTCTGAAGTATATTGTTGGAATTTCAATCAGTATTACATTAAATCTATATAGTAGTTTTGGAAGTATGGCCATTTTCACTATATTGATTCTTCCTACCCAGGAACAAGGGATATCTTTCCATTTTCTTATATCCTCTTCGATCTCCTTCAGAGTGTTGCAGTTTTCAGTGTAGAGGTCTTTTGCTTCCTTTGTTAGGTTGATTCCTAGATATTTCATTTTTTTAGATGCTATTGTAAAAGGAATTATTTCCCAAATTTCTGTTTCAATGGGTCTACTATTTGCGTATAAGGCCATTGTTTTTTGAGTGTTGACTTATATCCAGCTACTCTACTGAATCTGTCAATTAGGTCTAGAAGGCTTTTGACTGAGATTTTTGGGTCCTCTACGTAAAGTATCATATCATCAGCAAATAACGACAGTTTCACTTCTTCCTTTCCTGTCTTTATTCCTTTTATTTCTTTCTCTTGTCTAATTGCTATGGCTAATGTTTCCAGAACAATATTGAACAGGAGAAGTGAAAGTGGGCATCCTTGCCTTGTTCCTGATTTTAGCGTGAAAGTTTTCAGTTTCTGACCATTTAGTATGATGTTGGCTGTTGGTTTTTCATAGATAGCAGCCTTAATCAGGTTGAGATAAAGACCTTCTATTCCAATTTTCTGTAGCATTTTTATCATGAATGGGTGCTGGATTTTGTTAAATGCCTTTTCTGCATCTATTGAGATGATCATATGGTTTTTGTCCTTGACTCTGTTAGCACTGGTTCATTTTTAAAAACCAAGTTCTGGGAACTAGGTGTGCTAACTGCTATTGAATGACATTGCTTCTATGCCGTTTCAATGAAAATAGTTAGGAAATTAAGTATTTTTTTTTAAAATCATGGATTCATACTGATATTACTAGTCACACTTGACATTAGTTTACCCTAGTCTTTTACATTTTTTAATCTTTTATAGTGAAAATCTTGATTCTAATAACATTAGCCTATTTGTTCTTACAATATACATGAAACAGTTTCAAAAGTCCAATATTTCTACTTAGAACAAAGAAAGTTCAAAATGTCTGTGGAGCCAGGCATGGTAGTACGTTCCTGTGATCCCAGTACTGGGGAAGATGAAGCAGTAGGATCACCATGAGATTGAGGCCAGCCTGGGCTACATAGCTGAGTAAAGGCCAGCCTGAACTACCTAGCGAGACCATTTCACTCCCCTTCCTGCCCCACTAAGTCTCATTGTTCTTTATGCACTTAGACTACATCCCAATGGATGATAGCATTGTGCTCTCTGATTTGGGTAGACTAGGTTGTAAATAATGAGAAAGGCCTAAAAATCTGTGTAAGACAAGAGCTACCTAAGCAGCAAGGAACTTGAGGGTCCAAGATCTAGAGCATGGAGAAGAAAGGTAAACTCAACATCTAATGCTACTTTTTAAATTCTCAGGTGAAAGAGCTGAGAAGCTGAAATGCTAAGCTCAGCTTCCTACTATATGCTGAGACTGAGATTTACACAAATTTTACTTCCTGGACCACCAAGAAAAGTGGCCCTGGTAAATACACCAGGCTTTCATTGGGGACACTTAGAAGGTTACACTCAAAAAGAGGATAGAGATGAAGTGAAAAGAATGAAGCCCAACTTCTAACCAGCCTAGTCCCAGATTATCAAGAAGATATGCCCCCAAGGCCGGGGATTTAGCTCAGTGGTTTTGCCGCCTGCTGCGCAAGTGCAAGGACCCAAGTTTGATCCCCAATACCAAAAAAAAAAAAAAAAAAAGATATGCCCCCACCCTAGCTTCCTACCAGAACCAAAAGTCCTCTCAGGAAGAATAAATCATTGCTTAACAGAGTAGGTGTATCTAACCTGTGGCCCACAAGCTGGACATAGCTGACCAAAAGCTTCAGTTTATTTCTTCAACATTTTATACATAAATTATCTAGGATGTAAAAGAAAAGCCCAAATGACCAAAAGTCCACAGGAAAATAGAGAGTAGAAACAGATATATATGTATTATTAGACATGGACTTTAAAAGGTGATTTATGTATTCAAGTAAGTTGATCACAAAATAAAGGAAAGATCTAAAGTGTAATTAGTCACAGACAAAAGAATGATAATAGGGCGGTAACTACATTTGGAAACAGAATGGCTAGGAATTTTAAAAGAAAATTTAAAAGCTATTCATAAACAGGCTGTCACAACAGTTCAGACCGAGGACAAAAGAGAGCAAAAGCACTGGGAACAAAAGAAGAGGCAAATTGGGTAATTCTAAGCTAAAAACACCAAACAGCCAAAAGATTTGGAAAGTACATGGATTTAAGTTTCCTAAAGGCAAGAAAATGTCTGGCACATACAACACATGCTTCGTCTAAGAAAACTAAGTCTCATTTTCTAAGTTTGTGACTTAGATAATGTTAGATTTCATCTAACAGAGATTAGAAAGAGAAGACTAATTTGCTTGAGGATATGATAAATGTGCAGTGATTTAATGCCCCCAAAGTAAAGCCATCATGAAATAAAGTACTACAAAATTATCACATTGATCACCAGCTTTTTTTAGTTTGTTTTATTTCTTAAGGAAATCTTTAAAAGGCTACTATAGTACAGGCACTAATTTTCACAACCATGGATATTGAGAATATTTAAAATTACTCCATAGTTCCAAAATGGGAAGGGCAGAATTTCTCCAAGATGATCAGTGCAGGACAAGGATGTTCAATCTCGCTATATTCAATGCAGTTCTTGAAATTCTAGCTAGACCAACTAGGCAAGAGAAAGAAAAAAAAGGGATATAAATAGGAAAGGGAGAAGACAAATTATCCTTGTTTGCAGACTCTAGATTCTGCCAAAAGACTTTTAGAGCTGATAAATTCAGCAAAGTAACAGGATATAAATTCAACATTAAGAAAAAATAGCTCTTTTACACATCACTAATGAATTAGTTGAGAAAGAAATCAGGAAAAGCATTCCATTCACAATAGCTTCAAATAAAATACCTGCTAATCTATCTAACCAAAGAGGTAAAAGACCTCTACAAAGAAAATTTCAGAACACTGAAGAAAGAAATTGAAGAAGACACGAGAAGATGGAAAGACTCCTATTCACAGATTGACAGAATTCATATTATTAAAATGGTCATATTACCAAAAGTGATCTACAGCTTCAATGCTATCTCCATCAAAATACCAATGACATTCTTACAGGAAAAGAGAAAATAATCCTAAAATTTGTATGGAAACACAAAAGACCCAGAATAGCCAAAGCAAACCTAAAAGCAGGGCTGGGGATGTAGCTCAGTGGCAGTGCACCTGTCTGGCAAGGGCAAGGTCCTGAGTTCGATCCCTGTACTGCAAAAACAAAAACAAACAAACAAACAAACCCCAAAAACAAAAAAACTGAAGGGCAAGGCTGATCAAAATATCTGATTTCAGCTGGGTGTGGTAGCACACACCTATAATCCTACCACTCTGGGAAGATGAGGCAGGAGGACCACAAGTTTAAACCCGTGTAAGTTAGTCTCTCAAAATAAAACTAAGAAAGGGATGTACTGCAGTGTGAAGGCCCTGAGTTCAATCTCTAGTACTAGAAAGAAAAAAAAAAGGAGTTTGAATTATATTACAAAGTCATAGTAACAAAAATAGCATGGTACTGGCACAACAATGGACACATAGACCAATGGTACAGAATAGAGGTCACAGAAACAAACCCATGGCAATTACAGCCATCTGATTCTGGACACAGGAGCCAAAAATAACACATGGTACAGGGCATGGCGATGGTGCACACTTGTAATTCTACCACTTGGGAGGCTGAGGCAGGAGGATTGCTTCGAGTTCGAGGCCAGCCTGGGCTACAAGTGAGCTCAAGGTCAGTTTGAACCACACGGTCAGACCCTGTCTCAAAAAACCAAATCAGGGCCAGGGATTTAACTTAGTGGTGCTGCCACCTGCCTCGAAAGTGCAAGGTCCCAAGTTCAATCCCCGGTACCAAAAAAAAAAAATCAAACCAAACAAAAACAAAAGCACAAATGGTGCTGGAAAAACTAGATTTGGATATCCACTTGCAGAAGCCTGAAACTATAGCCCTCTTACCCTGTACAAAAATCAATTCAAAATGGATCAAAAGCCTAGCTATAGCCGAGGATTTAGCTCAGTGGTTCCACTGCCTGCCTCACAAATGCAAGGACCTGAGTTCCATCCCCCGTACCAAAAAAAAAAAAAAAAAAAGCCTAGCTATAAAGAACCTGAAACTTTGAAACTGCTTGAAGAATACACAGGGGAAATACAAAGTCATAGGCACAGGCAAAGACTGCCTGAATAGGACTCCAATAGCATGAGAAGTACTAGCAAGAATCAACAAATGGGACTACATCAAATTAAGTTTTTCTGCACAGCAAGGGAAACAATGAACAAAGTAAAGAGATAGCCTAGAGAATAGGAGAAAAATCTTCACTAGCTACTCTTTTGATAGAGGATTAATATCTTGAATATATAAAGAACTCTAAAACACAACACCAAAAACTCAAATAGCCCAATGAATTGAACAGTACTTAAAGAAATAGGAATGGCCAGTACCTGTATATGAAAAAATCCTCAATATCTTCAGCCATTAGGGACATGCAAATCAAAACCACATTGAGAGTCTCATCTCACCCCAGTCTGAGTGGCTATTGTCAAGAATACAAAAAAACAATAAACGTTGGCAAGGATTGGGAGGAACACTTCTACATTGCTGGTAGGAGTGTAAATTTGTACAGTCACTATGGCAATCGTTATGGAGGTCCCTCAGAAAACTAAAAACACAGCTGGATGTGGTGGCACATGCCTGTAATTCTAACTCTTGGAAGGCTGAGGCAGGATTGCTGCAACTGGAAGGCCAGCCAATGATAGTGAGACTGTGTTTCAAAAAACCAAACCAAATTAAACAAAATCAAAAATAGCTAAAAATAAAGCTACCATTTGATCCAGTTATACCACATCCTGGTATACACTCAAAAGAATTAAAGTTAGTACACTATAAGGATACCTGCACACCTATGTTTACTGTGGCACAATTCACAATACCCAGTTATGGTACCAGCCTAGGTGTTCATGAAGAGAGAACTACAAAAAGAAAATGTGGTATATACACATAATGGGGTATTATCCAGCCATAAATAATGAAATTTTGCCATTTACAGAAAAATGGATAGACCTTGAGATCATCATGTTGAGTGAAATAAGCCAGGCTCAGAAAGACAAATATGTCATGTTCTTCCCAATATGTGAATCTAAAAGACGACAAGAGGGCCAGGGATTTAGCTCAGTGGCCATGCCCTGCCTCCCAAGCAGCAACGTCCTGAGTTCGATCCCCGATAACACACACACACACACACACACACACACACACACACACACACACACACACAAAGACAAGAAAGTAGAATGGAGATCATTATTAGATAAGAGGAAAGGAATAAGGAGGGGAATGGTGAAAGAGTGGGTAATGAGGGGATGCATATGATCAAAGTACATTATACCACTGAAACCCCTCAAAAATGTGAAACTAAGCCAGGCGTGGTGGTGCACGCCTGTAACTCCAGCATTTTCGAGGCTGAGGCAGGAGGACTGCATCAGGTTTGAAGCCAGTCTGGGTTATTTCGTGATTTCAAGGTTCGCTGAACTACATAGCAAGACCCTGTCAGGAAATAACAGAGAACAAAAAAGTGAAACTAGGCAGGAAGGCAGGGCAAAAGGGCGATGAAAATGATTAAAGTATATTATATGCATGTATGAATCTGCGAAAATGAAACCCATTAACCTGTAGAACCAATATGCACTGATAAAAAAATGAAAAAATTTTAAAAATGGTGTTGTTAAAAAAAATCGCCTTCAAAAAGACGAGAACCAGGTAACTTTCCTTGCGTGGGAATTAAGGGCCAGCTGCAATTCCCAAACTTGGGTGAGCTTGCGTTTCCACCCCAAACCTGTTTTGAAGCATGAAATCGTGAGGAATCATACCGTGAAGAAGATTCTCCCGTAGTTTCCCAGAAGTTTTTAATACGTTCTCAAGAAACGCTACTAGCCGTTTCTTACTCAGCTCTTTGTCTTGCAAAATTTCGCGTAGAGCTTCTGCAGAAACTAACCTGAAGGCCCTGTCCTCGGGAAGCGAAGGGCCTGGGCCGTGGTGCAGGGCGCCCACCGCGAAAACCTGCTCCCTGCACAAGACCACGGAGGACCACCATTGTGCGGCCAGATTCTTCCGCAACTCTACCCCCAGAGGTCCAAAGCCGGGGTGGCACCCGCTCAGAAGAGAATCTCGGCTAAGCTGCTTCTTGGTTCCGCTAAGAAAATGCCTTCTCTGACAGACCTCTAGCAGCGCCTCGCTGCCCTCTGTCGGCTCGCTCTCCGGGGGAAGCTCCATGTGGGACCTCAGGTCTCCTCCGAGGGTCTTACTCCTTTCCGTCAACGGGTCAGGCTGCCCCCCATCTATTCGACCCCCGCACCCAGACAACAGACGTCTGCAAACTTTGTGGCAGGCCCTGACCGCCGCATTACAGCGCATCTCTTTCAGGAGTTAAAGAACACCATGCTCTGTCCAATAAACCGCAACCACCATAGCGGTGACAGGAGCCCACGGCGCAGGCGTGACGGAAGTGAGCGCTTGCTCAGCCGGCCCCGCCCCCGGAAGCGAGTCACAGCTTCCCGGCAAGCTCCCCCTCTGGCTTGTTGCAAGCATGTTGGGCAGACGCTGTTAACGATGGGTTCCCCGCCCCCCTCCCAAGACTAGCAGTTGTTCGTGTTCAGCAGGTCCCCATCCTCCTACCCACCGCCGTCCAACTGCTGATCTTCTGGTCTTTCACCATCAGCACCCATAAAGGTTATTCCCACCTACTTTCCAATAGTGCTGTACCTACTGTTCTATTATCTTCAAACCGAAAATACTTTCTGCAAATAAGTTCAGGACCCGCACAGTAAGCTACATCTCCAGAATTTTTTGAGTCTTAGGTTACCCAGACAGGTCTCCAAGTCCCCATTTAATTACAAGTCCCCAGTCTTAGGGATCTACAAGAACGAAATTTGGTTCTAACTTCAGGTGGATGCCTGTTCCCAAGGGTGCACTTTTAACTTACTGTAGTTCCAAAAGGTTAGTTCTCTACCCATCCACATCCCTGAGTGCAAAGGTACCCCTCATGTACACCCAACTTCTACCATAGGACCCCTTCCCTGGGTTCGTGAAATCAGTGAAACCTGCCACTGTTAAGACTAGCAGGGTTGACAACTTTACATTCTCCATTTAGATGGTAAGATTTCACCGGAAAAGTACAGCCAAAGGGAATAAAACAGTCGATACCAAAGCCCATGTTACCAAATAGCTGCCCTCAACACGGTTATGGGTACTTTTAAAAAGGCCCAGTAAAATGAGCAGGTTCAGTTAATGTGGAGTTAAAATATTTGAGTTGGTAAGGTGTATAACAGGATCAGTAGACAATTCATAAGGGACATGCAGTGGTGGCGATTATTGTAATCAAGCACAAAGCTCATACCAAGTGTTTACACTCAAAACTCCTACCAGGAAAGAGGCCTTTACGCAAATAAAGAAAGGAGAGAATGGGAGAAAAATCACATTTATTAGTTAAAGACAACCACAGGCTGGACACAACACACATGCTAAAAAGTGGACTGTCTTTTAAAACTTCAAAGTTAAATAGGTAAATGGTTCCTTCCCCCCACAGCCCACAGTCATTTCCATGTTTACAAATTAGAAGGCTCATGTTGACATTAAACAGTAAAATATGTAATAAAAGCTCCAACCTATTCCAAAAGCTTTTTCTAAGTTAAAAAATCATGAATATGACTAACCATATGCCATTGAAAACCACTCAGTTTTCTGAATCAGTTTTCAATATTAGTAGTACTAGAAATACCACTCCCCATCCCAGCATATTGTTTTACATTTTAGAGGTAAGGCATTAATTAAAATCAAAGCCTGTTCAGTTACCAATTTAATGAAGCCTCTTGGAAGACCCCCTTTCCCGGTAAAACACACCAGATTGCCTGAGAAGACATTCAGGCCTACTTCTTAGCCACTGCTGAAATAAATTACAAGGGCTGGTGAGCCAAAGTTAAATCTAAAGCTACTCCCTATCGTTCTAGCAATGAACTTACATTGAACCTAACAAAGACCTGTACTGTATTCACTGGTTTTGGTTATAACTTCCTGATCAACCATTCTGATGAGGTTTTTTTCCCTTGTATTTTGAGTATAAATATACCTTACAGTTAAGTTTGAAGACCCCTAGAATTCCCTGAATTATTGTAAAGACATTCATGACTCCCAAAATGACTAGTTAAGAGCTCCAGAAAGTCTAAGACTAGATCTGTAAGCAACCTGCACTGAGGACACTGCAAATTCAATTCATAAGAGACTCAAACTTAGCTCTTGGCCTAAATCAAGTCTTCCAGCTTTGTTCATTTTGGTAATCCACAACATAGCTAAAAGCGTTGAGTATAATCTTTTGAAAAAGCTATTTGAAGTTCCTTAAACTGTAATTTTTAAGAGGAACAGTCATCCATGTTGTTCTCACCCTACACAGCTGATATTACTCCCTATTACACCTTAGTAGTTTTCATCTAACTTTTCTAATAAGGAAAATAGGCTATTAAAATAAACGTCCCTGATGTTGGAAGTGGAGAAAAGCTTTTGTGTAATTTGGGCTAGAGAAAAATTTACCTAGATCAAGTTCAATTCTTGCAAAATGAAGATTTTTTGAAAGGGCCTTGATACCCTACCAAGAATGGCAAGAAGCAGTCACTGTATGATTAAAATGAAAAACCCACACCATCTAAGCAAAGTTTTACAGACATCATATATGTAAAATAAAGTACAATTTCCACTAAGTCAGTCTTCAAATATCTTTTATTGGAAGGCCATGCATTGCCTTCATTTATTGTATTTCAAATCACTGTACAGTTACTTTTGTGAAAACACTGCCTGCATTGTCTAGTACAAAAAAAACCTAAAAATTGTTTTAGGAATGTAGAGAAATATCCAACTTAAATAGCGAAAAAGTGCACCATAATTACTGCTGCACTGCAGTCATTTCTGCATTTCCCATGTTTCTTAAATAACTATCTTGTCTGATAACACACAATATAAAGAGCAATTATGAAAAACAGACATTTACATATACTTCTAAAGTCTTATTGAGAATATCCTGTTGGCATTGGATAGCCAATCATAGGTGCAGCTGCAGTAGCAGGATATGCATATGCCTGTTGATTCATACCATTGTGCATATTTGCCACATTACTTCCATACTGCTGAGTGCTATCATAACCATTCTGGTAAGTCCCTGTTGGATTACCAGTCCTAAAACTGGTCTGTATACCAGCAGACACAAAATTACTTCCAAAGCTCCCATTGGTGTAATTTGCAGCAGCACTGTAAACACCATTCTGAGTTTTTGCCCCGAAATCTCTCTTAAGCAGACTAGAGTAACCTCTGTCGTAATTTTCCCTGTCTCTAAAGGTATTAAATCCTCCCCTTTTGCCCGCAGAGTATCTGTCCCGGCGGTCATCCTTCATGCCTCCTCTACCCCTGGAACGACCTGTTAAGAAAACAATCGCAAACTGATCAATTAAATCTATGGCACAAATCATCACTAACTGAAGAAAATGGGTAATTTTATTTATTCTAGGTTTGATGCATTTTTATCATTTCTCAAATTCACGCTTCTGAAGATTCTACTCACTCTCCAATCCCATTTAAATGGATTTGTAGGCAATGCTGCAATCCCAAAAACCAACATTTTTATCAAAGCCTAGTCTTACCTGAACCTCTGTCTTCAACCAACTGAAGCAACTTGGGATTAATTGCCTGATTAGCTTCACGAAGCACAGAGATAAGGTCGCTCACTTGCTTTATGTTATTAGGTGTAAAGAAAGTGTATGCTGTGCCTGTTTTGGTACTGCGAGCAGTTCTTCCAATTCGATGAATATAATCCTCTGAGGAGTTAGGGTAGTCATAATTGATGACAAATTTCACATCTTCCACATCTGTAAGGTGTTGCAGTGTGGCAAAATAGCAATGTACGGAGTTTTGCACACCACAACAGCCAGACCAAAAATAAAAAGTTAGACAATTGTATTCCCAAGAAGGTACGGGCTGCAAAAAATACAGTTAAAATGGTTATCCATTCCCTGTAGGAATACCATTGAGGTTGAAAAATAAAAAAAAGGGGGGGGGGAGAAAAAAAGAAAAAGCACATGTAATCTGTGTTAAGTCATTACCCACCCAGTGATACAGCCTGTTGAAAGGAATGTGTATTCTTCCTAGCAGATTCCCAAATCAACAAGTCCCCTTTACAGATCATCAAGTGACATCTGAATGCTTCTGAGCAGTAGGGCCACTTAAGTTTCACAGCAACCTCTTCATGTGCTCATTTGGAGGACCGTTAAATGTACAAGGTCCTTTGCATCACATACTCATCACAAGTTCAAAATTCTGGCCACACTGCTTGTCTTGCCAAGACCTTAAAACTGCAGCTGCAAGAAAAACATACCTGTCCCCCAAAAGTTGTTTTTATGCAGTGTCTCGTCTAGGCAAGCGCTTCCAAGAAGCCAGGATTCACTTGAGAATGTGTCTCTCTCTGGCAGGTCTCGACATGACGACTACTGTGTAGGCTGAGGGAGGAACTTTCAAAGCACTGCTTTTCCCACTGACTTAAGTGTGAGAAGTTGCTCCTGCTCTAGGTCTCATGTGCCAGTACTCACCAATTTGTAAAAGGCTTAGTACCTTTTAAAGCTGCTCTCTCCATTTCAAACTTGAACAAAAATTTCATTGAACATTGAAGTTTGGAAATATTTCTTCGACATTTCAGCAAACTCACTGAAACTCAAAGACCCACAGATCACAGTGAACAGTTTGAAACAATGCTGTACCATGGCAATCATGCAAAGCATGGGACAGAAGAAATACCACGGCAGTGAACTGTGAGGGTAACTTCCATTCCCCACCCCGGAGAGAACAGTTTATGGGGCAGAGATGGTATGTTCTGCCCTTTGAAGATTACTGGCACACGTTGAGCTTTTCACTTCTCTAATCGACTGGAAGCAGCCAGCCGATCACTAGTCCTCCATCCCCCTCGAGTCCTCCGATTGTCATGCCTAGGCCTTGCCACAAAGACTGCACCTTTATGCGAAAAAAACTTAGAAAAAATGCAGAGGTTAAAGAAAGCAATAAACTTTCTTTAAAAAACTACAGAGATCTTCTGGAAAACCAAGCCATGAATGCGAGTTTGTACTAACCTAGCCCTCTGGAGGCCACATCTGTAGCAATCAGAATAGGAGCTTTTCCATGTTTGAATTCTACAAAAGAAGATATACATACACATATTATGACCATTAACCTGAGCAGAAATCCCAAGTTAACAACAAAGTTTTTATTTTGTAGTACTTACCATTTAGAACCCAGTCACGTTCCTGTTGACTCTTGTCACCATGGATACCCATGGCAGGCCACCTAAATTAAAAGATTAGGAGACATATTTAGTGACCTGAGATACTCTGGTTTCTCTTAAAAAATCTTTATAAATCATATAAATCTTTCACCTCTTAAAACCTGAGATAAGACTATTAATTTCACCTGGAATGGCTTTACTTACAATATCATATGATCCCCTAAATGAAACTCATATTCACTGCTGCTGATCTAAGTTTCTTTGCCCTTTCCCAAATTCTTTCAATAGAGAAAGCTCACATACCCATCTCTCCTCATTTTTCTGGTTAGCTCATCACATCTTCTTTTTGTTTCAACAAAAACAATAGTTTTATTCTCCTTCTCACTCATGATCTCTTCCATTAGACGAATAAGCCTAGAAATATAAAAATTATGTATTTTAAAAGGAAACCCATAGTTATAGCTACAGTTATAGTCAAACTGACTTTTAAATCTTTCATCCCATTATCAGAAAGTTGCAGGAAACTTTTTCATGGTCCTGAGCATTGAACTCAAGTTTCTGGACTGGAGCTACAGCCTCAACCCACTTTGAGACACAATCTCGCTAAGCTGCCCAGCCTGGGCTGAAACTTGTGACCCCTTTCTGCCTCAGCCTCCCAGAGTGCTAGGACTACAGGCATGTGCCACTTCACCCAGCCCAAACTAATTTTAAATATATCCATTCATGTTATTCCAACCAACTTATAACAAACAGAACCTACGAAACAGTGACTCTTCCACTTGAGTATAAGTAGTAACATTCTTAAAAAGCTGTTAAGACTTGGGCTGGGGATTTAGCTCAGTGGTTTCGCTGCCTGCCTCAGAAGCGAAAGGTCCCAAGTTCCATCCCCAGTAACCCCACCCGCAGAGCTGTAAGACTTATAACTTACTTTTCATCCTTTTCCACGTCATGACATACATCCACAATCTGAAGAATGTTGTGGTTTGCGCTCAGTTCCAGTGCACCAATGTTTATATGAATATAATCTTTCAGGAAATCTTCAGCAAGCTGCCTTACTTCTTTTGGCCAAGTTGCACTCCACATTAAGGTTTGCCTATCAGGCTAAAAGATGGGGAGGAGTTAAACTACCTAGAATAAATTTAAAATGAGTTTGAAAAATGTAAGGGCACTTACTCTTATCTGATCCACAATCTTCCTTATTTGGGGTTCAAAGCCCATATCAAGCATTCTATCTGCTTCATCAAGGACAAGGTAGGTTGTTCTTCTCAGATTGGTTTTTCCACATTCTAAAAAGTCAATCAGTCTCCCAGGTGTTGCAATACAGATTTCCACACCTTCAAATAAATATACGTATGTAACTATAATATCTAGAACTTTTACTGCTATCAGTGACAAACAGAACCTTTTTAATTACATACACACCTCTCTCCAGATCACGTATCTGTGGTCCCTTGGGAGCTCCACCATAGATGCAAGTAGACTTTAAGCGACAAGCTCGACAGTATTCAGCAGCTACTTGCTGCACCTGCTGGGCCAGTTCCCGAGTTGGTGCCAGCACCAAACACTAAAGGAAGGGGAAACAACTTTTAGCACAAACCTAGACACCAGTTTTGCCTCTCTGGTGAATTTGTTTTTGGGGAGCAGGGGCTGCTGCTGTGGATTGAACCCAGGTGGGTTAACTTTAAGTCACTGATTTTTACTGAGAGATCCTTCCCTTGCTTATGCTATACAATATTCAAAGCAGCCCCAGCTATACTGAGTAAGAATAACCTCTATATAAAAGCACCACAAACTATTAAAACTTTTGCTGTGTTCTACAAATCCCTGCAGTATGCTTCTGGTCATAAAACTTGAAAAAATATACTTACAATTGGCCCATCACCTCTCTCTAGGAATGGCTGATGATTGATGTGGACGATGGCAGGCAGCAAATACTATTGGGTAGAGAGAGGGACAAAACAAATCCTTCTAAACATTTTAAAATGTTTATCATTTTAAAATGCTGTTTTTATTCCCGTTCTTACCTTGACATTTATCACCCAGCAACTCAAGAATTAACAATGTGATTTAACTGAAACTTACAGACAATGTCTTCCCAGATCCAGTCTGGGCCACTCCAACCATATCCAATCCACTTAGAGCAACTGGCCATCCCTGAGCTTGAATAGCAGTGGGTTCAGTAAAGTTCTGCCTTGCAATCACATCCATGACATTTGCTGTAAACAGTAATAACACCTTAGTAAGTTTTTAATGCCAAGACAAAAAGAAACAGGAGAGGCCAGAACAGTAAATTAGCACTCACCAGGGAAGTTTGCTTCATAGAAATTCAAAACTGGCTTCGGACAGTTGTGACCTCTCACTGTAATTTCCTTGCTTCTTCTGTATGTCTCCACCTCTTGCTGCAAAACAAGTCACAGTAATTTTTGTGAATGTCATGATAACCTCCTCTATGCAACTTTAAACAGAACTTATTTTTAACTGTATCCATAGATGAAAACCTGTATATCTTAGAAGCCACCTATTCTACAACACTCAATCCCTTTAATAGAAAAACTCATTCATAGCCATTCTTCCAAGTTAGAAAAAGTTAACTACCAAAATAGTCATTTGCAAGATACCTGTCAGGATTCTGATTTACTAAAAGCCATTACTAAATTCTTGCCTGATGAACCCAAAATGAAATTACTCACTGCTGTGCGCCTAGCCAAATCTGGGTGTTCTTGATAAAAGTTCTTCTCGAATTTGGGTAGCTCATCAAGATTCCACTTCTTTTTAACTAGTTTCTCCCCAGGATTTCCAAATTTCTTTCCAGACAGGGGACCTGCTCTACTCCCTCCAAATCGAGGTGCACCAAACCTGAAATTAGACAAGGTTATTCACGTTTTTCAAACATCTACACATAGGTTTGTATACATACACATCTATATCACCTCTTGGCACCAGCTAAAGTAGACTTCTGAAAGTATACAACCTGAGTCCTTAAAGACAGTCATTCTGTCAACTGGCATATATCGTTTCTTACATCTCCAGTATACACTACTGGGGCCAAGCAAAAAGCCTGCGATTTATCATGTTGGAAAACTGGCTGCCCCAAAGCCCCAAGTTCAGATTACAATAGACAACAGCTTGCAGATACTACCTAGTCTTTCCCATGAGCTGAGGAATTAAGTAGCTAGGAGAACAAGAAGGGAGGAGCTTAACAGCGGTGTTATTTTTACGACTGTTTTCAAGCAAAAAGAACTAATGTAATGGATAACGGGACGACACAGGCAGTGAGGGCATCAGAAGCAGGAGGGCATTAACCAGCGCGCTCACGAAGGCGAATCGGGTTGGGGGAACCGCGTGTTAGCGCTCTCGATCAAGGTAAGAGAAATTATATAACGTTAGGAAAAAGAGAAGGAGGAGCCGGCGACTACCGGGGGAGGAGTCCCGGCCCGGGCGGAGTCGGCCGGGCGGCGTTCCCGCTGGGGCGGCGCTTCCCCCTTTGTCTTGCATTTCTCTCTGCGCCACATTTTCTCGACGCTGCCATTTTGAGCTCCTCCGCCGGGCGGGGTAACAAAGGCGCCGCCGCCATGTCCGAGGCCGGCATTTTGTAGCCGCGGCTCAGCCACACGGCCGATTCCGCCGGCGCCGGCCACCCTGCGACCCCCCCGATGGCCTCGAAGGTGGCTCCCCCACAGCTTCCGTACAATTCCCGGTGTCCCCAAAACACCTCCCGCAAAATTACACCCAACGACGGCTCCTCCGTCTGCCTCACAGCGTCGCGCTGCCCGCCCCTCGCAAGACACTCCTCCGGTTACCTCAACAATTGCCAAGCGGCCGAGGCCTAGATGGCACCTGCACGCCCACCCCCACACAAAAAGCGAGAATGAGGTAATAACACGTCCTTCCTAGCGGCTTTTATCTATCAAAATGGCGCAAAACCTTCGACTAGTCCCAAGAAAAGGCAAAAAAGACCGACTTCCCACCGCGACGCCCTCACCCGTCCTCCCATCCCCCACTGGCCAGGCCTGACAGGTCAGTTCCCACTCACCCTCGATCCCGGCCGCGGTCCCGGTCGCTCGAGTAACTCGACATGGCGTCAATGGTTGCGGTTGGCAGGGAACGAAGTGAAGAGAACTGGGTGCGACGAGTCGCTGGAAGTGGCCTCGGCGACGGCGAAGCCTTGTGGGGGCGGCAGCAGCGGAGGGACTGCGATGACGGAGCCGAAACTGCCCGACCAGAGACCGATAGAAATGAATGAGGTGCCGGCTCTGTGCCGGCAGCCGGTTTTATAGCCTGGACCGCCTCCTCCGCCGCTAAGAATGCTGGGAGCCGCTCTACGACCTAATCACCCCGCCCCCAGCGCAGAGGCCGCAACGCCCGCCGGCGTTCCGGAATCCGCCATCTTCTCGCCCCTCCCCCCCCCCCGGCGGCCTTTCCCTCAGACGCCCGTACCCCTATCGCTTCACGGCTGGGATCATCTACCACTGGGATGCCTCATTCTACTCTCTTAGTTTCACCTTTTTCTAGTCTTCCCACACCTCAAGTAAGCCACCTCGCCCATTTCCAGGCCCAGTCAGGCAATTAAATAGCCAGTAAATGCACTCTCCCCACCTTGGAGATGTTTACGTCTACAGAGCCTCCACGCCCATAACCAAATAAGACGAGAAGGCGGGGCCTGGCATTGTCACATGACTGTCCCCACCGGGGGAGAGGACCGCACTATTTCCTCATTTGGCGTTGGCGGAGGAATACATAACGACTTACTTCACCGGAAGTGGCTGTTCTAATGCCCCGGGGAGACCATCAGGGCTATGGGGTTACCTGGACTGCCCAACGCGTCGACCCGAGAAACCTCTAACTAGATCTTGCCCTGGAGGAATGGTGTCTGGAGCCCGCAAACTGCCACCTAGGCGCGTGCTGCGAAAGGAAGTGCTTCTCTGATGACCAATCAGCGGCGAGAAGCCGCTTTAATGTCCTCCCTTTTATTCCTTCCCTTACTGGTTTGTATTCTTTCTCGCCTGCGCAGAGTTTGCGCGGTACGGGCCTTTCGGGACACCGTAGCTCGCACGCCCGCTGCAGAGTCCGACGGCAGCTTCCATCCGCGTCATGGCCGGCTCGGAGACTGGTGAGTCTCGGCTCGGAATCCTGGTGGTGTGGACTGCAACATTCCAGCCTTCCGAAGGACTCGGGCCCACGTTATTTGGGTCTGGGCTGCTGCCGAGACTCATGACTGTCAGACACGCTGTCGCAGTCGCAATCGCAATCGAAGGTTCTGTGGATAGAATCTCAGCCTCACTGCCTTTTCTCATTGAGGCCGTGGAATAGCGACTGGGGCTGTGAGGGGCCCTATGGCTAGGCTGGAGGATACCCGCACCCTGACTGCTGAAGAGTAGTCAGAAACCCCGGACCTGGGTTTCTCTGGGATGTTTAGCCACCATCAGTGTGCTCTCTGCTCTTTGTGGGCACTGAGGCTGAACCTGCATTTGTATTGATATTTTGAGACATTGCTTTTAAGATAATGTTGATGCCCCTGTCAAAGTAGAATAGTGGTACTTTTTTGTCTTCTTTGCCCACTGGCTTTAACACCGCTTTCTTTTTTTTTTGGTACTGGGGATTGAACTCGGGACCTTGGGCTTGCGTAGGCGGCGGTTAACACTGCTTTTGAAAAGCAAATTGACTTGGTTGTCTAGGACGCTTTCATCCGTTTTTCCGGAACAGCCTAGGAAACAGTTATCTTGGCTGGGTCACCTGTGAGCATTGGGCTTGAGGCGAAGGGATGATATGCATACAAGAAACACTCATTTGTTTGCAGAACGTGTCCATAACATACTGGAGATCCTGGAGTAGTTTCCCTTTTATCGCTAGTCATTTCATGAAATAAATGTTGCAAACTTTCTAACTTATCTTTAGTCAAGAAACTAGTAACCTTGGTAATTCTAGCACTGTATGGGAAGGACAGGATATGGTGCATTACACAGGGAATTTCAGCAGTGTTGGTAATGTGCTAGTTCTGAGCTTAGGGTTTTTATAATTTTTTTCTTATTTCATATACATCAAATATAATTTTAAAAACAGATGCATTAGTACTAGTGTTATCATTCTAGATCTTAATCACCTGTTTGGTTGCTAGAGATCCTGACTTGCACAAAATAATGGGATGAAAACATGACTATTGGGAATTGGAAGCCACCTCTGTTAGTTTCTAATAACCTAAGATTATTTACAAACTGTCTAGTTCATGATATATTCCTGTTTACTTTCAAATACGTTTTAAATAAAAATATTTAAGGCGTATAAAATTACTGGTAAATAAGGTTTTAGGTTGTAATAGTAAAATTGAGTTTACATTATAGTTTTAAGTATTATTATTATTATTATTTTTTTTTTTTTGGTACCAGAGATCGAACTTGGGTCCTTGTGCTTGTGCAGCAGGCGGTGAAACCACTGAGCTAAATCACCCAGCCCTACATTATAGTTTTGATTACTTTGAAATTATAGCACTTTGAAAATCATCTTAAGAAATTAAATCTTCTAAAAGTTTCGTCTAGGAGAGTCTTTGAAATTCTGTAACAAACAAATTCCTTATCTTGTATCAAGTTGTCTATTTTTGTAGGAGGTTGTTGGTTTTTAAAATATGTGCATGACTTTTTCCAGTGCTACTGAAGACTGATTCTTTTTCCCCAACAGAGTGGGTAACCATTGCCAATAACCTTCTTTTTAAATGTCACATACACCTGAGGATACATGAACTTGAAGACTGTGATGCTAATGTTTTTATTGCTCTTTATCAGTCCATTTTGGGAGAAAAGGTACCAGGTAAGGGTACTGAAAAGTGGAAGTAATTGTCCATATCCTAAGCCAGTTAGGTCGTTTGGTATTTATAAAATTTAGTTTTCCCTATCTGCGTATTATTTCTGTCCAAATATGGCATTCATTACCTTATGAATATCTTATGGGACCCACACATAATACTAATCTTGAGCAAATCAGTTTAATCATTTAATTTAATCATGCCCAGTGTCTGGTGAAAGTTACAGCATTCCTATAAATATATCTTTAAAGGTTCTACAATTGAGTGGAACTTGGAATGTGTTGAGTCCTATTAGTATTACAGATAAGAATTGATGTTTGTACTCTGTAAACCTAATTATTATTATTATTTTTTGGTACTGGAGATCATACTTGGGTCCTGTGCTTCCAAGGCCAGCAGCAAAACCACTGAGCTAAATCCCCGGCCCAGTAAACCTAATTGTTCAGAAAACAGTTAATAAATTTGTCTTACCTTTTTCAGGGGGGATGAGATGGATGTCTCACTATGTATTCTAGGCTGGTCTTGAACTCATTACGTAGCCCATAATGAGTTGGAACTGGAAGTTGAAACAATCTTCCTGCCTCAGCCTCCAAGTATTGGGATAACAGGTGTGCAGCACCACCCCAGGGTATTATCATCTTGTAAATTTGTGATTTGCATAATTCTTTCAAAGGTATATCATTATTTTGCTGTGTGCTTGGTTAAGTATCTCAGCATTCTTATCCATAGATTCTTTACTGCTTCCATTTTTTTATATAGTTTATAACCATTAAATACTATAATATAGGGTCTGTATACTCTCGCCATTATTAGCATGAATTAGTTCCCTCAGCAGTTCCTGGAATAAAGAATGGTCTCTAGCTGGTGTCTTTGATCTAATCTTAACTCAAGGGTTCATCTTACTCAGTACCAAATTTGACTTGGTATTAAAATATTTTAAGGGGTTTTTTTTTGGTACCAGGGAGAAAATATTTTTAAATATTTTCACATTCTGGTCTGTACTGACTTTGAAAACCTTTAATACCAATTATTCCTAATAGATTTTTTTTTTTTGGGTACTGGAGCTCGAACTCGGGTCCTTGCGCTTGCCTAATAGATTTTTGTAGCTGGATGTATAAGAACCTTTCTTGTATTGGGCCTGATGGAGGCTGATTGTGAGTTTGAGACCAACCTTGTTCTGCATATTAAGTTCCAGGCTGGCTTGAGCTACATAATGAGACCCTGTCTTTAAGAAAACAAAACAGAAACCTCCTTGAACACCTGCATTTTACAGGTTTTTTCTCTCACGGAAAGCAGCCCACAGTTATGGATTAAAGTCTCAGTTCATGTCTTACTTTCCTTCTTAGACTATTAGCATCTATTTTGGACCTCTCCACCTTCCTTTACAGGGTACTTATGTACAGCATGTTCAAATTGTAGGTGTAATAGTTTAATGAATACTCAGTATTAAAAAGTAAGTTCAATCAAATATTCAACCACTGAAGATTCTACTATTTAGAATTCAGGCTTTAACTTTATCTGTACTATCACCTATTCTCTTTGTGCAGAGCTTGTTTTGTAGTTGAGTTTACTCAAAGCCTGGTCAGAGAAATGGATGAAAACTAATGTGACTTTTCTCCCAAGACCTCATAGCTGTTTCCAAGAGTCAAGAAGATGATGCCCACAATGTACAAGCAGTGATTGATTCATTGGCCTTGGATTACCTGCAGGTCAGCTTGTCTCACATAACAGGTTAGTATATGCATAACCATTAGATAATTATGCACTTTAGTAAAGTGTATTGTCAAATAGAACCTTGGACAATGTTTAATTAACCAAATGAGTGAAGTTATGGGATAGGCAAACTAAGACTGAGCCAGGACAGTCAACCACAGTTTGAGAACCCTATGTGAGAGCTTTACCAGGAGAGTCAGATTTAACTTGTGATGGATCTGGGTCTGAAGTAAATTTAAGTGATTTTTTTTTTTTTTTGGTACCGGGGATCAAACTTGTGTCCTTGCATTTGCATAGCAGGCGGTGAAACCACTGAGCTAAATCCCCGGCCCTTAAGTGATATTTTTGTTGTTTTATTATTTTATGTTTTGTTTTGTTTTTCAGACGGGATCTCACTATGTAGTTCAGGCTGTCCTTAAACTCACTGTGTAGCCCAGGCTGGCCTTGAACTCAAAGCAGTCCTCCTCCCTCAGCCTCTTGAGTGCTGGGATTACAGCCATGCACCACTATGCCCAGCCTGTTTTGTTATTTTAACGCATGCCAATTGTGCATTTTAATGTAGCTAAAAATTAGAAATACTTAAATGTTCTTTAATAGGGACTGGTTAGATAAATTAAGATAGCTCCAAACAGTGAACTACTCTCAGCTATAAAAGGTTCCAATATATAGTAAGAGAAAAACGTATGTAGTCTAAAACTTTCAATATAAGCTGTTTTTGAAACTTTTCCACAGTAAGATGAAGTATACTGTGCTGTATTTCAAAGCCAGTATTTTTATAAATATTTTATATTTGGAGACAGGGATAAGTATTATTCTGGTAAATTACTTCAAGTTAATGAAAAAAGGCTCTACTGTTCATTTTTTTGACAGCAGTTAAAGGAGAAAAATGTTAATTAGGATAGACTATTTGCAGCTCTTAATTTGGTATTGACAAGAACACATTTTTGCAAGAATTCTCTTGTCATATTTTAGTTCATTTCTAATTGAGTGGGAAATCAGTTTAGAAATAATTTATTTTGAGGAAAAGTCCTAGAATTTCCCTGTATTTTATTTGTTTTTGCAATTTGGAATTGCTTAATCACTTGAATAGGGCAGTTTCTGGTATTTGTTCCAAACATATTGCAGCAAAGTTTGTAAGCATACATATCTGCCCCTGACAAATCACACTATTGAATGAAAAATCACAAAATTGCTTACCTCCTCCAATAGACTGCAAAGCAGCTTTTCACTTGTTATGTTTGCGTTTAAAGCAGTTTCTCCTATACCATGAAGCATTGCATTCTGGCTGGTAGTCTTAGTTGCTGGGGTTTGCAGTGTATGTTCCCTATCCTGGAGACCCAAAGGTACTGAGTTTGCCCTTGGGGTATTAATTTAAGAAGCCAGAAAAACACGGGCCTTGAAAACGAGATTTCTGTTTCATTATTTTAGGCAGGAAAAAAAACTTGTCAAACTGCCTCTTTTTACTTGTAGTAATGTAAAACATCAAATTTCTGGTTTAGGGGTTTTTTTGTATCATGGCTAGATACTCTGAGATATCAGATTCCTACCCTGCTTCTTCCACACTGCTTTGGACTTATAAGAATGCTAAGCATAAAAAAAAAAAAAGAATGCTAAGCATGATATCCCAAAGGATAACCAACACGTTCCATCTATAGCTGATGTTGATTGAAGTCCATTTTAAATGACAAACAGGTTTCCGTGTATTTGCCAGCCCATTTCTATTTCATTTCAACACATTATGGGCTTGGTACTGGGATAGGGACTATTTGAAAGATTAATCTTTCAAATCTGTTCTTAAAAAGAAAAAAAAAGATTATCTTCTTATTGTTGCTTTTTTTTTTTTTTAATTTTATTTTTATTTTTTTGGTGCCAGGGATTGAACTCGGGACCTTGCACTTGCGAGGCAGGTGGCAGAACCACTGAGCTAAATCTCCGGCCTTTAGTTATTTATTTTTGCCTTTAAATTTTTATTTTTATTTTTTTGGTACCAGGGATTGAACTGGGGACCTTGCACTTGCGAGGCAGGCAGCAGAACCACTGAGCTAAATCCCTGGCCCTTTAGTTATTTATTTTTGAGTCAGGGTCTTGGTATGTAGTTCAGGCAGGCCTTGAACTCACTAGGTAGACCAGGCTGCCCTTGAACTTGGGGTGATCCTCCTGCCTCAGCCTCCTGAGTGCTGGGCTTACAGGTGTGTGTGCCATCACGCCTGGATTTAAAAGTTAACTTCTGAGGGCCAGGGATTTAGCTCAGTGGTTTCTCTGCCTGCTGCGCAAGCACAAGGACCCAAGCTTGATCCCCTGTACCAAAAAAAAAAGTTCTGATTACTAAGTGGAAGTATTAGGGAAGTATTAGAAGATGAGGCTGGAGAGTTTGAGGATAAAAAGGAGAGAGAATAAAAAGGGTTTTATATGCAGAGATTTTAGAAAAGAAGCCATTGACGAGATTTTTGTTTTGTTTTTTGCAGTGTTGGGAATCAAATCCCCCAGATGAAATTTTAATCAGAAAAATAGTTTTGATTCACACAGAGTGAATAGAAGTTAACAAATATTGGGAAAAGAACCAAGAATTACTGATAAAAGTATCCCAACAAATTTTTTTGTTTTGTTTCGTAATTACAGTATCTTGCTACTACCTTTTAAACAAACCATTGTAGAAGTAGAATCTGACAATCTGAAAGTGTTCTCTTCTGTGTTTGTTGAGACAGGGTCTCACTATGCAGTTCAGCCTGGTCTTCAATTCACTATGTAGTCTAGGCTGGCCTTGAACTCACAGTGACCCTTACTGCCTCAGCCTCTCGAATGCTGGGATGTGCCACCTGCCTGGCTGTCTTCTGCCATTTTCTTTTCACCAATCCAACAAAGCTCTGCTTTACTACTTTATATTTTGGTATGACTCTTACTAGAGGATGTTTGCTTAAGTCTAGTTATTTTCCTTCTTTTTTTTTTTGTACCGGGGATCGAACTCGGGTCTTTGTGCTTGTGAAACAGGTGGTAGAACCACTGAGCTAAATCCTCGGCCCTATTTTCCTTCTTAAAACATGAAATATGCTTGTGATTCAATATCGTATCAAAGCTACTCTTGTTATTTTTCAGATATAATTAAGCAACAAAATATTTATATTATTTGTCTTTACCTTACAATCCCTGCATTTTTGAAAATGTTACATCCATTTCAAGATTATGAGGCTTTCAGGTTGTGTATAAGTTAAGTTTTTTAACAGCTCTGTATTCTCTATTCAGGAGAAAATATAGTGAAAGGAGATAAAGAATCTATCAAGAATCTCCTAGAAATATTTGATGGGTTGCTGGAGTATCTTACAGAACACATCAGTGAAGCATCTTATGAGAAAAGTAAGTAAGAATAGAGGGGCTGGGTCCAGGGATGTAGCTTAGTGGCACTGCGCCTGCCTTTCAAATGCAAGGTCCTGAGTTTGATTCCCCGGTACCGGGGAGAAAAAAAAAAAAAAAAAAGAATGGAGGGGCTGGGGTGTACCTCAGTGGTAGAGTACATGTTTAGCTTGCTCAAATCTCTGGGCTGCATCTCCAGCACCACAAAAAAATTGGAAAAAGAAAAGGAAATATGTTTTGATCTACATTTTATAGTATAATATGTCCCTCCCTTTTGCCTGTTTTTCTTGGGAAGCAGAATCACTGATACAATACATCTGATAAATGTAATTACAAATTTCCAGTTGTTTCTGTTTCCAATGGTTGGAAACTCTATCCTAAACAGGTCCTTTTGTTAATTTGGATTTTGCTTGTAAGTTATTTTAAAACTAATTGGTAGTAGAAACCTACATTTCTGCCTGAATTGTTTATTGTCCAATTGCATGAAATTTCTTATTCCAAGATTAATGTTAGAACTACCATTTTATATTATAAACGTGGGTAATATTGAGGCATCCATAGGAAGAACATCTTTGCTTCAGCTCAATCTAGTATTTTGTGGTAGCTTGAATATTTTTTACTTTACTCTGAGTAACCCAGTTCCTCAAAATGTAACAGTTAATACTGAGAAATATTTCTTAAGATCACTATTGCCTTATTTTTACCCAAAATGGGTATGGTTAAACTAAATCAGCAGTGCCTAAGAGCTAATTTTCAACTTTGATACATAAATCCTATATCTAGGAATTTATTATCCCAAGAAAATATTGCAAAAGGGTCAGGCATGGTGGCTCATGCTTATAATCCCAGCACTCAGGAGGCTGAGGCAGGAGGATTGCCACAAGTTCGAGGCCAGCCTAGATTACATAGGGAGTTCAAGACCTCCCTGAACTCAGTGAAACCCTGTCTCAAAAAAAAGGAAATATTGCCCAAAAAAGATATTTAAAATATTTGTTGCATTATTTATCCTTGCTCAAAAAGAACCTGTCTGTATCTTTTTTTTTTTTTGGTACCAGGGATCGAACTCAGGTCCTTGCACTTGCGCAGTAGCAGCGAAACCACTGAGCTAAATCCCTGGCCCAAAAAGAACCTGTATCTTACCAGATTAAATAATGTTTGTCATGGGTTGAATAATACATAACCTGTTCTTATATTGCAAAATTATCTCCAGAAAAGTTTTCAGCAATAATAAACATAAATTTTTTGCTTGTTTGTTTTTTGAGACAGGGTCTCACTTTGTAGCTCAGGCTGCCCTTGAACTCCAGGCAATCTTCCTGCCTTGGCCTCCTGAGTGCTGGGATTACAGGCCTGCGCTACCATGCCTGGCATAAAATAAACTGTAATACAAGTTACAACAGAAATTTGGGGAAGGCTCAGCCTTCCTACCTTTCCCATTGGTGATAGTGAGACTCATGCTGTAATTATAATATTTGAAATTAATCTTAGTCTTTAGTTAGGGCTCCTGAAGTCATGGCCCTAGTGAATTCTGCCACTGGTAAAAGTGTGTGTTCCGGGGCCAGGGATTTAGCTCAGTGTCAGCAGTGCCTGCCTCACAAATACAAGGTCCAGAGTTTTTTTTAAAAAGTGTGTGTTCCTAAGTATGGAGTTGGACGAAAAGTTGATGGTCTTAGGAAAACTTCATCTAAGCCTAGATGTGGTCTGACTCAGCCTCCTAAGGCATGATTGTCCTGGAGCTTGAAGTTAGATGATGCTGTCATGTTTTTCCTGCCATCTTAGTGAATCAAACACCTAGTTTAAAAAAATAAAACATTGTTATGTACAACTGTAGACTCTGATTTGAAAGCAGCATATTTCTTTTTTAATAACTCATTATAGGTGATCATTTGGTTCTAATTTCATTATCATGAGAGCCCAGTTGAGCACGATGAGTTGGGGGTGCTTCACTGCCCTTACCTCTTCACCCCACTCGTGTACAAAAAAAGTGTTACTGTCTTAACTGAGGTTCTTTTGGTATTGTTGTTTTTAATCTGTTCTAAACAGGTGAAACTGAACAGTATTTTAAAGAATTCCATGGAGGAGAACCTTTGGAAGAGGTAGAAAGTACTAAGGAGTCCAAATCATCATGGAAAAGAGTTTCTTTTGAGAGGTAGTTGGCAATGTCTCTGAATTTCATCAAAGCAAGTTGTGCTTTTCCATCGGCTAAGAATCAAAATTGTACACAAAATACCAGAATGCTATTCCCAAAAAAGCTAATGTGAACATTTTACTAACTTGTATTTTATATTTTCCTGAGAGGGTTCTATGAGCCTTGATTATATATAATATTAATTCTGTCTTAACTACCTATTTATCTTTTTCTTGATCAACAAAATTCATCTTTCTTGCAAAAAACTTGCAAAGTACAGAGAAAGGGTTTTCTTTTTGGTACCAGGAATCAAAATCAGTACCTTCACTTGCCAGGCAGGTGCTGTGCCGCTGAGCTACATCCCTGGCCCTGTTTTAGTTTTTTGAGTCAGGGTCTTGCTTTGTAGTTAAGGCTGGCCTCAAACTCGGAGCAGTCTTCCCTTAGCCTCCCAAGGAAATCTACCATTTAAAACGAAATACCATTGTTAACATTTGGTTATCTTTTAGTTTTTACTTTTCTTTTTTTGGATTAAATCATATTACTTACACAGTTTTTTTCCCCAGTACTGGAAATTGAATTCAGAGCTCACACTGAGCTACATCTCCAGTCCTTTTTTAAATTTTGCAGTGGGTCTTGCAAAGTTGCTAAGCAGCCCAGGCTGGACCCAAAACTTGATCCTCCTACCTCAGCCTCCCAAGAATTAGGACTACAGGCATGAACCATCATGCTCAGCTGTTGTCTATAATTTTACTTCTTCCATTTTTAAATTAGCATCAGTCTTTTCCAAAGTTGTTACTCGTGTGTGTGTGCGTGTGTGTGTGTGTGTGTGTATGTGTGTGTATAATGTCATATTATATTATATATTGGTTTTTTTCCTCTGGTGGTGCTAGAGATCAAACACCAGGGCTTTCCACATGCTAGGCAAGTGCTTTACCACTGGCTACACCCCCCAACCTCCCCTATAATAATTTTTTTTTTTGGTACCAGGGATCGAACTCAGGACCTTGTGCTTGCGAGGCAGGCACAGGTGCCACTAAGCCAAATCCTTGGCCCCCCTGTAATAATTTTTAATCACTAGGTAACATACTATTTATATTGGTGCATCATGATTTACCAAACTATTCTTCTACAGTAGAGGTTTGTTTCTCTAGGATATGTGGCTTGCTTTCTTCTTCTCCCCCCTTTTGTATCTCTAGGCTAGATTTAAAGAAAATGAATGTTCTAAGACTGTTAAGAAAATATCCCAAGCTATTTTCCAAAAAGGCCATGACTAATATATTCACTAGCAACATAAAAATGCTGGGTTAGCCCACCCTTATGAACCAATATCACTGACCACTAGTGGAGTTTTAAAATTCGTGCTACTTTCATAGATGAAATATGTTATTGTTACAGGTTTGATTGCATTTCTTGCTAACTGAAAATTGAATGTGATGCTATGATTATCTGTTAAATAATTCTTAATTTTTAATGGAATTTGCCATAGTTTGAAAAGCATAAGCAATGCCTTTTTTAACTGTAGTGCACTGTGAAGGATGTCTCAAAGAAAACCATCATAAATTCTTGACTTTATTATTCATTATTAGTTTTTTATTATTATTAGATTTTTAAAAATGTAACAAAGTACAAAAGTGAACAAGGATATTTAATGCAGAATTAACGACTGCAGTGTACTCCCACACCCTTACTGTCAATGTTTGCTCTTCTATGTATTCTACCCATTTGATCCTTGACACTTTGTACACATAGTTGTTTCTGCCATTCCAGTACCAGTCAGAATGAATCAGACAAGCAGCAAAAGGGAGACTTTTTTTTTTTCCTTTTTTCTTTTTTGTGGTGCAGGGGATTGAACCTAGGGTCTTGAGCACACTACGCAAGCTCTCCATCATTGAGCTACATCCCCAGACCCAGTCATTCAGATTCTCTGCACCTAGCAATGAGCAGTCTGAAGATTTCCAGGTCAGCTGTTTGGAGCAGCTTGCTAGGCCCTCGATGGAAAGGCCCTCTGTGGTCAGGCTGGTCCCTAAGTAAGTAAGAGACCTCTTTCAGGTGCTCTTTTTTTTTTCCAGGTGCTCTTTCTCATCTGAGGCTTTGGGCCCCTCTTGGGATGAAGATGAGGCAGAATCCACTGGTGAAATAATTCAACTTGGAGACACAGCACACACCTTTTCTCTAAGAAGTAACAGTAAGTACTTAAACTTTAAATAGCAGTTATCAAAAAAAGTTATAATTCAAGGTACAACTTAGTAGGATATAGTACTACTCAAATCCAGAATACCAAGCATTACCTACTAAATATGAATAGTTCACAGGCAAATGGGATTCACAGGCACGTGAATCTTATATTTAGATTGAGATATCAGATAACTCATACACATTGACAGGCATCTAGTTTAGGCTTACATGGCAGTAAGTCCAAGGCAAATAAGTAGGTGCAAGGTAGTCATGTAATTTGTGGGACCTGTTATCATGGAAGACCATTGTATATACACCTTTATTCTTTTTTTTTTTTAAGTGCTAGGGATTGAACCCAGGGCCTTCACACTGAGCTACGTCCCCAGCCCTGTTTTTAAATTTGAGACAGGGTCTTGCCAAGTTCACCAGGCTTGGCTTAAGCTTGTGATCTTCCTACCTCAGCCTCCCAGAATGCTAGGATTACAGACATGTGCTTCCATGCTTGGCTAGAGTACTCCTTAATGATATTATCCTAAAGAAGTTGGCTTACTTTTTTCATCATTTCAACAAGTTCGTACTCCCAGTGCCAGTTTTTCTCTCAAGCTGCAGGCCACATTTCCAACAGTCTGCTCCTTCCACATGGTAGATATGAATGTTGCTCTCAGTTCCCCTGTCCTGCCCACCTGGGTGCCATGCTCTTCTCGAGTATCACACACTGGGTGCTTTTCCTTTCTGTTCTAGCAAACCCACCCTTCAGTTTTCAGCTTCCCCCATCTGCCTCAGGCTCTGATGCTATGTTTATATTATGTGACCTTTTCTATTTCTGTAACACCATTCACACATTATAAGGTACCTTGCAATTTGTTATGGGAACTAGTTTCTGGCAAACCAGTTTCTTGTACTTAGTATTTATTCAGGGCCTTCTCTCTGCTGTCCAGTGGTGATAGAGTGAGAAACAAAACAGACAGAAATCCCTGCCTTCATGGAGCTTATACTCTACTTGTGAAGGCTGCTGATAAAAATAACTAAAATATATAGTAAAATTATCTTTCGAGACAGCGAAAAAAAAAGCCAAAATAATTATTTTTTAATAGAAGGACAAGAACGTTAGTGTGGCATTAGGAACCTTAAATTGGGAATGAAGTGGCCTTTGTCTTTATTCAGACTCTGCTACTAGATATGTGACTTGAGATAGGCTCTTACCTTTTCAGAGCCCCAGTATGAGAATTAGACTAAGCCATGTGTGAAGTTCCTGTCAGCCATTCCAAGGAATTATGTTCAAAAAACCTAAGTCTTAAGGTCAGACAATAGGCCAAAGTATGTGCTTGTCACTGGAATGTGCAATGTGATAGAATGATCAGTCAAGTGTAGTTAATATAAGAATACTTGCTGGCCAGAGGTGGTGGCATACACATTTAATCACAGCTACTTAGGAAGCTGAGGCATAAAGATCGAAGTTTTGAGGACAATCTGACCAGTTTAGTGAGACCATGTCTCAGAAGGCTAAACATGGACCTCGTGGGTAGAGTGCCTGCCTAGCAGGCTCATGGCCCTAGGCTCGATACCTGGTACTGCAAAAAAAAAAAGTTTTGAAGGTAGTTGAATGTTTGATAGGATTGGAGGGACAGTGATTCCAGAAATGATGATGTCAAGTGCCATGAAAAACTATAAAAAAAGAAGTGAAAAAAATAAACTAGGTTGAGCATCTCTAATCCAAAAACCTGAAATACTCCAGCATCCAAAACTTTTGACATCACAAAGGGAAAATCACACACTGACCCAATATGACAGGTCACAGTTAAAATGCAGGCACTGAAAATATTGTAAAAAATTACTTTCAGGCTGTGTGTGTTAAGTATATATGAAATATAAATGAGTTGGGTTCCATTCCTCTGATATCTCATTATGTATATGCAAGTATCCAAAAACACTTCTGGTCAAGCATTTTGAATAAGAGGTACTCAACCTGTAGTTATTTTCAGATTACAAAGAGAGGAATTGTCTTTGCTGCAATGAGGGCAAAGGAGAAAAGGTTGTGAGAGAGATACCTGGTGTTGGTGTTTGAGTTTGATGTGATAAAAGGGCTTCTGGAAGTTTTCTTTTATATTTAGATTGAGATATCAGATAATTGTCATACACACTGACAGGTGTTTAGTTTAGGCTTCAATTTCTAGACTGTAACTCTTTGATTATGGTACTGTCCATAGCCCCTAACTCAAGTATCTCTTCACACCCAAAGGTGGCCACATAATAAGCATTTCTAGAACTCTGGCACCTATTTTTTAAAGCAGAGTAATGAAAGTTTTAATACAACTTTGTTTTCAGGTTGTATAAAGGATTCTGGGCTATAGAATTGTATCTTACTCTGTGATAGTTATTAAAAATAATTGGTGTTAGGGTCGGGGATTTAGCTCAGTGGTTCCGCTGCCTGCCTTGCAAGTGCAAGGTCCTGAGTTCGATCCCTGGTACCAAAAAAAAAGAGCCAAAAGTAGGAGATGAAAAAAGAATTAAGATGTGTCATCGCTGCCTGCTGTGCAAGCAGAAGGACCCAAGTTCAATCCCCAGTATCAAAAAAATAATAATAATAATTGGTGTTCACAGTGCCTACCTGGCAAGCGAAAGGTCCTAAGTTCGATCCCCAGTACAAAAAAAAAAAAACACCAAAAATAATTGGTATTAAAGCGGTTGGACTAACATTGTTCTTTCAACACTGGCTTTTAGTATAATACTTAGTAAACTATTTTGATAGTTTATGAATTTATCTTTAACTTCTTTCCTAGGTGCCCAAAGTCCTGTTGATACACAGTGTAAAAAAACATTAGCCTCACCAGGCTCAAAACCATGTGAGGACACATTGAACCCCCCTTCATCTCTTTTTCTGTCCAAGAATGCAGCATCCTTTGTTGAAGACGGTGAGTTGTAATGGGTCGTTGGTTCTTTTTTTTTTTGGTACCGAGAATGGAACTCAGGTCCTTGTGCTTGCACAGCAGGCGGTGAAACCAGTGAGCTAAAAGGGTTGTTGATTCTTTAGATTACTGCTGGGTTGAGGATAGTAGTTAATGCTTGGGACATTTGGTATTGCCACTAGCTTTTTTACTTTTGTTGTGCTGTACTTTGTCATTCATTTTAGTTTTATATGAACGTATTTGTAAAGGTCTGCCCTTAATTATGAGCTCTGATTTCTGATTTAGATGGTTTTTGGTCACATGTTTTTGTGTCCACTATTTTATTGTTTTTTCTTTTAAAGACAATGAGTCTTTACATCAGTTGCTGGCCTTGATATTAAGTGACAAAGTATTTTTTATTTTATTTTTTGGTCCCGGGGATCAAACTCAGGACCTTGCGCTTACAAGGCAGGTGGTGGAACCACTGAGCTAAATCCCCAGCCCTGTGACAAAGTATTTTTATTCCTTTTTTTAAAGTTTTTTGTTTTGTTTTGTCTTTTTTTTTTTTTTTTGGTACCGGGGATCGAACTCAGTTGTTTTGTCTTTTTGATGATGTGAGGATTGAGCCCAAGGCCTGTGCATGCTTCGCAAGCACTCTATTACTAAGCTACATGCCCAGCCCCTTCTATTTATTTATGCAGTACCTGGGCTTGAACCCAGCACCCTCATACTGAGCTATATTTTTATTTTATTTTACTTTTTGAGACAGGGTCTTGCTAAATTTTAGGCTGGACTCAAACTTGTAATTCTTTTGCTTTAGCCTCCCAGAGTGCTGGGATTATAGGCATACAACACTATGCCAGGCTCATCCCCAACTGTTTGAAGCTTTGAGGATAAGGCAAGGTCTTGTTAAACTCAGGCTGGCCTTGAACTTGTGATCCTCTTGCCTCAGTCTCTCGAGTAGCTGGGATTACTGTTGTATGCCACTGTGCCCAGCTCACATTCCTTGTTGTTCTCTATGATTTACATATGGGATTATCATTGTTAATGGCTAACTACTTCTCTAACACATGAATGAACTATAATTTACATAGACATTCTTTAAGCCATTAAGTTGCTTCTAAGTTTTCATTATTTTTAAACTTTCAAGGAACAATTTGATAACAACATGAAGATTACATCCATCCTGCCAGGCATTGTAGTACACACCTATAATCCCAGCACTTGGGAAGCTGAGGCAGGAGGGTCACTGCACTGTGAGTTTGAGGCCAGCCTGAGCTCTGTAGTGAGAGCCTGTCTCAAAAAAAAAAAAAAAAATTACATCCTTCCTAATTTAATTAGATCCCTACTTTTTTAGCTAAGACTACATCTCTGGTTTAAGTATTTTTTTGTGTGCTCTAATTAGTGTGTGAATAGTAATTGTCTAGGTATATTATATGCAAAATCATTTATTAGAATTTCATAAGATTTACTGTAATTTGTCTTACCAACAGAAATCCCTTCTGTGAGTGTGGTTCCAAGTGCTAGAAGGCTAGGGGAGCCTATCCGAGCTGCTATTCCTTTACATCCACCCTACCACCCTTCAGAGCCTCGAGCACCCTGCCCTATAGGAAGAGAATACCTACAATCAAGTCACTTCTTCCCTGTCATGAATTCAGCTGGAGAGCAGACGGCATTTTCTGTGGTAAGTGCAAACACTTGCTTGCAATTGGGTAGAAGCGCATATACTTAGTATTTGTTTTTGGTGCTGGAGATTGAACCCAAGGCTTTGTGTATTCTAAGCCTGTGCTCTGCCACTGAGTTACACCCTCAACCCTAGAAGCCCATATATTTAAAGAGATCTCTGCTAGGATAATAGTCAAGCATACTTCACTGTTATGAAATGAAATAGCATTGTACTTAAAATTTACCACTGCATGTTTACACTTGCATATTCTTATTCTGTATTCTAGGAAGATAGGGACAAGATGAATGTCAAGGGAAGGGAGGGACCAAGATATGGAGGGAGCAGGAAGGAAGGGAAGGGGATGAGAAAGAATTGAGATGTGTTATGTACATGTACCAACTAGCTCCCCACAGTGCATACAATCATTATGCACTACAGACATGTATTTAAAAAATAAAAGCTGGAAAAGTCAAACAAAGAAAATAAGTAAAAGAAAATATGAGCCCACATATACGGAATGTTTATTTTTTGCTAGGCGCAGATCTAGGTACTCATGAGGATTGAGTAATTTACTTCTCAAAACATTTCTGGAATAAATACTATATTTTCCATGGGAAAGCTGATGTAGAGAGGTTAGTATCTTGTCTAAGGTTACACACTAATTGAAGAGACAGGATTTGAATTCAGGCATTCCGGCTTCAGAACCATTTTGTGTGTCTCTAGTTAAATAATTTAAAAATACTAGAATATATGAAGAAAAAAATAATCATCTATTGATATTCCATTATCCAGCATGAACCATTGTTAATATCTTGAACTATTTTGACTTCTATTTTCTTCTTTGGAGAAAAATATTCCATTTTATACAGCTATCCTATCATATCTTTCTAGAAGCAATAGGCAGCTATGTGCCAGGGTGAATTTATAAACAATTATTCTCATTAAAAAATGTGCCAGCATGGTGACACACACCTGTAATCCCAGCACTCTGGGAGGCTGAGGAAGGAGGATCACAAGGTCAAGCCTAGTCTAGGTAGTTGGCCTCACTGAGCTGGAGATGTACATAATTGTGAAGGCCCTGCATTCAAGCCATAGTACTGCAAAAAGAAAAATAGGGAAGAAGAAAGGGAGTAAGGAAAGAAGGTTAAAAGTGAGGGAGAGGAGCGCTGGGAGGAGGAGGAGGAGGCTACTTACAGCAGGACTGCTAGAATTTCGAGGTTGGTCTAGAATACATGCAAAACAAAACAAAAATTCAAATGATGCAGAAAAAGTAAAAAAATGAAGTAAGCATCATCAGCATTAGATGACCATCATTTTAAATATTCTGTGCATATATTCAGATAGGAGAATAGATCAATAAGGAAAAATTCAGTTATAGGATGATTATTGCCTTTAGCAGGTAGCATTGGGAGAGGGTGGCACAAGGGCTTCTGAGTTGCTGGTAATAGTTCTGTTTATTCACCTGAGTTGTAGAGAATGAGAATATTAGTCTTGAAATAATTAATTGAAGCTGGGCATGGTGATGCATGCTTGTAATACCAGCACCTGGGAGGCTGAGGCAGGAGAATCGCCAGAAGCTTGAGAGTAGGCTGGGTTACATGTTCAAGGCCAGCATAGACTACATAGCAAGACCTTGTCTCAAAAAACAAACAAAAAAATTGAGCTGGACACTTATGTTTCATTTTAAAAGTTATTAATGCAGTTATATTGTAGTTGCTACTTACTATGAAGTGTTCAGTAGAAAATATCAAAGTGAAATTGAAGATATCATTGAACAATAAATATTTCTTTGCTACAAGAAATATTTTCTTTTTGTTTTCTTTTATACCCAAATATTTTCTAAAAGATTCCCTCTTGGATCTGGAAGTGTAGCTCAGTGAGAGAGCATACGCTTAGCATGCTCGAGGCTCTGAGACAGTCCTCAGCACCAAAACAAAAAAAAGATTCCCCATAAGGTTAAGAAATGACTGAAAATGTTAAGCATTTATATTCATATTTTGTGAGGTTTCATGTTCAAAGGGTTTCAACTTGTGATAACCCCTGATAGTTCATGTCTGAGAATCCCTCATCTGCCTTTATATTAGAATGGCATTCTGAGCCATACTTTTTCTCTGAGCAGAAGTTGATAGACATTGCTCTAGTATTTGAGCGTCAGTATATTTTGACAAATGTGTTGTCACATGGAAATTGAAGGACCTAGCTTTTTGTCACAGGTCCTCTCTTCCCTACCCCCAAAAGGGACTTAATGTGTCTTTTTTTGTAGCCTTTTACAAATTGACTTTTTTCTGTTAATAGGAACCAGATGATACAGTTATCTCAACTTCCATGGTGCCTAAAGAAAGTGACCAAAAAATACCTCCAGCTCAAGTCCTCAGCCCTAGGACAAGGAAGCTTCCAAAAGGAAAAAGGTAACATTACTGCAGGCTTCAATGCTTATAGTCTGTTTGCAAAGAGATTTGAAAAGTAAAAGGTAGGTCCTAAATTTAGCTGTGGAAGCCAGTATGAAATATTTATTAAAGTATGTATTACAGTTACTATTGTAACATATCTGGCTACATGGTCACTTTTATTGCAGACATGAAAACAGAGCTGTAGCCTCATCATTGGATTCACCTTTCTCCCAGAGACCAAGAAAGAGGTTAACAGAACAAGAACTACATGTGGTGTCAGAGAAACTGTCTCAACGGCTGTCTGAACTAGACTGGGCAAGTCTTTTTTTTACTATATATTGAGATTGCTGTGGTCAATAGGCAATTTCAGTACTCTCCCAATGGAAGGTAAAAGCTAACCTTAGGTACTGAACATAGTTATGTCTTAGTTACTATGAAAATGTTTCAGAAGTTAAGCAAGTAGGACATGAATCTTGATCTCTTTTAGGATATAACCAAATACAGCATAGATTTATCCATTTATCAGTTGTGATGAAAACTAAATCATTTAATATGAATGATTATGTTAAACTATTTAAATGTATCTGTTACCTTTGGGGTTTTTTTTGGTACCGGGATCAAATTTGGGACCTTGTGCTTGCAAGGCAGGCAGCGCCACCGCTGAGCTAAATCCCGGCCCTTTAAATGTATCTGTATAGTTTCCCTTTGTCATTAAAGACAAATCTGGTATAAAGTTGATCATTAATTCTCACAAAATACAATGGAGTAACACTGAATGACTATATTAAATCCTTATGACTTATGGAAGTCATAAAGGGAACTCATTAGTTCATAGCACCGATACCCACCTGTTAAAAGGCTAAACTTGCATAACCATCTAAAAACTAGTGACTATTAGAGAAAACTTTAGTCTGTTCTCTTCTACCAGTTTACATTTTGCTGAAATTAATGAAAGATGTTGAAAAGAATTTTCTCAATAGATGTTAAAAAGTGCCCTGGGTCATCAAATTAAAGAAAAGACTGACCATAAAGAAGACAGTGGAAAGAAAGAGGACAGCAGCGATGAGGGGACACTCTCGCAGCACAGTGACAGCGTCATGGAGTGTGGGCCAAAGAAGCTAAGGCCAGGTACTTCCCCTGAAGATGTCTAGACCAGGGGTGTCCATGTTCACTACTTAGGTAGTCCCATGTGTTTTTAATGACTCCTTTTAAACATTTCAGAAATACATAGAAGTAATAAAATACATCAAAGTTGGTGGTGTTTTCTTTTATCACTGTTTTTATACTCTTATACTATACATTACTTATCCAAATATACTACTGTATTATTTTATAATTTTTAAATTTATAGCGATGCTGGGTATACTTTTCTGCAACTTGTTTTTTTCTGTTGACATTGTTTTGGAAATCTATTGATCCAGTTCATTCATTTTAGCTGTGATGTAACAAAGTTTCTTTTTCTTTTGGTTTGGTTTTTTTTTTTTGGTACCACTCAGGACCTTGCGTTTGCAAGGCAGGCAGTGGCACCACTGAGCTAAATCCCCAGCCCAGTAGAAATTGTCCTATGTTTTGTTCTTTTTCATTTATTTATTTATTTTTTATGGTACCTGGGACAGTTTTTACAGTGTATCACTGGTATATTTATCCATGAGGGAACAAACCAGACTTCATAGACAGTGCATAACCACATAAATGTAGTCAATCTAATTGTAAGCATGATGCCTTGTAAGTATTTATAAGACATATATATGTAGTTATATCCCCTCCTCAAGACATAGAATTTACCTTTTCTTGCTCGCTGCCCCTACTGCAAGAGTACTTTCCATAGGACTTTCTGCACAGCAAGCATTCCACATGTTCAATTCAGTCCAAAATTGAGTATAAATGCTAAGTATCTATTTAAGACACTGGAAATTTATGTGCATTTCTCTCTTATTTGTATGATTGAAACTCAAATTAGTTAGGAAACAGTACACTTAGCACATTCATTCATCATTCTCTTTGGATCTGGTGAGAGCCAATTATTTGATTTCCAACTTAACATTTCTGGCTGTCAGGAACTAATGATAAATGGCTTTTCTGTGTTGTAGGACTTTCTGTGCACAGAAAGCCACATTTCAGGTCCCATTCACTGTCTCCACCTCCCATTAACAAACACAAACAGTTCCAGATAGAAGAAAAAAGACAACGCAAACAAAAAGAAACAGACATCCGCCAGTTCCAAGCAAAGGTACGTTCCCATCTCTTGACTGCTACTGGGCAGTAGGCAATTCCATTTCCCCTCAGCCAAATGCTACGCTGAGCATGCTGCTGATTAAAGGCTTAAAATGCATTTAATATGCTTGAGTTGAGTGAACGACAATATTATGTGTTATGTTTATGCCCTCCTTAGGGAGCATAAAATTGTACTCATGAAATTCTCAAGAAAATAACCTAGTCAGATACAGTTCAGTGTTGCAGTGGATTAAGCAAAAGGAAATCAGTGTGGGTTGGTATTTTATTTTATTTATTTATTTATTTATTTTTGGTACCGGGGATCAAACTCGGGTCCATGCACTTGCACAGCAGGTGGCAAAACCACTGAGCTAAATCCCCGGCCTATGGGTTGGTATTTTGGAGAGACTTTCAAAGATGAAGAGAATTTAAGATGGACTAAATGTAACGGGCCACTGGAGATAGGAGATGAGAAAGGGCTCGTTAGAGAAGAGATGGCTGGATTTCTACAAGAAGACTGGTATGATTACCACAAAAACCTTTCTGCTGTGGGACAAGGATTTTGAAGTATTGAATGAATTCAGAACACTTAAGTTGTCTGCTGTAGTAGATTTTATAATGTAGTAGTATTTGTAATGGTGAAAACTGAAGTTACTTCAGATAGATGTCTTAGAACCAGTTACTAGTCAGTATTAACTAGGCATGTGATTTCCACTTGGGAGTATCAGAATAATTACAAAACCTATGAGAACAAAAACTGCATAATGTACAAAAACAAAAAGCAAAACAAAAAACCCCTGCATAATGTAAAATTTTACATCCCAATTACACAGTCAAGGGCTGGGGATTTAGCTCAGTGGTTCCACAGCATGCCTCACAACTGCAAGGTCCCAAGTTTGATCCCCGGTACCAAAAAAAAACAAACCAATTACACAGTCAAAATTGTGTATTTATAATAGCTGAAAGGAATTTTTTTTAAAGTGAATTGAGCTTGATACTTTAGAAGTGAACAGGATCCCAGGTGATTGATTATTTTTCCTTCATTTTCACTTGTACATGTCTTTAATAACTATGACATTTTCCTCTTTAGGCATTAACTGAAGCATTTGAAAGGGAACTAAGAAGAAATAGAGTTCAAGAGAATATTGGCCCTCAAGGGATAAATGAGGAGAAGGAGGAAACAGTGGGTAAAAGTCTTCATGTAATAAATGCATGATATCAGATCAGTAGAAAGTACCAGGAGGATCTTTATGAAAGAAAAAAGGACCAATAGGGTTTTAATCATTAGCTGTTTAGGAAAAGTTAGGATTTCATGTCATGATGTAGAATTTTCTTGTATTCAAGTCACTGATACCGGACAACACGGTTCCAAAGAAAACTATTAGTGTTTTTCCTTCTACTTAAAGCTTCCATCAGTTTTTCAGGGTTTCTACTCCCTAGCAGTTCACCAGGGGGTTAAAAAAATGGTCTGAAAAAAAAAAGGGTCTGTGCTGACAAAGGTAAAAGGGAATAAGAGAAGCCAGGCAAGGTGGCACACGCCTGTAATCCTAGCACTCAGGAGGCTGAGGCAGCAGGATTACAGCAAGTTGGAGACCAGGCTGGGATACATAGTGAGCTCAGTGTAAGCCTGAACTATATAGTGAGACCCTGCCTCGAAAAAAGGGTTGGGGATGTAGCTCAGTGCAAAGGTCCTGGGTTCAATTCCCAGTACAACAAAACAAAACAACAAAAGGGAATAAGAGAAGACTGAGAACCCCAAATATTTTATACCTAGTTAAACCCAAAGTAGCCAGGTTTGGTGGTACACGCCTGTAATTCCAGCACTCAGGAGGCTGAGGCAGGAGGGTTACCGAGAATATGAGGCCAGCCTGAGCTACATAGTGAGTTCAAGGCCAGCTTGAACCTACATAGTGAGACCTTGTCTCAAAAAAAAGAAACTCAAAGTAAAAGTTTTCATTGTTTTTCAAAATAATGGCTTACAGAAACTAAGTGAAAATACGGGGAAATGCTTATTCTAAAATGTTAACGAGCAAAACCAGTTATAAAGTATAGAAGAGTAACATCTAAGCATATTGTGTAGTTGCTTGAGAATTTTGTTAGTCTACATGAGAAGAGTTGTCACAGAAACATTACAACATTAATAGTGGTTGTGCTTAGGGTGTGGGACTATGGTGACTAAAACTAGAAAAAGATCCAGAGCTTTTTCAAATTCCAAGGGATGCTAGAGGCCAAAAAATCCCTGTTTAACTTAGAATAGATGAACACTAACCACATTTTAGAAATTTTAAGTAGAGTGATTTTGCTAGGGATTAGCTGCTGTTATCAATGTGATATTTAAGATGAGGTATTAAAGAGCTGTTAGACCTTTCTCATTTCTGTTGTTTTATATGTGCTTCTAAGGAAAAAGTACACAGAGAAGCTGTTCATAAAGGAACTCCAAAACACAGTCAACCGTGGAAGATTTCCTCCAGAAAAACCACAACTCAGAGTCCCAGAGGGGGCCTTCCGAAGCCAAATAAAGCAGCTCCGAGTAAGAACCACAAAGTTGTACTTTATGGAAAACTGGCGTCCTTTGAAAGTATGTGCTGCATTCCAAGGACACAGCACTGAAAACTTAACATCTACCAGTTGGTAGCAGAAAGTTCCTTCTTTAAAAGTCACTGCCATATGGCTGGTTTTCTGCAAAGAGCTAAAACTCTTTAAATATGGAAGTACCTTAGGGAGGCCCAAATGTTGGCACCAGAATGCCAGCATTACTGCCTGCTGCTCCAGCTTGAGCCTCTGTTCACTCACTCTGGTTGCCTTTTTTATTTTTTATTTTTCTGGTACCAGGGATTGAACTTGGGATCTTGGGTTTATGAGGCAGGTGGTGGCACCACTGAGCTAAATCCCTGGCCCTGGTTGACTTTTTTTAAATTGATAGAATGCAAAGAATGCTCCAAGGCAGGTAGATGGCCTGTTTGGCTTCTTTATATTGAGAGTTGGCACCAGTGAATGTTAGGGTCTTGTTACAAGGAAACAAAGTCATTCAAAATGCCAGGCTTCCCAAATATCCCCAAAGACTGCTGGCCTTCCAACTACATCTCATTAGAGCTAAGCACGTGCATACCAGGAGGGCTGAGGAGTCTTCTCTGTTAACCTACACGAAGCATCTGTCCACAGGCCCTGTGGGGGTTGAGCACTTAGGTTGCAGCTGTCAGGACCACACGTGATCAGTCAGAACTGTTGAGCTATCTTCATCTCTACCAATAGTTGGCCTACGCTCATCAGAGAAAACAGATATAATAAGAACACTTAGAATGATTCTTTTCAGGATCAGTGCCACATAACTTGGTTTTTGGTCCATCAGGAAGGCGAGGCGAGAGTTTTTGTTGGCATGTGTCAGATCAAAGCATCTCATGTTTCCTTGCAGTGAAAGTAAATGAACACAGTCTTCTGCCCCTGATGCTGGAGCAGTTTCCATTTCTCTATGTCTCTGGCCCAACACTAAGCAAAATGTGGAAACAGCAAATTGCACATGTTGAACAGCTCAAAAAAGATGCATGTAGAGAAAATCGATCAAAGAAGAAACTCTGGGATGAAGTAAGTTACTGTTACTTTGAAGTATAAGATTACAAACCAGAAAGGGGAAGCACTTCCTTGAATAATACTTCTTTTTTTTGGTACTGGGGATTGAACTTGGGACCTTGCCGCCTGCAAGGCAGGCAGCAGAACCACTGAGCTAAATCCCCAGCCCCCTTGAATAACATTAACCTACTTGCCTTGTGTTGCCCATAAAGATAGAAGAAGCCCTGAGAAGGCATGACCTCCTTACTGCCCTTGTCAAGAAAGAATATGAACATAACAAGAGACTGGTATGTTAAGAGCAAGTTGGGAATTACAATTCTGAACTTGGAAGTTATACTCATTTCCTTATCTGTATAGCTGGGTAACACGACTCTTCTAACACTCACCTAAGGAAGCATCTAGGGCTTTAACCAAAATTGATGAGAGGAGGAAGTGATAGTACTTTATATCCAGTTTCATTTAGTCTTTATAGTGACAAATTACAGAACATGATTTTTATGAAATGAAAAATGTAAGGCTTTAAAATGTTGAGTAATCTACCCTAGGTCTCACCATGATAAGCAAGGGATGCAATTGAGATTGTTTTCCAGGTGTTGGAGGCTTTATGTGCGTAACCTCATTTCCTTCCTTCTGTTTGGTCAGATACTGTCTAATTTCTGTAGTTTTGGCCCAAATACTTGTGACAACCCAAGCTTTGCTTGAAAGTCACAGCATGGCATTTTTCTACTCCTGTTAAACTGTTACCGAGTGGAGCCCGTGCCCTGTGCTGGAGTAGGGGAATTAGGCCCTCAGAGCAGGACTGCTCAGGGTGTGGACTTCGTTCTGTAGGATTGGGAGCTTATCAGTGCTGCTCTTCAGACTGAGGCCATGGAGCCAAAAGCCTGAGGGGATCCCGGGGGCTGATGGTCTTAGACACTCTGTGCCCAGGCAGGAGGCCACTGATCCTGTGTGGCTGGCTGGGGAGATGAGAATGAAATTGAGACTGTGTTTTCCTCTTCTCCTATGTCCCTTTCTTCCCTTCCCCTTTCCCAGCAAGACTTTAGAGACCGCATTTGTAGACAAAGGCTGACCCAATCAAAGCTAAAAGAAAATCATCAGCAAATTGTTCGTGCCCGAAAATACTACGATGATTATAGAGTTCAGTTGCGTGCAAAAATGATGAGAATGAGGACCCGGGAAGAAATGGTAAAGTGTGGCTACTCTACCAAGCAGTTTACAGTGAATTTTGTCTGTTCTCTCTCAGGACCAATCTGACTCATCTCAGCTTGCATCCAGAATCCAAATGTAATTGCTTCTCAGCCTTTTGGCTAAGATCAAGTGCAGAATCCAAATGCATATATATATATATATATATATTTTTTTTTTTAGACAAGGTCTCACCATGCAGTACAGGCTGACCTTGAATTTGCAGCCATCCTCATGCCTCAGCCTCCCGAGTGCTGGGATTATAGGAATATGCCACCACACCCTTCCTGAAAGATACACAGATATTTTTTTAAAGAGTAGGAAAATTTAATGGGGAATAGGAGTAGGGAGTTAAGAGTAGCTCCTGGGAGACAGGAGGGGTCCTGAATGGGTTGCCCTTGTATACATATTTTAAAAGGGATAATTATTATGGTATGTGAATATGTTTTTTGTGGTTTTCGTTTTTGTTTTCTTTTTTGAAACAGGGTCTCGCTATGTAGTTCAGGCTGGCCTTGAACTCATTGTGTAGACCAGGCTGCCCCTGAACTCGCAGGCATCCCCCTGCCTCAGTCTTTCAAGCGCTGGGATTACACCCAGCTGTGAATATCTGAATAAAACTGATTTTAAAAAACTCTGTGGGCCGGGGATTTAGCTCAGTGGTTCCGGCACCTGCCTCACAAGTGCAAGGTCCTGAGTTCAATCCCCGGTACCAAAAAAAAACCTTTGTGAAGGGCTGGAGATTTAGCTCAGTCGTTTCGCCGCCTGCTGCGCAAGTGCAAGGACCCAAGTTCGATCCCCAGTACCAAAAACAAAAAAACAAAAAAAAAACTTTGTGAAATACAGACAGTATATACCTTTAGTTGAACAAAATGATATTCTGTAGTGATAGTTCAGCATACATTCATCTTTATAATTATATAACTGACAGATATTTAAGAAGCTGTTTGAAGAAGGCTTACAAATTCAGAAGCAAAGATTACGAGAGCTAAGAAACTATGCCAAAGAAAAGCGAGATGAAGAAAAAAGGCAGCACCAGAATGAACTGGACTCAATGGAGAACTACTATAAGGACCAGGTGGGCTGTTGCTCCCTTTAGAATGTGCTTGATCCTGACCACCTCTGTCAGAAGTCTGCTTTGTCTACTGATACTAACCCTCCATGTGTTCACTGGGACTTTGCAGCCCATACAGGCTGAAGTGACCCCGTTTTTAGGACTAAAATGTAAGCTAATTCTTGGTCATAGAGCACAATATATATATATGTATTTTTTTTGAGTACAACATATATTGCCCTGTTGCCATTAAGATAAAGATTTTAAGCCTATGAACAGTAAATATAAAAATTCTTATATTGGGACTACAAACATTAAATGTAATGTTTGTTTTTGTTTTTGTTTTTTTCTCCCTATGAACAGTTTTCATTGCTGGCAGAAGCCATATCACAGGAACATCAGGAACTCAAAGCCAGAGAGAAAGCCCAGGCCCAGGTAATAACAGGATAGAAATAATTTATTTGCATTGTTAGGAAATAGAAAAGAACTGTATTATAAGTTTTAAGGGGATGGAGAGAAAACTAATAAGAAAATCCATCTATATTCCAAGACATTTATCCAAGGTTTAACTTTACCTGTTTTGGTCTCTGTAAGAACTACTTCTAAATTATTAAAATTATTGCAGGAGCTGGATAAGCTGGAAGAGGGAGAGGGAATAAAAATAGATGAGGGCCTAGATAAATACTGTGAATAGCAGGATGACATGAGTTCTCTTTCAGACATTACATAAGGTGAAGAGAGAACTGAGATCTAAGATGGAGAAGGAAATCCAGGAACTGCAGAACATGATAATGCAGAATGATGATGATGCTTTCTTCCGGGAGTTGGAAGTTGAGCGCTTCAGAGCTCGGCTACAGCTGGCTTCCTTTCAGTACAGTAACAGTCCCTTCCCATGAGGCCCGACTTGACAGGTGACATTTCTGGACAGAGCTAGAATTGAGCCAGTAAACAGTCTAAACCAGAAGAATAACTTTTAAATGCCTTATCTGTGTATTCATTCCAATACTTAGAATTTTTAAAATAAAAATTTTTCTTAAGTTAACTGTTTTAAATTTATAACTTAAAACCTGGAAAGGGCTGGGGATTTAGCTCAGTGGTGCCGCCACCTGCCTCACAAGTGCAAGATCCCGAGTTAGATCCCTGGTACCAAAAAAAAAAAATCCTGGAAAAAGGAGAATAAAAGCACAGATCCTTAAGTCAATTAACTCTTGCTTGAGCAGCGAGCCCAAATCCCCCCCCCCCCCCAGAAAAACCACACTAATTGAGAGAAAAGCTAGAAATGTGGGCTGGTCATTAAGAGGGGGCCTTAAAATTAGGGTTGAACTTTGACTATACATTATTTGTCCAGGTTTCTCAGATGACTGGGAGACATGCATTTTGGCTTCTGTGGTATAATAGCAGTGAGGAGAGGCTACACGTTTGCATGTCAAAGAGCACAGGGGGACTGGAAAGTGGGCAACAGTACACCAAGCCCCCTTCCCTGGTAGTGGGAATACTAGAAAGAAAACCCCAGTCAGTGGTGAAAGCCAGGAGTCAGAGGCAAGCTTCAGAGCCACTGAGGATAAGGGGACCTTGCTGATCAAGGCCAGGAATAGATAAGAGGGTACCACAACAGGACAGCATCCAGTGAGGAGCATGAGGAGGTTACAAGTGATGAGAGGCCCAAGGAGGCCTCAAGGTGAGAGATGGTACTGTCCTGGAGAAGAGTAGGCAACTGGACTGACAATTATGGTTTCAAGTGCTGCCCTCTTAGACTGGCAGCTGACAGAAATAGGGCCACCTAGCAAAGGTCCCTTTCTCTTTGCTCCTAAAGCAAAGCCGTGTGTGTGTGCGCGCGCGCACGCACGCGTGCATATGACTAGGAATTGAACCCATGGCATTGCATATGCTAGGCAACTGCTCTAACACTGAACTGTATACTTCCAGCCCTCTTTTTAAAGACAGAAACTTCCCAAGTTGCCTCAAATTTGTGATCTTCCTTCTTGACCATCCCAAGTAAAACCCACTGTGTTAGGTCTAGGATTCAGAAACTTGCTGAAGTGGGATGATCCCATGATGACCGACTTTGCCATTTGCAACCTTGATTTTTGAGTACTTGGTTTTGGGTTTGGTCTTTGCTGAAATATAGGCTGGAACCATTAGTTTGGAAGTTCATTAGTTTATTAGTTTTCTAACAGCCATCCAAAGCTCTATACCTCGCAGCCTGTATAGAACCTGGCACACAGGAAAAAAGTAGGTATTTGTTGGTCATATTTAGGGAGAAATACCTTTTTTGGGGATAGGGGGATATTGGGGATCGAACTCAGGACCTTACACTTACAAGGCAGGTGTGGTGCCACTGAGCTAAATCTCCAGCCCGGCAAATACCTTTTGAATAAAGTAAATTTTAAAACTTTGGTCTTGTCTGGGCCAGGGATTTAGCTCAGTGGTTCCAGTGCTTGCCTACCAAGCAAAAGGACCCGAGTTCGATCCCCAGTACCAAAAAAAAAAAAAAAATTTGGTCTTGTCTAGTTTGCTAAGAGTGTTAACCTATGTAATTGCCTCCTCTATCCTATTTTCTAGATGCAGAGTTGTGAATTGTAAACCTTAAAGTCTATAGCTGTTAGGGAAAATATAACTGATATCCCCTTTTCATTTTGAGGATTTAGCTGCTCAGTACCATGGCAGGGCTGGTAAATGTGAGGCCTCTGCTATACCTCTACCCTCAGATCCCTTACAGATCTGTTTACAGACTGGTTTTGGAACCACATCATTTTCCCCCACTAAATCCAGACTGGCTTCAGAAATCCCCGTGTTTTTTTTGTTGTTTTTTTTTGGTACCGGGGATCAAACTCGGGTCCTTGCGCTTGGGAGGCAGGCGACGGAACCACTGGGCTAAATTCCCTGCCCGATCCCATCTTTCTTTACACAGCTTCCCAACAGGTACTGGCAACTTAGCAAACTGCCATGGCAGGAGAAACAGGCACCTTCCTGCTCACGCTGGAGACAGAAAGGGTCCTAAGCTCTCTGAAACTCTAATGGACAAAGTCATCAGCTAGGGAAGGCATGTATTCTCGAACTTCTCACTATAGAACCAATCGATTTTTTTCCAAAACAATTCATTACAAACTCAGTATTCTTTAAAAACTTTGATGCTGTGACAGTGCAAACAGCATTCATTTTATTGCTCAACTTCGGCATGGGCACATACATAGTTAATTCTTAAAAACCATTTATACAGATGTTATTGATAAAGCTCATGTAACAACTTAGTGAAAATACAAAGAACATCAAAGCTAAAACACTCTGTAATAAATACAAATACAATGAAAATGATAAAACTTTGTTTTTAAAGTCAGTTTGAGAGAAGGAAGAATATTACATAAAGTGAACTAATTACATCTAGAAATAAAACAACTCAGCATTTGGTACAATCACCATCCTAGCATAAGAATGCTGAATACCACAAATGGTACCTGTTGGCTGTAAGCTACAGCTTAAAGACAGAAGCAGAAAGAGCTGCTCTACCAAACTGTGAAGGTGGCCGGAAGCATCTAACTCACCAGCGCAGACAGTCCAATGAACCAGAAGTTGAAAGCAAATTTAGTGTTGTAAAATAAAGCAAATTATATTGCATTTAAAATAAAAGAAACTTGTGCTCTGGACTGTAAATGTAATAAAGAAAAAAAGATTTAAAAAAATAAATCCATTCAGGGCAACAAACTATGTGCAAAACAAAATGTACACTATACACAGGTACTATTTAAAGACACTACACCAAGAAGTAAGGCCCTCTGAAACTCACTTCTGTACTGCCTATGAGCTCTACAAAGGAATCAAGCTCTTAATTAAGCATTCATGATGGAAAGGCGACAGTATGGGAAGATGACATCACATATCTGAAATAACTAGGGGAAAGGTAAGAAAAAAACCCAGTTGAGAGGGACATGTGGAAATAAATATTCACATTAAACACGAGGTGCAAATCCATGGTTGAGTGACACGGGAGTTTTGTTTGCTTAGCACCTATTTAGAAGTAATCGGATAATGTAATTTTGAAATTGAAATCTAAGTCATGTGAAATCTAAATCATTTTGGTACATCATGTTGGTGATACCATACGTACACAGTTATGCAGGATGATTTCTTGCTTTTAAAGCTCCATTAAGTCATTACTATAATGGTAAAAGGCACTCAAAAAGTGATGGTATTTGCCTGCTTTATATTGTACATAAAAACAACTAATAGCATTTTATTATTACTGCATCCCTGTTATCATTTCTCTAAAGTGTTTATCTTGTACTTTTTACTGAAGATTTTAAGAGTAGGCACAATTACAAACTGCATTAGTGCTTTAATATAAAAAAGATGGATCTGCAACTAATAAGGTACTATCAAAAAGCTAAAATTTGGGCTGGGGATTTAGCTCAGTGGTTTCATTGCCTGCTGCGCAAGCGCAAGGACCCAAGTTGGATCCCCAGTACCCCCCAAAAAAGCTAAAATTGACTGATAATCAAATAGCATAGAAACCATTTCTGTACACATCACGATGTTCTTCAGTATCACTAAGAATGCAGCAGGAAAAAGTGGGAAGAAAAGGTCGGTATAAACACATGACCACAGCACAGTTATGACTGACTAGTTTACTTGTAGCAGTCAAATTTGGCCAAATGAGTGATATTAAAATACTTGGAAACTACAAAAGTAGTTCTCAACATTTTTTTTTTAAAGCAGCAGTCTCCATTTATTCTAGCTGTTCCTCGGCACCCCACCCTACTACCCAACCCCATGAAAGCTTACTTAGAATTCCAATAAAGAGAAAAAAAATTGGAGCTGCTCTGGGTCAAGCGGGATGGGGATAGCAGAGGCTCCTGCTTCAATACCAACCAGACTGTCCTTCCCTCTTTTTTTGTCCCTCCTCTCTTAAACCACTACTCAATCCTCAGGCTCCTCTGAGGAACACTTTGGCTTCAAGAATACAGACAAACACACTTCATCACTTGAAACAACACAAAAGACTATTCACTTGATAATTAACTTGTGAAATTTAAAGTCTATCATCAAAATTTGCTATTCTTATTTCACATGAATATTTAAAAAATGAATAGTACATTCCTTTTTTGATGGTTGAACTTAAAAGTCCACGGTGATTTCTTCCAATCTCTCACAGAGTTTTGGTTGATTTGTCGGGTGTGCAACACGCCACTCACCTTGAAAGCTCAATCTGGACATTTGGAAATCAGGTGCAGATCTTCAGCACTGAGGGAACTGGGATTCCCTTACTTTCAAAGTTAATTCTTCCACTTTAAAGTGATTTGTATCATGGAATTAGAATCACTCTTTCTTTAGTAATCTCATTCCCTACCCACCCACCCCCAGTACCAGTTTCAGTTCATCTTGTGAGATAAGAGCAGGGTTTTCTAAGCTTGCTAAATAATCTTCAGAGCAAAATTTTCTTTTTTCATAATTTTAGCTGATTAAAATTATGAGCAACTAAACAAAGCTTCAGCATGGTTTACTTGATAGAAACTGAATGTAATTAAAATATAAATTAGGTGCACTTAGTAGAGACTTTGGTTTACAGGAATAGTATATATAGGAAAGACAAGCTGACCCAGCAAAAGAATGAAAACCCCACCCCATCCACATGCTCTGAGAAGCTATAAAAATGCAGTATTTCCATTTAAGATAAAAAGTAAATCCAAAATACCTGATCATATTGATTCAAGATAAAAACATTGTTTTTTAAAAAGTCATCTTAAAAACAAGGAACCCTTGAAGACATCTTATGGTAGCAAACTACTAAGTTTAGACTAAATGGTTGCATTAGGAAGTTCATAACCAAAATAATACAGCTGTATTTCCAGGAAATTTGTGGTTGAAAAAATATAAAAACAACCCACTTAGGTGAAGTTGAAACACATACTGCAAAATACAAATGCTCTGCTATAGAAAAAACAAACATGTAAATGGCTTAATCTTGTAAAGATAATGATTGTTTTAGCCAACTGTTTATAAAGTTAGAATAATTCAAAATAACTTTATTCTTTTTTACAAAGAGCAAGTACAGGAGCTGTTCAAAATCATGTACTCAATCAAAATGAAATGTGACTTGTACCGACTGCTGAAGTTGTCTTGATGTGTGAAAGACTTGAAATCTGTGAAGCGATTTGAATAGATTACCTTTTATAAAAATAGTAGTAGTCTTTAAGTGTAGAATACTGCCTAACTGTGGAGATGCAAGAAAAGTCAGCATTCTTTAGGTTCAAGATATTAATTTTAAATAGCAGCTGAATGTGTCCTCATGGCATAGCATAAAGACCTTTTTTCCTTGAAAAGGAATTTCAAAATTGTCCTTTCCCCTCACAGTGTCCTTAAACTTTAAAAAAGGAGGGAGAGAGGGTGTTTTCCTGTATTTCAGCATTCTCTGAAACTGCTGAAGGGAGGCTGTCGGTCAGGGGTATAAATAGAGTCCTGGGTAAGTCCTTGAAATTCATCATTCCACAGCAAATCCACATGTTTCTTCAATGGCTGTTAGCAGCTTTTCATAGAGCTTTTCATAGCTTTCATAGGGCGGAATGTCTATTCGATTGAAGCTGTGAATAAGCAAATCAGACTTTACATAGTCCATTCAAAAAAATAAATTGGCCTACTAAGTGTATACTAATACAGCCACATTATTCTTTGTGTCACATAGAAAGTTAAAATATTGTATTTCTCCTAAAGTCAATCACCACTTTGGGGTTTTTAAAATTTCTGAATAATCTTACATCACTCTTTTGAGTTGCTTATTCCTCCTAAAGGTCCTTTTACTAGTAAGGAAATAAATGAAAAGTCAAATCCATTCAGAACTAACAACTACTTGGGACAGTGGGAATAGCTATAGAAATCACTTACCACGTGTGGGCTTTGGGCAGATTGTTAGTGCAGGCGTCGATCTGGTGTATGGTGAAGAGCCGTGGGCCTGCAGCACCTGTGTAGGAGGGAAATGTGGGTCAGATCACTGCAGGTACATGGACTGATCCATCTCCACAATTTCAGAGTAGAACTGATACATACGCCACACGGTCTAGGGATAGGGGAATGCTGTAAATGCACATCTGCTTTTCCTCAGGGTAGCAAGAAAAGAATCTAGGTTTTGAAAGCTGGAATTAATTCTGGATAAGACTGGCTGCCTTAATATGCTAGCATTTCAGTTGGAGAAAAAGTTCAGAATTGAAATCCTTTTGCCAACTTCTGTTTTATAGAAGATCAAAATCCCAAAAGAATAAGAAAAATAATTGGCCAAGATAAATCATACTGTGTATGCACACACTCAGAAAGATGACAGCCTAATGCAAACTTAGATGTCACGCCTCAAACTGAGCTGAGAGCAAGATTAGCAGTATAGCATAAATTTCAGTTAACATACACACCCCATAGAAATATATGGAGGACAACTACAACTTCTAACTCCCCAAATAGGGAAAGTAAGCACAATTTAAAGTAGACTTTGCCAGTGTACTCTAAGCATATGCAGTGTTGTGGCACCGATGAATTATGTACCAGTCCTGATTTGTGTTTCCTCCCTCAGCACCAACAGCAGCAACTTTAAAAATGAAGAGCTTGAGAGGTGAAGGAAGCAACTGCCACCCAGGGAAACATGACAATCATTAGCCATAATAACAACTCATCCAAAAATTAGCAGCTTATTCCACAGAAAACAATTCTCAGAAATGGAATATGGGGCCAGTGATTTAGCTCAGTGGTTCTGCTGCCTATCTTACAAGCACAAGGACCTGAGTTCAATCCCCAGTACCAAAAAAATGGAATATAGCTGAAAATCAATGGTCCGATGCCATGCAATAATTAAAGTGCTCTGGCCAAACAGATGGCCTCCACAAATCATGCTGCCTCTTTCTGTTAAGAAAATGAATAAAAAGGGGAGAGTGGGGAAATGTTTTGTCAGGTTGAGATATGAACATGGAAGCAATCTGTCCTACAGAAATGTGCAACAGAATTAAAAGCGATGTGACCAGAAATGAAAGGCAGAGCATCACCACATACAGTCAGTCTAGCATGCGTCACTCACTACAATCACAGAGAACCCTGCAGAAAAGGCTCTTGGGGGAGAACAAGAAAAGGAAGGAGAAGAAGGTATCATGATGTGAGAGTTACAGATAAGAGAGTGAAAAGAGAATCCGTTCATAAGCACATGGTTTGTAAAATATCAAACAGTGCCCCTCTACCTCCACCCCCAGAACATCTGATGCTATTGTGCCAGCCTGTCCCTCTGGGTTTGTACCTTGTAGTGCTTTGAAGCCCTGCAGAGGCACTCTAGATGATCCTGTTACAAACTGTAGCAATCGCGCTCGCCGCTCTTCATCAAAAAACTCCACAGCTTTCCAGAACCACTTGACAATATTGCTGTCTGGTGTACAGTGCTTTAACCGGGTGTTTACTTTCCAATCATTGACATCTATCTTTCCAAGTCCACAAATAATGAGCTGTTAACATATTGCACAAGTGATGAGCCAGTGGAAACCAAAGCCATGCCAAAAATTCCTCAAAACACAACTTTAGATTTGCAGTGTTGATCCTCATTTGCTATTCTTAATCAAAGGTGCACATCAGAAGCATCTGGAAAGCCTTTCAAAATATACATAACAGATCCTCTGCCCTGCACCTGGTTGACAGGGTTTATATTTTATTTTATTTTATTTTTATTTTTTTGGTACTGGGGATCGAACTCGGGTCCTTGTGCTTGCAAGGCAGGTGGCGGAACCACTGAGCTAAATCCCTGGCCCCAGGGTTTGTATTTTTAAAACTTCCAGAGGTATCTACTCACTGCAGACTCCTTTCCCATGTTCTGAGAACCACCACTGTGTTGGACTCAACAAGATTAAAGTACTGGGAAAATTCCCAATTTCAAAAGAGAATTCTAAAATTTTAAAATGTGGACAGAAATTAAGACTCAAAAAGTAAATACAATTTATATGTGCCTCCTTAGATGGGTCTATTATTGTGGTTTCAACACTATCAACTTTGTGAGTTGTGGGGATTGAGTTCCTCCCTAGCCAAGTTTCCTCCCCTGTAGCATGGGAGTTAGATCTACTTCACTGCATAGAACCTGTGAAAGGGACTCGGTGGACAGCAACTCAAGAAATGTATGCTGAATATTTGATTAATGCAATGCTTAATAATCCTAAAATTATACATGAAATACATGACACACTGATATAAATGTAAGGTCAGTAAAGATGAACTACATCAAAATCATTTTTAATACCTACATCTCTTTAGGGTCAAAGACTAACTCATATCACTAATCTAACATCTTTTTATAGTGAATTATGATAATATATAGTATAAAACACAATTTAACTTGTATATCCTAATTTTATAGACTTAATCATTAATCTGGTATAACGTTAAGTGCCATATACTTTTCTGAACAGTTTAATAATTTCATTAGCAGAAAAAACTATACAATAAATCCTACTCCTATTGAATGAAATCTCCAATAAAGTCACTATATAGACTTCTAACAGATCACTGAGTTTAAGCCACACTGAACTGGTAACAGGTAGGCCTAAAAGGATTATGGAACACAAAAGATTCTTCCCCATTTCTTTTTTTCAGAGGAGTGGCAGTCATAAGGCAAACCCCGCATTCATTGAGAAGGTCCTATACTTCAGCTTTACTATCACTGCTGCTGTGTCTGCCTCCTCCTCCTGACCATTTATTTCACTAGTAACAATTCAGCATAATCAGGAGGAAGGATACTACTGAGTCAAACCAGTCTTTTTGTATTTATTTGCTACCATGTCTGTTAACAAATTTAATTAGAAAAGACAAATTAATAAAACCATATTCTAAGTTCTCTAGTTTTGGGGGTTTTTTTTGGTACTGGTGATCGAACTTGGGTCCTTGCACTTGCAAGGCAGGCAGCAGAACCACTGAGCTAAACCCCTGGCCCCTAAGTTCTCCAGTTTTAACAGAAACAAAAAACCACAAACTGTTGAGTACATCTGTTAGTATAGGAATATTTCCAAAGGGGTAACTAAGGTATTATTCAGTTTATCCTAAGTGTTTTACTTATTTTATGATCTTGTCTACCAAATGTTTTCTAACAAAGCTTAGTGCAAACAAACCCAATTGAACCTAAGCCTTTATCAAATAAATTTCAATATAGTGGAGACCAATTAAGGTTTTGGTTAATTAAATCAACAACCACTAATTCAAAGAATAAAAAAAATTGGAAGAATTTACAAATAAGACATGAAATCTGTTTAAAGACGACAATAAGGAACTCTTAAGAGTTTTCAAAATAAGGCCAGTGTTGAGCACAGGCACATGCCTGTAAACCCAGCACCAGGTGGCTAAGGCAGTCATGAGTTGCCAGCCCAGGCTACCTAGCAAGTTTAAGGCTGGGCTAGGTTATATAGTGAGACCCTGTCACAAAAAGCCCCAAAAATGTGAAATTCACAATATAAGAGATTGCTCACAGAAATTCCAAACATGAAAAGACTTTTCCTGTGAAAAAGAATTCTCATGGAACTGCAATATAAAATTGCAAAAGCAATAGAAATACAACTGTCCTCTAAAACTAAGAAAAGGAATTCCCAATTACTTTCCTGTTGCACTAGATAATGTCACAACACTAATGCACTGACCTCTAACTCCTTCTCATCAAATGTCTTCAGCAGATGCTGTGGAATTACTTCATTAAATCCTTTCTGCAGAGCCAGGAATTGAGCCTCAATGCCTCGTAAAAATCTCCAGTTCACATACAATCTGTAAATATTGGACAGGATTTTCATATGATCATATACACTCAGATTTGGCAATTATTAAAATTTCTATTTTAGCAACATCACACTATACAAGCATCTAGAATCAGGAATTTAGGCTAAACTCTAAAAAGAAATTTTTTTAGACCCTCAAACTAATGTAGATAAATAGATCCTGAGCTGTGAGGAAGTTCAATGGACATAAAAAGTAGTACCTTTCCACCAATAAAAGCACTATCAATAAAGCAACTCTTCAAATTAGAGAAAGTCCTAGTAAACTGGAAATCTAGAGCTTAGATGGTTCTGAGGTTAAAGTCCCATGGGCTCAAAATGTAGAGCACTGGTGGGGTACATGCTCAGCATGGGTGAGGCTCTGGGTTCAATCCACAGTATCAAAAGAAAAAACATCTTGAAAAAAATTTCCTTCTAAACTTATAGCATATATGCCAATAACCAGAAGAGCTCATTCAATCAAAAATGGTAATTTTTCTGGCTTTATTTGAAAGTATCATTGGAATGTATTAGATGTTTTAGTTATATCTGGGGGAACACTACACAGGAAGAAGAGGTAGAGAATCCTCATATTCAAAATGAGAAGGAAAAGTAAAAGCACTTTTTGAAAGCATTTTTTGAATAAATACTCATGATTCCCTGGAGGCTGTATAAACTCTGAAAGACGCTGTTTTACCAACAGCAAGTACACACTAAACTACATCACTTATGTAATGTGTGCTTTGACTGGAACTTACCATTTATAAATGAACTGCTTTTATTTACCCGTCTTCCCAGGAAACATTCATCTCATACATCTTGGAACTACTTATTTGTCAAATGTAACCTACCAACATTTCCTTTTCCAAACTTGGAAGAAGAGTCCTCTACTTTAATAAACAAATTGCTTAACATTATATCCTTTGGAGGACCTCAGTGTTGTTCATCAGATTAAAGAGACAACAAAATGCACAACTGTTGTCACTGTGCAGTTGCCACTCATATCTGCCATTGGCCAGGGATTATTACCATGTCAGTAAACCTGCGTGAGCCCTGGAGAAAGTGGGTCTAGGAACTCAGGCAATGACAAACCAGATCCTGGAGTGACATGCTGCCAAGACTGGGGAACTTCCCAGTCACTCTTATATTTTTAATTAGAAATGCAATACACCCTTGTTACGTATATGAAGAAAAACCAGATAGTAACTGCAGAGATAGAATGAAATCCGAAAGTCCATTCTCTTCCTCCCCATGGCCCTTTCTATTCCCAAGACATCAACTCTGTTTCCTCTTCCTAGGCCAGTGATGGCGGACCTTTTAGAATTTTCAATGATACAGCCTGCTGCGGCATATGTGCCAGAGGTTCACCACCACTGTCCTATGTAAACACTGAATTTGGTATTCAACCTTCCTGAACATCTTCCATAGAACTACCAAATAACGGAGTTTCTTCCTGTATAATTTGTCCAGGACTTGCTTTCTGGATTCAACAGCTTATGCAGTCTTGCTTTTAAACATTCCTATATTCTATTGAATGCATATGTTAAATCATGTTACTCTAAAAACATTTTGGTAGTTAATTTTTTACAAGTACTATTTAGCTAAACATCTATATTCATATGTTTTTACGTACATGTATGTTTCTACAGAAGAGTCCTAAAAACAGAGCTGCCATGTGCATGTTCATTTTGCAGGTCTGCTTTTCAAAAAGCTACTACAATGTTCATTTCAATCAATAGTGTATGAAACTGAGTGACCTTATTTTGAAACTAGGAAAATTTAGCTAGTAAGATTTAGATACATAATTGATATAAAATGGTGCTGTATACAAAATGTATACAAAATGTTTCTGTATACATATACTAAAATTCAAACTCCTAAATATGATTACCATAGTTTATATTTATATTAACCCTATACTTCAAAATTCCTCAATTTGTATTTTGTAAAACCTGAAGAACATTTTCTAAATTTAACCCTTAAACTTACAATGGACTCATTTATAAACAGGCTAAGTGCTAGTAATATAGCGCAAAGTGACATAGCACAAAGCCCCATGGCAGCTACACTGCCCATGGCTCTGATGCCCCGTGTCTCCTAGTATTCTACCTTGGTACAGCCTCTCCTTCTCACTGAACCTGAGCTGGCATGGGACTCATTTCAACTGAAAGAATACTACAGAAGTCATGTTGGCCAGTATCAGAATTAGACCTTCAAAAGTTCTAGCAGCAGGGCTGGGGATTTAGGTCAGTGGTTTCCCTGCCTGCTGTGCAAGCGCAAGGACCCAAGTTCGATCCCAGGTACCAAAAAAAAGAAGAGTTCTGGCAGCTTCTGCTTTTGTGTTCTGGGAAGCTAGCCCATCCCATAAACCTATCTTGCTGGGAGTGAGGCTGTGTGGAAGAGGAGAGCCCTTTGATAGCACACAGGGAGAACCAAGGAGCCCAGTGAGAATGAGCTCCCGGGGAGTGACTCAAGGTGTGAGCCTCTGCAGCAGGCCCTAAGGCTTTTGAGCCATTTTAGTTCAGGCCTTTCATATGTGAGTGAAGAGTCCTAGCTAACATCGTGTGCAATACCACTGTGCCGTCCCTGTGTTCTCTGCCCAAATTACTGACCTCTAAAATTGTGAATAATAATAAAATAGTTTTTGGTTTTTGGTACCAGGGATCAAACTCAGGACCTTGTGCTTTCAAGGCAGGTGCCAGAACCACTGAGCTAAATCCCCAGCTTAAACAGTAGTTATTTTTAAGTCACAGAATTCTGTAGAGGCATATTTAATTACTACTAAATACTTACATATTTTTCCACATTGATATCCTAGAATATTTTTTAAAATTCTCAACCTTGAGAACATAGAATTGTTTACCTGACATACTCTTTTTTATTTTCTTCAGTAACAGGGATACTTTTGCCATTTGGTTTAAGTTCATGCTGGATAATTTCACCATATGCATTATGTTCAACACAGAAGGTATGGTCCAAAACACCTGTAATATCATTCTCACTAGATAGGAAACAGAGAAAAAACACATAACTGGGAAATCTAGAACACAGATCCAATAGGTGTATTAACTCGTGAGACAAAGCTGAGGTAGCTGATAATGACAAATGTCAGGTTAGACACCTCTTCCTAGTTTTCATGCTACCAATCCCACCCTCTTTTGGACAGAAAAGTCAAAGAGGTTGAACATAAACACAGGTTAATATTTTACTTCCCAAATGAGACAGAGCCACAATCAAAGCTAGACTTTGTTAGAACAACCTAGGAAGGTTTCAGCTATGACAGGGATTCAGACAACAGGCCCTACTGAACCTGATCATTAAGCAAATACTTGAGTATCCCCAATGAGAAAGCGACCTTTGTATTTTATAAAAATAAGTATGGTATTGCCAATATATCTTCCTAAACAAAATTGGTCATAATCTTAAATACTCACTTTTTTTTTTTTTTGTGGTACTGGGTACCGAACTCACGTCCTTGCACTTGCGAGGCAGGTGGTAGAACCACTGAGCTAAATCCCCGGCCCAAAAGAGCTTAAACTTTTTTTTTTGGTACCGGAAATCGAACTCAGGACCTTGCGCTTGTGAGGCAGGTGGCGGAACCACTGAGCTAAATCCCGGTCCCAACAGTCACTTTAATTAAAAAAGGTGGGAAGGTGGTGCACACCTGTAATCCTAGCACTTGGGAGGCTGAGGCAGGAGGATCCCCGCAAGTTTGAGGCCAGCCTAAGCGACACATTGTGAGTTCAAGGCCAGCCTGAACTACACAGCAAGACCATGTCTCAAAAACAAACAAAAACAAAAAGCTATACTCAATAACTTTACGGAATTTTGGAATTTCAAATGTATAGGAGATCAGTAGAAAGGGGAAAAGTCTTATGTGGTCCTATCACTCACATAATCATACTCAGTATTTTCTGTGTATATTTTAAATTTTTAAGAGAAAATGCATCACTTTGAAACATTTTTTGTAAAGCTCATATTCTATCTACAGTATAATGAACAGATAAAAGAATCAATACATACAGTATCCACACCAAACTATTATGAAGGTCTGGATCAACTAACTCCATGTCATCCAAAGTAATTGACTTTCCAAGCAACTGTTTATAAAAAGGCAGTGTAAAACCACCATCAATGTAATGTCCATGAAACACAGCCATTCCCATTATTCGTCCAACAAAGTGGAAATACGACAAATGTTCCTGAAATTGAAAAAAAGTTTATATAAATACTCAAGTTAGAGACTATACAGGAAGTTTTTAATATAAAGTAAATACTTAAGCAACATCAAGCTTTTTTTAATAAATATCAAATTTTTACTCTACAACTATTTAAATGGAAGAAGTTACACATCCAAGCACAATAATCCTTAGGAAGTGTTTCTATGTAGTATGTTCAAGATTCTCTACATCACTATGAAATAACATGTTTGTGTTAATGCAGCCTCAAAGGGTAAAGGCACTCTGTAAAATTCATCTTTTAGGAAAGCCTCCAAATTACTGTCCCACTGTAGCTTCATTCAACCATGTCAGACCCCATTCTCTTCCTCTCTGCTCATCTCCTGTTGAGGCCCTTGACAGGGAAAAATGCTTTCAATCCTAAACATCCCTGCTTCCTTGACTTACTCAGAAATGGTACTTCAAACCACTATAGATTTAAGAGCACAGATTTGGTGTCAGACTTGGATTAGTCATGATTCTGTCATCACTGGCTTTGCGTATCTGGTAAAATTAATTAGTCTCTATAAGACTATTTATCTTTATCTGGTAATATGAAGGTAACAATGGTACCTAAAGAGTCTCTGAGGGGCCGGGGATTTAGCTTAGTGGCACCATGCCTGCCTTGCAAGCACAAGGTCCTGAGTTCAATCCCCGGTACCAAAATAAATAGTCCGTGAGAAGCACAGTGAGGTGGTGAAACCTTCAGCATAGGTCTGGAAGATGGGAACAAAGGTGAGCTGGTGGTGCCTACAGTGACAGTAGTGAGTTCACCAAGAACTTCACCTACAAATCATCCTTTAATCCAGAACTCCCTACAATGAATCATAACACTTCTATCATGTTTGGATATATTTGTTTTTCATCACACATTGTTTTGCTAGTTGGATATTTGTAATTTTAAATTCTTTCACTTCTATATTTAATAAGTAAGTTTTAAGCTCATTTTTATTTATTTATTTATTTTGGCTTTTTTGAGACAGGGGCTTGCTATACAGTTCAGGCCAGCCTCGAACTCACATAGTGAGTTCAATCCTCCTGCCTCAGCCTCCTGAATGCTGAGATTACAGGTGTGTGCCACCAGTCGGCGTTTAACCTCTCTTTGATCTTAAAAAGTTTTTCCTTCTTAAAAATAACATTTTCACCACAAAATATTTAGATAAAATATAGACCAAAAAAAAAAAACCCTTAAAAAGCACCCATTATCTAATATCCAGAGATAACCATTGTCAGTATCACAGTGTACAGCCTTTCAATGTTCACATTTATGGCCAGGTGTGATGGCACACACATGTAATATCAGCACTCAGGAGGCTGAGGCAGGAGGATCACTGTGAGTTTGAGGCCAGCCTAGGCTACACAATGAGTTCAAGGCCAACCTGAACTACATAGTGAGACCCTGTCTTTAAAAACAAAAACAAAAGGGGCTGGGGATTTAGCTCAGTGGTTCCAGTGCCTGCTGCGCAAGTGCAAGGACCCGAGTTTGATCCCTGGTACCAAAAAAAAACCAACAAAAAACGCCCCCAAAAATGTTCACACATGTATTTACCAAAGTTGTATCAGACTACTGCATATAGCCTTCTTTTACATTTAATATATCATGAACACCATCTTTAATCCACATTATCATGTTAGTGGCTGTGTAGTGCTCTTGTATGAAAAGATAACAGGTTTAATACAAACAAGTTAATAATAACTGCTAACTTTTTGTTAAGCGGTTACTAATGTATAAAAGGATCAATAAAGTATACCACTGTACTAAGTACTCAATGTACAGGGTCCCATTTAACTCTCACAACTCCTGAGACATGAACTATATTTAATATTATCAGCAATAAAAAATTGAGACTTAAGTCAATGAACTTGTCCAAGGACACAAAGCTAGTAAATAATGAGACTATATTATCCAATGTCTTTTTAATTAATTCCAGAATCTATGCTCTTAATTATATTATTGTCCTGTATCATAATTTAATCAATCCTCACTCTTGTGAACAACTATGTTGTTTTCAACTGAGGCTACTATAAATAACAAATATTTCTGTGCCCAAATTGTTGAATACATCCATAATCATTTACTTGAAAAAATTTTCCAGAAGAGGTATTAGAGTCAAAGGGTATGACTATGACAAGGGTAAGTAATTCTTATGTAATAATCTACATTGACATTTAAAGATGAAAAGCATTGCAGTCCCAATTTAATCCACATCATCGTAACTAGAAATCATACTGGATTAACAGCAGAATCAGGATTGATCTGTAATGTGTAGATATCATCTCTTGAGTACTGGAACAGGCCATAGTATGGATTCAACATCTCATGTGACAAGAGATACAACCACTCCCTACAAAACAAGACATGAAAAAGGAATTTTTTGTTAATCATTTTATTTTCTTTTTCTGGTGGTACTGTGTGTACTGAACATAGGGCCTTTGCACTGAGCTATATTCCAAGCCCATTTTTTTATTTAGAGACAAAGTCTCAATAAGTTGCCCACCCTGGGCTTGAACTTGCCAACCTCCTGGCCTCAGCCTTCCAGGGTCCTGGGAGAGTGCACCACCAGGCCTGGCCATCAATATACTTTTATTAAGATATGCCATTAATTCACTTTAGCAAATTTTTTGGTTTTTGGTACCGGGGATCAAACTCGGGTCCTTGCACTTGCAAGGCAAGCGGTGGAACCACTAAGCTAAATCCCCAGCCCTTAGTAAATAATTTTTAAAAATTAGTAAAAGGAAATAAAGCATTAACTGTAGTTGCCTAAGACCACACTGGTGGGGCCAGCTCAGTGGTGCTGCACCTGTCTGGCAAGCGCAAGGTACTGAGTTTGATGGGGGTGTGTGGGGGGGAGCCAGTGGCACACTGGAAAAATCTACCATACCTAAACAGTACATAAAAACTTGATTTATTACACTGAAATTGTTCATTCAATTTTGGGCAATTTATTACACTTCAGCATCAGATTATATATAAGTATTATCCATGAAATGTGATTGACAAGTAGGGTGAATGTTTAAACTTTAAAAACTTATTATAAGTTTGTCATAAGTGGCTTTTATCACATTGAAATAAGGTCCTATACCTATTTTGTTCAGTGTTTTTATCATGAAAGGATGTTGAATTCTGTCAAAGGCTTTTTCTGCATCTTTTGAGATGATCATATGATTTCTGACCTTGCTTCCGTTTACATGATATATTACATTTATTGATCTGTATATGTTGAACCATCCTTGCATCCCTGGGATGAAGCCTACTTGATTATATCATCTTTTTGATGATTTGTTGCGTTCTGTTTGCCAGTATCCTTTTGAGGATTTCTGTATGTTCACTAAAGGAACTGGTCTGTAATTCTCTTTTTTGACTGGATCCTTGTCTGGTTTTGGAATCAAGGGTAAACAACCGAATACTATGCTGCCATAAAGAAAGATAAACTTGAGTTATTTATAGGAAAATGTGTGCATCTTGGAACCACAGTGTTAAGTGAAATAAATCAGACATACAGATTAAATATTGCATTGTTTCTTTTATATGAGAAACTCAAAGTATTAAAGAACAGAATGGAAGAGTGATAATAGGAAGCAGGGAGACAGATTTTTTCTCAAAGTGGAAGGGATGAAGAGATGAAGGGAAGGGGATGAAAAAAGGAATTAAGATGTGGTATGTACATGTATCAACTCTACACAAGGAGTGTAATCATTATGCCTTCCAAACATACCAAAAAAGGGGAAAGGGATCAAGAGTGGAAGGAGGGGGGAAGGGAAAGGGGATGAAAAAAAAGAAAGCATATTATGTACATGTAACAAATTCCCACAGGGAATGTAAACATGATATACTACAAATACGTACTAATCATAAAAAATGTATTACAAACCAGGCATGGTGGTGCACGCCTGTAACCCCAGGACTCAGGAGGCTGGGGCAGGAGGATCACTGCGAGTTCAAGGCCAGCCTGAACTACACAGTGAGAGCTTGTCTCAATCAACATGTATTACAGTAAAGACACACTGTCATTAATCCCCCTCAAAATACTACTTCTTGCTTCAAACATATTTATTCCATCATTCGCAACACTTCCTAAGCAGTTCTGAAAGCCCTCTTTGTTTTTAATTGTGTTATTGTGGTTATCTTGATGCTCTCAATCAATTCAAAATGACATTTCACGGTCATTTTGACTTTGAGGAAGAGTCAGAAGTCACGTGGTAAGCAAGGCAGATGAGGACACAAGGTAGATGAGTAATGTATTTATGAGCCTGCCCACTGCATGGCACTCAGCAGCAGCAGTCACTGTATTCTTCTTAAAGTCACTCAAGAAAAAGGGACTTTTAGAACTGCTTCAGAAAGTGCCAAGAACCATGGAATAAGTGTGTTCAAAGCAACAGGAGTATTTTGAGAGGGATTAATGACAATATATGTTTTACTGTAATACATGTTTGAAAAATATAAACATCTACTGTGTATTTTTATCATACCTCATAGCAGTTCAGTTACTCACAAGATGCTGTAGCCCAGCAGTCTGTTACTTTAAATGCTAAATAAATTTGTAACCTATGATAAATATAAAATGAAGGGAAGCTGGGTGTGTGGTGCACATCTGTAATCCCAGCACTTAGAAGGCTGAGGCAGGAGGATCACTGTGAGTTCTAGGTCATCCTGAACTACACAGTGAGACACTGTCCCAAAAGAGAAGAATATGGTTTTATTTCAAAAGATTCACATCATCTATATTATCCTAGTTCACTCTCAACAGGATAGATTTATACTAGTTTATACAGATATATAATATAGCTTTATTTTGGACAAAGGAGTATTTTGTTGGTATTGGTTTAATATGAAAATTTCATTATCTATTTCATCATCTTCACTGAAAAAACCGTGAAACATACCACATTATGTCAGAGATTCTAAGGCATTTGGCACAGGTATGGAGACAAAGGTCAGCTTGCATTGTCTGGGTATGTTCCACATTACTTTTTTTTTTTGGTACTGGGGATCGAACACGGTTCCTTGCGCTTTCAAGGCAGGTGGCAGAACCACTGAGCTAAATCCCTGGCCCCCAAAGTACTTCTTGATTTCAAATGTACATCAATGTTTTATAAACCTTACAATAAACAGTATTACCATCACCAACTTATTAAATTATTTATATTTTTTCAAAATATAAGAGATAACCCATTAATCATCTTCATGAAAATGAAATATTAAACTAGTCTAGAACTTAGGAGATATAGATCTCAATTGTTGACATTTCTCAGGGAAAATTATTTAAATGTTTTGATATTATGGATTAAATAGCGTGATAATATATTATTAGCAAGGTAAAAAAAACAGGGCATTGAAAGCAGAGGAAAACAGTTCATTAAAAGTCTCAAGGCTGTTCCTGACAATGCAAAGCAGAGAAAATAACATCTGCTGAAGTAGGGAGATGGTAAAAAGGAAGGGCCTGAAAGTCCTACTAGCAGCCCATGGAGAGTTGGTTACAGCTAGATTTCAGAAACTTACTGGGTTATATAATCCATTAGGGAGCATTAAATAACTCTTCTGGTAGCAGGACTACCTTAACCTCATCCTGAATATATCTATTAGAATTTTCCCTGCACTGCAAATATTAGGAATTATTATACTAGAAAATAAATACCCATGAGAAACTCACACCATAGAAAGTCTTAAATGTATAAGTATAAAGACTTATGTCGGGCCGGGATTTAGCTCAGTGGTTTCGCCGCCTGCTGAGCAAGTGCAAGGACCCGAATTCGATTCCCCAGTACCAAAAAAAAAAAAGACATGTCATTAACTGACAAGTCTTTACCTAGCAACCCCTCCATAATCAAGGCCTTCTTCTCCACGAAATTTTATCATTAATCGCTTCCAGAGATCTTTTGGTCTCATTTTCATGACCTGTCGATATGACTCCTGAAAAAAAAATGTAAATATAGAGTATTATCGTTATAGGTTGTTTTAACCTATTATTTAAACTGTCCTTCCCATCCCACCCCTAAAATATAATTCAAATAAAATGAAACGTATTCAACAAATCAACAGATAAATTCCAGATACTTTAAAGTTTATGGAACTTATAAAAACTAAAGGAATTTAGTTTAACCCTACTTCAAGAAATTCACTTGTTGAATATATCAAAAGCCCATTAGATTTTTTTTTTAAAACCCTCCATATTTTAGTTCTGTGAACCACAGTAATGGTTCTACCCATATTAAAAACAGAATTTGGGGGCCAGGGATTTAGCTCAGTGGTTTCATCGCCTGCCTTGCAAGCACAAGGTCCCGAGTTCGATCCCTGGTACAAAAAAAAAGAATTTGGTAGAAGTAGCAAATTCCTAAAAGTTGGTTGACCTAATTTTAGGTCATAGGCATCGGTAAAAAATAAATGTAAGAAAAACAAAGTTCAAAAAAATATAAGTAATCATTAATGTGATCTTCATTACACAGACAATTTTTTATTATTTTAAAACATAAATGATTGTCTTTTTTTTTCCCACATTCTCCTGCCATGGCCTGCTGACCAAGCTCATAGCAATGGGCCAATCCTAGTGACAAACACATTCCCACTGCCCACTGGCCCCAACTACCAGCTCTCACCCATTCATTCATTTAATTTACATATTTATGTGTGTGTGTATGTGTGTGTGTATATATATATATATATATATATACATACGTGTATTCATTTATTTATCTATGTTTTAGTAGGGCCACCGAAGGAACCCACCACCCCATATATCACCCACCACCCCATATATATATCAGGCAAGCACTGGTCCTCTGGGCTCCATCTATAGCCCATCTCATGTCCAAGGAAGCACTGAAAATTCCTAGTGTTGTTTCTTTGAGTGGCTGTGGGCAAAGCAGACATCTTGGGTGGGAGCACTGGTACAGAAAGATACATCACCCTTCAGGGATCGAGCAAGTGAAAGTATAAGTGCCTGAGGCACAGATTCCTGGCACCAGTTTGTGAGCCAGACACTCAGCTGGGCCCTGGCTGCTGAAGTTCCTTCGGTCACCTTGGCCATGGTGCAGCAGGTGCTCCTACTGGAGCCCAAGGTGGCTTCACCCCACTGCTTGCTTTCTTTGAGCTCTTCTCCAAACCCAGCCACCACTGTCACTCCTATCCCCACTGCTGCCTCTGATTAGCTCCCAGTTCTGGCCCCCTAATAGTCCCCTTGGCCACTGCCACCTTTATCAAATGATTGACTATCAACAAGGTCAGAACTACTCTGAAAGAAAAAAGTTTATTCTTTAGGAAAAGGATTATCAGATCCCCAGACATCTTGTCCAGGAATTCTCTAATGAGTAAGAAAGCCCCATCTTTGATCTCTGTCACTTATTATACAAGAATTTTGAAGCTGATATTAGGTTTTTATCTTTTATCCAAAGATAAAAATATATGCCAGAAATATTTTCAACAAATTAAGGAAGTAGTCCAATAGTAATCACAGAAAATAATTTTTCTATGTAAGAGTCCCTTACCTGGTGAGCTAAGTTACAGCTCTCCTTTCAGAAAAATAAAAAAGTCTTACACCTTTCAGAAGAGTTAGAAAGTAAGGCCTTCACTAACAAGTACTTGCAGTCCAGAGACTACACCAAACCAATCAGGACATTTAGCACTCTTCATCCCATTTAAGTGATTATTATACATATTAAGTCTTTCCAATATCACAGCTTATTCCCCACAATCAAAATAGAAATTAATGGGAAGCTTCCACCTAAAGAAATATGAGTCTCGAAAAAATACTCTTGGAAAAAAGAGAATAAAACATTAAATTTAATTTTCCTCTATTTTAAAATAAGACTTGGAAGTTTACCTCAAAAATCTCTTCCCTGGAAACCTCAATGCGGCAGTGGCCAGCCTGAGGCTGTTGCTGGGAAAGTTCTTGGCGCAAGATTTTTAGTTTCTGAACCAGGTCTCGCTTGTATCTTGGTACTGTCAGGCACTCTGTATCATCCGGGCATAATGACACCACTTGCTGTTGCTGTTGGTCTTTCAACTGGTTCTGCCGACTGGCAGTAAACAAAAAAGTTATTAGGGCCAGGGATTTAGCTCAGTGGTTTCACTGCCTGCTGTGCAAGCACAAGGACCCGAGTTCAATCCCCGGTACCAAAAAAAAAAAAAGGAAACAAAAAAGTTATTAGGAAAGTATTTTAAACACAAAAGAGTGCAATCACACATTTAAAATAGCATCAGACTGTAAACTAAGTCTAGCTATATCATTTTCCAAGCCTAATTATGACATATGGTTAGTCTGACATATTTTGGCAACAAGCTATCTTTACAATTTATTTTTCCAGTGTCTATATGAATTGATAGAATTGGATAATGGAGGGGGTTTTTTTCCTTTCTTTCTGTGGTACTTGGGGTTGAACCCAGGAGTTTGCGCACGGAAGACAACCACTCTACCACTGTATTATATCACCAGCACTGGATAAAGCTTCATACAGCTGCAGAGAACAAATTTTTCAAATACCATTTCCGTTTTCCTCTATATCATTCCATCATCCATTTTAAAATTTAGGGATATGCCAAACACTGCATGTTTTCTAGAGTTAGTCTTGCTGGAAGAGCCAAACAGGAACACAAACTGCCAGTGTGGCAGAGCCCCTTCCTCCTCTACCTACTATAGTCAAGATCACAAGAATGGAGGGAGATCATATGTAAGTTACTGGCACAGAGAAACAAGTATTTTACAACATGTTTAAGTGGCTACTCTGTGTGTCTGTGTGTGTGTGTATGTGTGTGTGTGTGTGTGTGTGTTAAAATAAAATTTAATATTTTAACCAGTTTTAAGTGTACACTTCAGTGGCACTGAGTACATTCACTGTTGTGGTAATGCGACTTTTTTTTTTTTTTTTGGTACCAGGGATTGAACTCAGGACCTTGTGCTTGCGAGGCAGGCACCGGAACCACTGAGCTAAAATCCCTGGCCCTGGTAATGTGACTTTTAAATGCAAATACACGGTTTTCCACAAAATGAAAATAATCTTCAAGGACATCATAAATATAATAATAATTTTAAAGGGCACTTGTCAAAGATATATTTTTATTTTCCTGGCATAAAATGTCATAAATCACATCTAAGGTTCTTTTTTAAGAACTCTATGATATAATGATGTAGTTAATTCTAATAAGCTATCAGGAAATAAAATAATAGATGATTTATTAGTGATGTCTGTATAGTCACTGTGTCAAAGTTGAAATTTAAAATTAATTTTACAAACAGACAAGACAACTGAAACCTAAAGATAAAGGACAATGGGGCCGGGGATTTAGCTCAGTGGGGCCGCTGCCTGCCTCGCAACTGCAAGGTCCTGAGTTCAATCCCCGGTACCAAAAAAAAAAAAAAGATAAAGGACAATGATAGCTATGATAAAATACATGAAAATAGCTTTCATTTCTCTAAACAGAGCACCCAAATTTGAATTACACATAGTGATCCTTACGTACTAACCCAAAATATATATCTAAAATACATCCTGATACATGCTATGGCATGGATGAATCTTGACTTTTTTTTTTCTTTGGTACTGGGGATCGAACTCCGGTCCTTGAGATTGTGCAGCAGGCAGCAAAACCACTGAGCTAAATCCCCGGCCCTATCTAAAATATATCTACAGAGAGAAAATACAACATTTTTGTAAAAGTTAATATTAACTACTCTTCCAAACATTATGAAATAAAATATTATGTAAATTAGTCTATAAATAATTATATAATCAGTTTTTTAAAATGAACTTAGGGGACTGGGGACATGTGTGAATCTCTGGGTTCAATCCCAAACAATACCAAAAAAAAAGAAAAGCACATGTGAATATATTTTGCAGCAGACAGAAAAATTAACTCAAGCTGGGAGTTGTGGTGCACACCTGTAACTCCAGATACTTGGGAGGCTGAGGCAAGAGAATTACAAGTTAAAGGCCAGCATAAGCAACTCAAAGGGCTGGGGATATAGCTGATGGTAGAACACATGTCTGGCACGTTCAAGACCCTGGGTTTAATCACCAGTACGGGGGGAGGGGAGGCTCAAAATGGATCACAGATTGCAATATAAAACCTAAAATAGTGGTGGCAAACTCATGGCACATGTGCCACAACAGGCGGTATCACTGAAAGCTCTAAAAGGTTTGCTGTCACTAACCTAAAACCATGTGACTTCTAAACAGAGAAAAGTATTTTTATGACCTATGTTAGGCAATGATGTCTTACATACAACAATAAAAGCACAATCCATGAAAGAAGAAATAGATGAATTAAACTTATCAAAAATTTTTTTTAATTTCTGCTTTTCAAAAGACAGAAGAAAATTAAGAGAAGTCATAGAGAAAACCTTTGGAAAATATATATCTGCTATGTCTCAATATCTGAGCAACTCTCAAGCTCAACAAGAAAAAGCTGAATAGCTCTGAAGACAGGGGAGTACAATGATTACACCAAAGAAGACATAGGAAAGGCAAATAAAAACACGAAAGACGCCCAGCATTATTAGTTATTACAGAACCATACATTAAAACCAGAATGAGATATCACTGTATACCTATTAGTATACCTTTTAGACATAAAATTAATAAGGTTAGCCATACCAAGTGTTAGCAAGGATATCCACCAACTACTTGTGGGACCATACAATGATACAACCACTTTTAAAGGCAATCTGGCATATTCTTTAATTAATTAATTAATTAATTTCCAGTATTGGGGATCGAACTCAGGACTTTGTACCTCCCAGGCAGGCGTGGCGTGGCACATTCTTTAAAAGTCATACATAAAGCGCAAGGACCCAAGTTCGATCCCTGGTACCAAAAAAAAAAAGCAAAAGTCATACATAAATCTACATATAGATTCAGCCATTCTACTCTTAGGTAATTATTTACTGAAGAGATACAACAGTATATGACCATACAAAGCCTTATATATAAATGTTTTTAAGAGTTATCTGTCACAGCCAAGTACTGGAAAAAAAAGAAAACCAAATGTCCATCAATAGGTAAATGGATAAATTGCAGTACATCCATACAATGTAATACCACCAGCAACAAAAACTATACATGAACCAACAAAGACAAATTTCAAAATTATATTGGCTAACAGAAACCAAACAAAAAAGAAAACAAACTACATGATCTCATTTATCTAAAATTCAAGAAAATTCAAAATAATACATAGTGATGGAAAATAGCTTAGTGGTTGAGTGAGGATGGGGTGTTTAGAGGAAACTTGTGTCCCCTAAAAGATGTCGAAGTCCTAATCCTTAGAATCTATGGGTGGAACTTTGGTTGTAGATTTAATTAAGTTAAGATGAAGTCATACTGCATTGGGAGGGCCGGGGATTTCAGTGGTTCTGTCAACTGCCTTGCAAGAGCAAGGTCCCGAGTTCGATCCCCAGTACCAAAAACAAAACAAACAAACATACCGCATTGGGATGCCTCAATAAATCCAATAGCTGGTGTCCCTCGAAAAGAAGAGAAATTTGGATACAGACATGGTGTCACAAGTTCATAATCCCAGCACGCTAGCAGTCAGAGGTAAAAGGATTGCTAGTTTGAGCCTAGCTTAGACAAGTTAACAGGATGCTTTCTCAAAATAATAAAAGGGCTGAGGATGTAGCTCAGTGCAAAGGCCCTGGGTTTAATTTCCAGTATGGGGGGGGGAGAAAAAGAAAAGAAAAAGGATGACTATGAGATGAGAGAAGAAAAAGACTGGAGTGACAGTCAGTAAGCCAAGGACCATCACCAGAATAGGCTAGGAGAAACCACCAGAAGCTCAAAGAAGGGCATGAACAAATTCTCCCTCAGTTACTCCAGAAGGAACCAACCCAACCCAGCTGACTGCCTCAGTCTGGATTTGTAGCCTCCAGAACTGGGAGAGAATGAATTTCTGTTGTCATTCCCATTTGTGCTATTCTATTTCAGCACTCCTGGAAAATTAATGTCCCCCAAGAGTCTCATGTTCAGAAATGGGGCTTTTGAAAGATGACTGGATAATAAAGGGCCTATCTTCATCAGCAGATTAGTCCACTGATGAGTTCAGAGCCGACTGTGTTGTGCGGAGGTGGGTCCTGGTTGGAAGAGGTGGCCAAGGGAGGACACAACCTGGAAGGGTATACGGTATTCTTGTTGCTGGCTCCTTCCCTTCTCTGCTTCCTGGCTGCCATAAGATGAGCAGTGGTTCTCTGCCAGGCTCTTCTCCTATGCCGTTTCCGCTTTGCAGCCAGAATATGGACTGAATGCATTGAAAACTGTGAGCCAAATAAGTTCCTTCTCCTTTAAGTTCCAAGTCCCAGGTATTTTGTGTCAGCAACAGGAAAGTGAGTGCACAGCAAAGGATAGGAGGAGAAATTACAAAGGAGGATGAGGAATCTTTTAGGGTAACAATAGGTATGTTCATTTTCATCACTGTGGTGATAGTTTCTTGGGTTTATAATATGCAAAAATTAAACTGTATACTCTTAATATTTATAATTTATTGTATATCAATTATTTTCAGTAAAGCTGACTTTTTAAAAATCCAGGGGACATCTGGCTCATTCACAAAACCTTGTATGAAAGACTGTGTAAGACCTGCAAATGGATGCTGAGTGTGGTGACATACACTTATAATCCCAGCATGTGGGAGGCTGAGGCTGAAGGATCATCATGAGTTCAAGGCCAGCCTCAGCTACACAGTGAGTTCAAGACCAGCCTAACTACATAGCAAGACCCTGTCGCAAAAACAACCCCCAAAAACAAAACAAAAAAACCCTGCAAATGGATAAGGCTTAAAGCTGAAGGACAGGTCACTGTGCACTGTTCTCTCTTCCATGGTGGCTTGCTGCCCTCATGCTGTAGAGTATACTTTTTCTACTTTCACTTGGCCCAAACTCACTCTGCAGAGCCTGTTTCTTTTCTTACCTTTAATAAAACTTTGCTACTATTAAAAAAAAAAAGCTGAAGAATAAAACTGAAGCAGCAAAAATCCAGAATTCAGCCATTCTATAATTTCTGACGCACACGAGAAGAAAAATCCATCTACCCAATAAAACAGCCTATCTCTTCAGTTATAGTTTGGAACAGGGGCAGTTATGTAAGAGCTCAATGTCAGCACTGGCCATGAAACAGTGAGGGTACCGATCTGTTCTTCTTTAAGGACTCTGATGATGTCCAGAGTCTTATAAAGCAATCAAATGATTTCCTCAAAATAAATGATCCTGGCAAGTAGAGAAAAGACTCAAATTGCAAAGCACGTGCCCATTGTCATCTTTTATTTTTTTTAAGCTTCCTTTAAGGGTATAAGGCAGAACATCTTCAGGCAAAAGAAGGGAAATTAAGGTTAAAAGGATATAAACAAGAAAAGAGAGATTAAAAAAAGACTTTCTACAGTCAGACTGGATGGATTCAAATCTCAGCTCTTCCACTTTTTATGTACCTCTGGACAAATTACCTGACTGTCTAATGCTCCACTTTTCTCACTGGTGAAAGCGAGACAGCCTAGGATTGAAATGCAGGTGACAACAGATAGCATTTAACCCGAACTCAGTGCATGATAAGCAGAGTATATAATTATTTTAACTTCTACTAATAGAGTTATTGGATTTTTTAAAAAATCTATATAATGGGGCCAGGGATTTAGCTCAGTGGTTTCGCTGCCTGCTGTGCAAGCGCAAGGACCCAAGTTTGATCCCCAGTACCAAAAAAAACACAAAACAAAACAAAAACCTATATAGTATGTTTTTCAAGCAACTGAAACAAAAAACAAAATACAAATTATTTCTTAAGAGAACCCGTCCCCCTGGCCATATTATTTGTTGAAACCTAATGTGGTTTTGCAGTAATTTGACATTGTGCCTGTCACTGACAAACTATCTGTTCAGGCCTCAAAGGAACAGCACAATCTTCAGGTCATCAAAAATAAGCCTCTGTGGGCCGGGGATTTAGCTCAGTAGTTTCACCGCCTGCTGCACAAACACAAGGACCCAAGTTCGATCCCCGGTACCAAAAAATAATAATAATAATAATAAGCCTCTGAGAAGAATATCAACAACATTGCAAGAGGTATTTGGTTGGTTGCTAAGAAAGGTTAAAGTATCTGTATAAGAAAATATTTAAATCAAGTTGGATGTCCTTATTTACATTTTTTAGATATAACAGGCCTAGTATATATTTCTCTAAGAGATAATTAATTCTCTTATTACTTCCTCTCAAATATTAATTCCTGGGCTGGGAACATAGCTCAAAGGGAGAATGTTTGCCTAACATGTCCAGGGCCCTAGGTCCAATCCCCAGTAGTGAAGAAACAAGAAAAAATTAATTACCAGTTCTTCTTAAGTACGAGATTCCTCTCTAAAATATAATGTGCCCTATCAGATTGTTTTTCTTACTTTGCTGAGCACCCTCTATATGAGACTGTAAATCTCATTTTCTCATTTCCTAAATGCTGAAACACGAATAAACTAAAAGGCAAAGTAATCTAATTTATGAAGTTTTTAATAACATAATCCACATATCATAGCTTCCTAAAATTTAGACTAAGGGCTAAACTAATTTCTTCAATTCATAGTTGGCCTGATAATAACAGTTGTATTCCACTAACTATTTTGAAAAAAAAAATCCACAGAGGAAAAAAAATACAATACAAACTATATTAGATAAGGTAACAATATATTTGGATAGCTCACAGATATAGATTTCAAACTTCTTGAACACCCAATTAAAATACACTCCAAGCTTTAAATCAACAGAAATAAAACATTAAGAGAAATAGTTTTCTATCCAACATATCCTGAGATATGTAAAGATTAATATATCAACAGTTAAAATTTAAAATTAGTGCCTATGAATATGTTTCAAAATTGTAATTTGAGGTTAAAATTTTTTTTTATGCTTCGATGTAATAAATTCACTTTCACATATAAATTAGGTTTGATCTTAATAAAAACTACTCCTAAAAAAAAACCCTACTCCTTTATCACTTTAACTTTTGATAGAAACCTTAATGCTGTGAATAATTTTTACTTATCTTGCCTTATATAACATGAATAGTAAACCTTTGGGAAGATTTATCAGGCTAGAGACTTTACTAAGGATGCTGACAGTAGAAGTTCTGAAATCTTGTCCTTTAAAGAAACAAAAGGGGGCTGGGGATTTAGTTCAGTGGCACCACATCTGCCTCACAAGCGCAAGGTCCTGAGTTCGATCCCCAGTACCAAAAACAAACAAACTACCCCAAATGTACAAATTCTCAAGCTTTTCACAGCATAATAATTTACAATTCAAAGATATTGAGGAGAGGTACAAACTAATACTTCAATATTAAAATACATTTTCAAATGAAAACTTTCTATAGGAATGTCCATAAAATTTGGAGCTAAGGGACATACTGCCCATATTAATATAAACCAATAAACAACTGAAAAATAATCATCAGAAGAGCAGTGTAGTGTTCCTCAAATTCTGACATTTACTCCAACAAACAGAAAAGGTAAGAACATTTCTATTCATTCCATCTGTAGTTACTCTTTTGGAACATTAACTTTTTTTTTTGGTACCGGGGATCAAACTCAGGACCTTGCTCTTTCGAGGCAGGAGATGGCACCACTGACCTAAATCCCCGGCCCTGGAACATTAACTTTCATTCAGTTATTTAGTTCCACTAACTACTTAGTGAACTGTTCTACTTAAGTGTTCCACTGAAAATATCAAGCCAAACTTCTAATATTTAAAGAAATGATCTTGAAGGCAGAAGATAAATAATATACAATCACTTCTTAGAACTTTACTTGGCCTCTAAAAGCCACTCTGGCTCATTACATTAGATGTACTTCACTTTTGAGTACAACTGAGAACAGCAGAGCAGGTAATACCATTTACTGGCAAATGCTAGAATGAGTTATTTTGGAGTCACACAGAACCTTGCTTTTTTTTTTTTTTTTGGTGTGATGCAGGTGTCAAGCTCATAGCCTTGACCAATTCTAGGCAAGTCTTCTGCCACCAAGCTCCAATACCAGCCCTTGCTTTCCAGATTCCAACACCAAGAACCTTGTTGCTATCTCACTGTTAAAATGTTTTTGCCAGAACTGTTGTGCCAAACTGCCACTTTGCTTGGTAATAAAGTTTCCTTTCTCTCTTTTCCTTCTTTCTTCCCTTCCTAATAGCCAATGCCAGTAACTAATGAAGTTAGGAGGGAAAAACAGGCATCTAGAGAGGAAAGAAAAGGAAAGGATGAAAATAATATACAAACAATGCTCAGTGTAGTGGCCAACAGCAGACAAAATCCACGGAGTCTGGGTATGAATCAAGATGTGGTTGGGTCGGGGATTTAGCTCAGTGGTTTCCCTGCCTGCTGCGCAAGTGCAAGCGGACCTAAATTCGATCCCCGGTACCAAAAAAAAAAAAAAAAAAAAAAAAGATGTGGTCACTTACTGGCCTACCGAAAGTCAACTTCTATACAGTTTCCTTCTCTATAAAATAATAACTATACAGTAACTACATCACAGTAGGGTCTTTTTTTGTTTTTTTTAGTACCGGGGATTGAACTCAGGACCTTGCACTTTTGAGACAGGCGGCAGCGGTACCACTGAGCTAAATCACCGGTCCCATCATAGTGTTTTTCTGAGGATGAAATTGCTGATATATATAAGATACAGAGAACACTTGTCATACAATAAGTGCTACTCAAATATCAGCCACTAATAGGAATGGCTGTAATGGCAGCACCAAATTAGCCTTAACTTCTCCTGTCAAGCTATTGCCCCTGAAAAAGCCCCTCATGTTTGATACATATCATATTCCTAACATAATAATACATATCATTTTCCTAACATTTCAAGACTGGTTCCTACTCAAGCACAGAATTAAAATACTCATGTCAGAGTAAAATTTGCCATAGCTTTTACAAAAAATTTGATCAATAAAAGTGAATTATAAGTTGAAGTGAGCAGATATTCTTTCACATTTACTACAAAAGGCATCTATCAAATTTCCTCTTGTTCAGACTTGTTTTAACATGTACTGTTTTTAAAACTTACTTTAAAACTAAATGCAAGTTAGCAGAGAGCCGAGGATCTGTAAATTGTGTTGTTCTGTTGTTATGGTCAACGAAATAAACTCTGCCTGTTGCTGTATTGCGGATCTCCCATCCAGGAGGCAAAGGACCAAGCTCTTCACAATTGATGTTGCTAAGATCCCTGCAAAAACAAATATAAAATAAAAAATACCTCACTGCTGGGCCTGCTGAGCCAAGCAAGTGTAAATGATACAGAACAATTCCATGAAGATTGAGAAAATGTACTGTTTCAGACACTTGAAATGTTTAGCTGGAATCTTTAATTCCCAATGGTTTAAAAAACTTGCAAATTCAAAACCCAATCCATAAATGGCTCAGAAGAATTTATCACTATAGCCTACATTTTTAGTAAGTTTGTTCCTAGGTTTTAATGTAATACAGATTTTAAATTAATAGAAAAGCAATCATGATATTTGCCAACATAAACCATACTTCAATATGTTTGACAGAAAATATTATGTTACAAGTATTAGTGGTATAAGGAATTAAATGTTTTCTTTCTTTTTTTTTTTTTGGTACCAGGAATTGAACTTGGGTCCTTGCACTTGTGCAGCAGGCGGCGAAATCACTGAGCTAAATCCCCGGCCCCTAGGGAATTAAATGTTTTCTAAAATTATCCTACAACTATTTTTCTTTACTACATCATAAAAATCTGTGTAAATAAATGTCCATTCCATGAGTAATTTTAAGCTTTCTAAAAAGCAAAATTAGAAATGTTATTGAAATTATGATCCTAAAAATAATCACATTTTTTTTTGGTACCGGGGATCAAACTCGAGACCTTGCGCTTGCGATGCAGGTGGCGGAACCACTGAGCTAAACCCCCAGCCCAATCACAACATATTTTTAAAGAATAACTTCATTTTGAATTTTCAAATGTGTAAAGTTAGTAAATGAAAAATCTGTTTAAGGCACTTAAGGAAGGCTAGGCTTAGTGCACACCTGTCATCACTATGGGAGGTGATGCAGGAAAATTCCAAATTCAAGCCCACTCTGGACAGCTTACAAGACCTTATCCCCAAAAAAAGAAAAAAAGAAAAAAAAACAAAAACCAACCACCAAAAACCTAAGGAAGAAGGAATGCTCTATGATTTATTTGCTGAAATTTTTTAAAAATTAATGAACCAAAGACCATTGTTATCATGTTACAAATGAAGTACTATTATATATAGACAAGAATTTATAAGACCTTAAAGAAAGAGACAAGAAGCTGCCAAGCTGTTGAGCACACTTATGTACTGGGGAGAGGGGGCAAAGTGAGTATGGAAGCTTGCCCCAGTCCCTGCCCCATACCCTGCCCAAGGTATTGCTTCCTTTTGATTGTTCATTAATCACCAATAAGATTGCAAATTTTTATTCTCAACACTGTTAGAACAAAATATTCCAAAGTGAAGATTCCAAAGTGTTCAAATTGCTGCCATCATCTACTAGGACAGTTAAGTGCCTTCAGTGACCCCCACTGAGCCTATATATAATGATAAAATACATTCAGGTCATTTCCAGCCCTAAATGAATTCTTCACACTTCTGAGACCAACTGTAAACTGAGGAAATGACACTCTATGAAACTGACCAAGCAAACCAACCATCTAGACAATAAAACTGTTGCCTTTTATAATCCCCTTTTTATTCAAGAGGCTTCCAAAGAGAAAGACGAGGAGGAAGAAGGCTAGCCAATTTCTCAAAATAGTGTTTTAAAAGCTAAACCAGACATTTTTCTTAACCTTTTCTTAGAAGTCACAATGAAAAGAAGAAGTGGATGAGGAGAAGGAAGAACAAACAAAACAGCTGGAGTGGCAAGTAGGGAGAAGGTCAGCCCGGCAGCAAGGTTAGAAACCTTGAACTTTCTTTGGAAAGAAAATCCAGGACTTCCTCACTAAGCTAAGAACTCATTGGGAGGGATGAAATGATTCCTGGAAAACTTCCTAAATTCCCATTTTAGGTCCAGAAAATCCCAACTAATCAAGATCAAATAATAAACCAAAAAAAAACCCCCAAAAAACCCACAATCTAAGATCACCAAACTCTTCAGAAAGGAAAGCCACTATGACAGTCAGTGAAACAATAAGCCACAGAATAAAATTCTCAAATACTGTTAGGGACCAAAAAACGAGAACAGCTATGATATGTAATATTTAAAAATATAAAAAGGTACAATCACAAAGATAAACTATCAATGAAAGATTAAAAGATTAATGAAAGATTAAACAGGTAGATTTTCTTACATTTGATCTTAGCCAAAAGGCCAAGAAGTGATGGGTAGATTTTCTTAAATGGAACTTTTAGAAGTAAAAAATAATGATTGAAATCAAAGAATGAATAATTTGCCAGGTGTGATGCCTCACGCCTGAAATTCCAGAACTCAAGGGGTTGAGGCAGGAAGATCACTGTGAGTTTGAAGCCAGTCTGAGCTACTTAGTGAAGTTAAGGCTAGCCTGAACTATATAGTAAAACCCTGTCTAAAAAAAAAGAATAATTATTGATAGAATGCTGAATTTGATTTTATATTGTTTTATTTCAAATTTTATAAATCTATGACCATACATAGGGGAGCTCCAAAGGACTTAAAAGAGCAAAACACTGGAAATAATTTTTATGTCCAATTGGGAACTGATTAAAGAAAAATGGGTTGTTATAAAGCCATAAAAAGTTATGCAAATCTCTATTCCAAGACTACAGTCAGTATGCAATAGAATAAATTAAAAAGTATTATTATTTTAAACAAAAATCCAAACTATCATGAAATGAGATTTCTCAGATAAATCTAAACATACTGGATATCTTTAAAGTTATTGTAAAATGTTTCATTTACACTATTTTATAAATGTCTTTAAACAGTTATATATTTTAATAGAATCTAAATAGTTGTATTATTCTTTGATAAAAGATCCTCCACACAAAAGGAATATTTGCTAAAGGATGCTCCAACATAAAAGATAAATATATAAATTTATACGACAATTTGGGGCTCAGAAAGACTAAGAAAAGCAATACAGAATATTATTTCATAGAGTAATTCAAAATAGGCATCAATACTTGTCGTGGCTTGTACCTAAATGTCCCCCTAAAGCCTCATGTGATCATGGGTAGGGCTTTTGGAGGTGGCTGGGTCTAGGGTGTGTGGTGCTGGGATCAAAGATGTGAGGCTGGAATTGATTTACAGTGCGATGCTAGGATAAAGGGTGTAAGTGTTACCTTCCCAGCCTGAATAAGATATAAGGGATAGAAAGAGCTGATGTGATTTTTGCTTATCACTGGTTCCTTGTAGCTCACTTGCTTGCTGCTTTCTGTCTGCCCTGCTCTGCCTTGGACTGTTTCTCCTCTGTGATGTCCCTTTGCCATGCCACCCTGCCTGGAGCCAGCCAACTATGAACTGAAACCTCTACAAACTGTGAAATGAATTAAATCTTTCCTCCTTTAACTTTGGGTGTCAGGTGTTTTGTTTCAGCAATGAGAAAAGTAACTAAGACAATACTCTTTTTTTTTGATAGTGGTGGTGGTTTTCAAGGAATGAAACCCAGGAATGCTCTACCACAGAGCTATACCCTAGCTCTTTTAAAAAATTTTTTCTTTAATTTTGAGACAGGGTCTCACTAAGTTGCCAGGCTGGCCTCAAATTTGTAATCCTTCTGCCTCAACTTCCCAAGTAGCTGGGATTGCAGGCATGCACCACCACATCCAGCTTCAACACAAAACATTTTTACACCTTTAATAGAAACCCATAAAATCGGGCCGGGGATTTAGCTCAGTGGTTCCGCCACCTGCCTCGCAAGCGCAAGGACCCAAGTTCGATCCCTGGTACCAAAAAACAAAACCAAAACAAAACAAAAAAGAAACCCGTGAAATCATCTCAACTTTTGTTGCCAGCTTACAATCTGTTCTTTTAACAGTTAATGTCGAATGATGGACTGAAACGTCTATAAACTGAGAGCTAAAATAAACCTTTCTTCCTTAAAAAAAAAAGTTAATGTCAACTTTTTCACTACTGCAAATCATTTAGTCTTTAAAAATTATCTTTCTCTATACATTTCCTGTTATAAGACTTGAAATCTTTTTTTTTTGGTACTGAGGATCAAACTCGGGACCTTGTACTTGCAAGGCAAGCAGCAGAACCACTGAGCTAAGTCCCCAGCCCAAGACTTGAAATCATTTTTAAAGAAGAGGGTTTTTTTTAATCTTCAATTTGGTAAACAGAATCTAAAACACTTCTTTTTTGGGGGGCTACCGGGGATCAAACTTGGGACCTTGCACTTGTGAGGCAGGCGGCAGAACCACTGAGCTAAATCCCCAGCCCTTAAAAAACTTCTTTTCATAACTTAACAAAATTGATCTCTAAAAGTTAGGCCCTCAGATCTTTTTGAGTGAGCTTAATAAATATAAAATTCCCTCTTGACTACTCCTTAAAAACTAGTATCTTTCACTGTTCAAGATAGAAACAACAATCTTCACTCAGTTATTAGTAACAACACGTTTCTTTGGTACCACCTTCAAAAGATTCTAAAAATCTCTACAACAAAATAAAATATTTTCACTATAACAGTTTTTCTAACAAATGAATAGAGTATCAAAGCAACCCAAGATCAGTTAGTCATATCTGTTTTGGATTCAGTTATACTTCCTAACATTTAGGAAGAAAACATCTTGATTCTCCATCAGTTTTTTTTTTAATTGAAGTGTGGTGTTTGATATATAAAATATCCTCATTCAACAAAGATACATGTGCATGCAAAAAGCTGATTTAAAATTTAACTTAGAATTCAAGCCTTTTTGTAGCTTCATCTATACCACTTGGTAGTCTGCATCTTATTCATTAGAAAATAACTCAAAGAAGCTAAGAAATATTTGAAAAACTCCTCTGATACTGTATCAAAAATTATGTTAAATTATTAAATTGATTTGTGTGCCATTCCATCTTGAAATTAAAAGATAACTACCCTTTTGGTTAGTAAATACAATACCTATAGTTCAAATGTATAGGGCTGTTTTGTTTTGTTTTCTGAGACAGGGTTTTGTCATGGAGTTCAGGCCAGCCTGAACTCACTATGTAGCCTAGGATGTCCTCAAACTTACAGTGATCCTCCTGACTCAGCCTATCGAGTGTTGATATTATAGGCATGTGCCACCACACCCAGCAAGTTCTGATAATTAAATGAAATTGAATTAAACTGACCTCAGTTGTTTTCTTTCCTACAAGAAAACTGTATTAAGAAACATATAATAAAACAAAACAAAACAAAAACAACAACAACAAAAAAAGGAACACATAAGGGGTCCAGGGATTTAGCTCAGCGATTTTGCCTCCTGCTGAGCAAGCGCAAGGACCCAAGTTCGATCCCGGTACAAAAAAAAAAAAAAGAATATCAATCTTCCCATACCACCCCACCTCCTTTTTTTGAGACAAGGTCTTACTATGTAGTTCAGCCTAGCCTTAAACTCACTGATATGGAGCCCAGGCTGGCCTTGAACTTGCAGGGATTCTTCTGCCTCAGCCTACCGAGTGCTGGGATTACAGGTGTGCACCACTATGCCCAGCCAATCTCACTTTTTAAAGGGTATGTTTTCCCCAGTTTAATTTCAAACTCTGAAAAACACACTTTTTTTGGTACCGGAAATCAAACTCAGGACCTTACCCTTGCCAGGCAGGCGTGGCCCCACTGAGCTAAATCCCTGGCTCTAAACACACATTTTTTAAAAAGGGGTAGGAGGCTGGATACCAGTGAGGGTAGAAGGGATTGGGATGTGAGGTGGCACTGCAGAGAAGTAGGTAAGACTCTACTAAATCTTAAAATGAAATTTCAATCAGAAAGAGCCTTTCAAAAATATTCCAACAGGGCTGGGGATTTAGCTCAGGGGTGCTGCCGCCTACCTCGAAAATGCAAGGTCCTAAGTTCAATCCCGAGTACCAAAAAAACCCCACCAAAAACACCAAAAAAAAAAAAAACCTCAAAATATTTCAATATATATGCTAATTTGTTTTATTTATATTACCAGTTTCTTAGTTCACTGAAAAGAAAAGTTTTGTGCTATTACCTATTTCTTTTTTATAAGAGTTTTTTGTCTATGACTTGTACTCTGAGTTAACATTTTGGCCATTCTTTTCAGATGATGGTACACAATGTATTAACTTGTTATTCTCTATTTTGTTAGGAAGTTTTGTTTTATATTTTTCACAGAAGTAAAAAGTGCTTTTCTATTTTGGTTAATATCTACATGTATTACATTAAAATAAAAAAATTAGCAATAATAATTAAATGAAAAAAATATAACAAAATACTTTTATTGTAAAAAGTTTAGACATTATATTTTAAAAATCAAAAAATTTTTCTGGGCTTGACCTAGGTCTCAATGATGTGGCTGAACACACCAACAAGGTCAAAATTGTAGAAAATCCAAGAGCTGCTATGATGCCTCCCTCTGAAAACGGTGAAGAAAACTGAGATCAGCCAGCCGGGATCTGGCACTGTGGTTCCTGCATGAAACCAGTGGCTGGTGGTGCCTGGACCTACAATACCACTTTTGGCATCAGTCAGGTTTACTATCAGAAGACTGAAGAAACTAAAAAACCAATAGAAACTACTATTTGAGTCATTCTTAGCCTATAATAAGTGGGTTAATTTATGTAACAAAATTGCCTGGTTTGTTGTTATATTAGACATTCTGATTTGCATTGCATTAACATTAGTCTCTGAAAAGAGATTTGGAAACTGAAGTCCTTCTAATTCGAATTGGAAAAATTTCCTGAGGTGGGTTATCCAATCTAATCTTTTTTCCTTCTTCCAGTAGTCAAATGATATAGCAAAAGAATATAAGCTTTACAGGTTAGATGTGTGCCTTAGTTTTGTTTTGTTTTCTTTCCGGTACCAGGGATCGAACTCAGGACCTTGCACTTGTGAGGTAGGCATGGTGTCACTATGCTAAATCCCTGGCCCTTCCTTAGTTTTTTATAAGCCTGTTCTTGAAAATTCAACTAGTCTGAGGCACACTGGTATAGACTAATGGTGGCAAACCGACAGCATTCTTGCTGCAGCAAGCTGTTTGTATCACTGAGAGCTCTAAAAGGTCCACCATCAGGGCCAGGGATTTAGCTCAGTGGTTCCGCTGCCTGCCTCGCAAGCACAAGGACCCGAGTTCAATCCCTGGTACCAAAAAAAAAAAAAAAAAAAAAGAAAGAAAGAAATAAAAGGTCCACTATCACTGGTATACACTATGCATTATTTTTGTTTTTAAGTACTATTTTTAAAATTTCTAAAATTGTAGAATATATTAAAGCAGACAAAGGATACACATAAAGAATAAATTTTGGGTAAAGCAGATATTCATGGTATGAACAGTACTTAAAAATATGTTCTTGGGCCGGGGATTTAGCTCAGTGGTTTTGCCACCTGCTGCGCAAGCGCAAGGACCCAAGCTCGATCCCCGGTACCAAAAAAAACACCAAAAACCAAAAACCAAACAAACAAACAAAAAATATGTTCTTACCTAGGTACTCTCGGATCATGCCATGTGCTCACACCAGTCTGAGTGTGTAAGAAATACACCTGACCTTGCTGCGTTGTCCTCTGTTCTGTAAAATAAAGAAAACTAGTATTAAAGTCAAATTTAGAATGTCTAAATCAAAGAAAGTTACATACACTAGGATGATATACTAACAGGGGAAATCTCCAAATTACCAATCTATTTCATTATGAAAAATGACTTCAGGGGCTGGGGATTTAGCTCAGTAGTTTCGCTGCCTGCTGTGCAAGCACAAGGACCCGAGTGCGATCCCCGGTACCAAAAAAAAAAGACTTCACAAATCATTTGTTCTGTCTCCTAGAAACAATTCCATAAATGGTGATGAGGATTACAGCCCAGCTATCTAAAAGCTAAACTAATAATGTGCCCAAATACTAAATATGTTGCAATGGAAAAATAGAAAACCAGATTGTCACAGTACCAATAATTAAAAAGACAAAAGAAATGATCTTTTACTCTTCTTCAATCCAGAGCCTGAAGGGACCAAAGGAAGGCTCAGAAGAAGAGGCTGGCCAACTTTGGGGAGACTCAGAGGAAGTTCTCAGGAACTTCAAAAGGGTTTGGAGGCTGATAATGCTTGTTTCTTCTTTTTTTGACATATTCATTTAAGGCTACTTTTGAGCTTAAACAGCTACAAAAAAAGATGGGATACAAGTAACACATTGTATAGTCATAAACAGGTAAATATGGAAAAATAATCAAATTGGAAAGAAGAGGGCTAAAGATCAAGAGTGCACATTGTGGGTAAAAACGTCAAAGGTGGGCTGGGGATTTAGCACAGTGGTTTCGCCGCCTGCTGTGCAAGCGCAAGAACCCGAGTTCGATCCCCGGTAGCAAAAACAAGTCAAAGGTGATGTGAGCACACAGCCCTTGGGAAGAGAGTAGAGAAGCCAGGGTGAAGAGAAAGAATCAGTAAATGAGTTTCTTCAATAGTGTTTTTTAGCCTTTGTTTTTTGTTTGTTTTTTGTTTTTGGTACTGGAGATCGAACTCGGGACCTTGTGGTTGCCAGGCAGGCGCCAGAACCACTGAGCTAAATCCCCAGCCCTAGTCCAGTTTTCAAACAAATTCTAACAAGAAATTTTAATATATAAGGCAATAAAATTACTGCTATATTTTAGTATAAGCTTAATTTGTTTAGAGATCCCATAATAAAGTCAATAAAATTAACTTCAAACTTTCAAAAATTATAAACATAAAATGTTTAAAATCAGTTATAGATGACAGCTGTAAAAATTTCAGCCTAATCTACTTCATTCCTGTGTTTCAGCTGCACAAAATTTATAAAATACAAATATACATAGGGAGGGGAGGGGGCTTGAGAGGGGGTAATGGGAAAAAAGAGGCAGGATGTTATCATGTACAGGTACAAATTCCCTATGATGAATGTTATCATTATGTATGCCTAAAATGTACCAATAAATGTTTTGCTGTTAAAAATAAATAAATAAAATCAGGATACCTTTTGTCAGTTTGCATTAAAAAATGCAAATTGCACAAATACTATAAAAGTATAACCATTCCTACTCTTAAACAGTTTGCCTTATAATATCAAAGAGAAATGGCAGGAGATACTTTAAGGTCTGAACATGGATAATTAAACAGCTCAAGTTTACTAAGTGTTTTCTATGCCAGATAGTGTCAGGTACTTATGAAATTTGTAATACTTTCTTCTTCCAAACCAACCTACACAGGTGGCACTACTATTTGCCTCATTTTATAGAAGATAAGGGTTAGGGATATATCTCAGTGGTAGAACACTTCACTTGCCGCCTAGCATGTGCAAGGCCCTGGGTACACTGTTTAAAAAAACAAAAACAAAAACACCTTTAAAAATTGAGGCAAAATAATATGCTCAGTAACATGGCAAAGCCAGGATGGAAATCCAGGTTTGTCTGTCTCACACTCTAATCAGTAGGCAAACTATTTTCAAATTAAAGAGCTAAAATATGTTTTTAAATAAAATTAGAATCATTCATTTGCATGATTAGGTTTTTGTTTTTTGGGGGTTTTTCTGGTACCAAGGATCAAACTCAGGATCTTGCACTTGCAAAGCAGGTGGTGGTACGGGCGGCGGCACCACTGAGCTAAATCCCCAGCCCATGATTAGTTTTTTAAAATATTCTAGAGTAAAAATATGGTAAAACTTAAATCAGGCAATTCCTAATGTTGGTCATTAGGTGTCACCATTAGCTCAAAGTAGTTTCATCTGCAGTCAGTGTAAGAGGGCAAGGATGTAAGTAACTTGGTTAACTTTAGCAAACATGCAGCAGTCAAATTTATAATATATGAGCATTCATAAATTGGGATTAATTTAGAAAGTTATAGATTAAATTAGAAGACTCAGGCCATCTTCCACATGAAATTCTACATTTCTAGAAAATTATTTAAGATTACAATCATATTATACAAACATTGAAGTGACTAAATTATTTGTAACAATCCAGTCACTCAGATAATCCAAAATTATAGATAATACAAATATAATAAACAAAGACCAACAAAATGATTTTTTTTTTGGTACTGGAGATCAAACTCGGGTCCTTGCGCTTGTGCAGCAGGCAGTGAAACTGCTGAGCTAAATCCCTGGCCCAACAAAATGATTTCTAAATATGTTTGTCTTGAAAAACACATTGCAGGTCTGACTTCAGATTGCCCTTATCTATAATAGTATTACCTTATTTTTATGCAATGCCTATTTGCAAAGTAGTCTCACTTCATTTCATATGCGTCACAATTATCTTTGTAATAAAGTATCACTTTTTTTTTTTTTGAGACTGGATCTCACTATGGAGTTCAGGCCGGCCTTGGACTTGTTATATAGTCTAGGCTGGCTTCAAACCCATGGTGATCCTCCTGCCTCAGCCTCCCAAGTGCTGGGATAGGCTCATCATATTTCATTTTAAAAGAGAAGGAAAGCTGAGGTTAATGACTAATCCAATGGTGAGCTGTTGGTTATATAGTCTTCTACCACCTCAAAGAGCTTTCAAACTTGGAAGGTGTTTTAGTTACTTTTTTGTTGCTGGGACAAAACATCTCACACCCACAAGTTAAAGAAGAAAAGGTTTATTTCATCTCACAGTTTGTAGAGGTTTCAGTCCACAGTCAGCTGGCTCCAAGGCAAGGTGGCATGGCAGAAGGGCATCCCAGAGGAGAAATAGTTCATGGCAGAACAGGCAGGAGGTAGTAGAGGCAAGCAGCAAAGCAGGAGCAAGCCTCCCTTCCCCCTTTATCACATCTAGGCTATAAGCCTTTTGGGTGGTGCCACCCGCACCAGGATGGGTCTTCCCATTATCCACACCCAGAACAATGCTAAACCAATCAGCAGACTAAGATATACCACACATCCTTAATCCCAGCATCACACATCCTAGATCCAGCCAGCTTGAAAAAGCTCCACCTGTGAGTGCATGAGGCTTTGTGGGACAACTAGATACAACCCCTAACAAGAGGTTTTATATTTACTCTTATTTTCAGACAGAATCTTTAAACTCAGATTAAAAACTTTTTTTAAATTACATTCTTTCTTAGCAAGGTGAAATTAGTAAGTCATGCTCTATTTTCTCTAATATCATACCATAGCCTTCTGGTAGGTCTGGAGGAGTATGTAAATGTGTCCTGCTCATGTAATTTCTATGTCGCTGTGACCTGACTCTCCTCTCTGCCAGCCTGGGATCTGAAGACTGTCCACATGTTGCACCATTTGTTCCACTAATTGGAGTGTTCTCATCAACAAAGCAGCTAAGAGGTCTGCCAGGACTAGAATATTCAGATGCCGGTCTGTTGAAAAGCAATAAGGAAAAATGTTATCAATTTAGATATCAAAAATAGATTTCACTAGAAAATATATACTACAGTAATATTCGCTTATTATTTAAGAAAATGGATTGACTGATACAAATACAATGATTTCAAGAACTCTAGTAAAAGCAAGCCTGAAGTCTCTAGGCACCAAAGAAACTGATGAGGTAAGAACATCAGTTATGTATTTAAATGGCTTTGATCCCCCCCGCCCCCGCCCGCCCCCTGGTACCAGGGATTGAACTCAGGACCTTGCGCTTGTGAGACAGGTGAAGTGCCACTGAGCTAAATCTCCAGTCCTATTTGATTTTAGATATAGATATAAATATAAATATAGACATAGATATAGACAGAGGTGTTTGCTGTTTTGTTTTTGGTGGTACTGAGAAGTGAGCCAGAGGCTCATGCATGGTAGGCCCAAGTGCTCTACCACTAATTTAGTTTATTCTGAGACGAGGTCTCACTAAAGTTGTTCAGGGTGAACCTGAACTTAAGATCCTCCTGCCTCAGCTTCCCAAGTAGCTGGGAATACAGGTATGAGCCACTGTATCTAATGATTTTAATTATATTTTATATAAAATCCAAATATATTTATAATTTGAGTACTGACTTACAAAGTATAACTCGACCTTGATATACCCTACCTCTTGGACCTGATTTCCTATGATTTGGCTTCTGTCACACTGATAGTCTTCCTGTTTCTTGAACTTCCCAAAGTCAGTTTATCCTTAGTCCTTGAAAACAGTACCTCTTCTTTCCACAGAATACTCTTTTCTCTTAATCTCTCTAGTCCTGGCTCTTTTTTGTTATTCAAGTGATAGTTTACATTTAAACAAGGTCTCCTAAGAGGTCCTTCCAATCTAAAAAAGTCCTCCAGTCATTTGACAGAGCAAAAGTTCCCAAACTCATAATGGTTCGATTTAAGATTTTTTTACTTTGCCCATGATGGTGGCACATGTCTGTAAACTCAGCACTCTTGGGGACTGAGGCAGAAAGGTCCCAAATTCGAGCCCAGCCTGAGCAATTTGGGAACACAGCAAAACCCTGCCTCAAAATAAAATGTAAAAAGGATTGAGGTTAACTAGGGAGAACAGCTCAGTGTGAAGCCCTGGGTTCAATTCCCAGTACTACAAATAAATAAATACATAAATAGAAATAGTTTTTTGAACTTAACAAGTAATGCAAAAGCCATCAGCAATCAATAGAAATTGTATTTCAAATTCATACTGTTTCCCAGACTAGCAAGTGATACACATAGGAACTCTCAAAATGCTGGATAATGGCAAGTTGCACCTCCCAGTTAGCTCTGTGGTCCTGAAGGCAAAGAAAGATAATATGCTGCTAAGATATGTTTGCTATACTAAGCATATTAAATGAATTCTTAACTAACAGGATTTTTATTTTTTTACTTACAGGATTTTAAATTTACAACTGTTTATTAGACATATCCCCAATCATTAAATTAAGGAGCATCTGTTCATTAACTCAGCTCCTCAGCACAGAATTTATTTTTGATATTTTTTCCTCTTTATTTCCTTGTTTCTCTCCATCTTCCCCCCACCAGAATATGTACTGAAAGAAGGGAATCTGCCTAGTTTATTTCCTACATTAAATATTCCTATCCCCTAGTGCTTGACATACATGTACAAATAGCTCATTAACATTTACTGAACAAATAAAAGAGAGATACTAGTTTGTCTCATGAAGGAAATTTCCAGTCTATTGTAGGTCTTCCAAAAGAAAAAGTTAATCAAGAATTCACTTTTAGGGCCGGGGATTTAGCTCAGTGGTTCTGCTGCCTACCTCGCAAGCGGAAGGACCCAAGTTTGATCCCTGGTACCAAAAAAGAGAATTCACTTTTAAACATAACAATCAACATTTTACACATGTGGAAATTAAAATTAATTTTATCTGTGAAATGAGATAGAAGGAATTGGGCTCCATTTAAACACTGACACAAGTGTACATTCACTCAGACTCAGATATAAGAATAAGTTATTCAACTTCAGTAAAATACCTGGCACTTTATACTAGACAAGCAACAGGGTGACCTATCAATCTTTCTTCATAATAACTTATAATAATAGCACCTAGCC